>NC_065588.1:55574000-56174000 GCF_024542745.1 Macaca thibetana thibetana
TTACAGTTCCACATGGCTGGGGAAGCCTCAGAAGGAGGAGCAAGTCACATCTTACATGGATGGCAACAAGCAAAGAGAGAGAGAGCTTGTGCAGGGTAACTCCTCTTTTTAAAACCATCAGATCTCATTATCACAAGAATAACATGGAAAGACTTGCCCCCATGATTCAATTACCTCCCAGCGGGTCCTTCTCACAACATGTGGGCATTCAAGATGAGATTTTGGTGGGGACACAGCCAAATCATATCATTCTGCCTCTGGCTCCACCTAAATCTTATATCTTCATAGTTCAAAATCAATCACGCCTTCTCAACAATCCTCTAGAGTCTCAACTCATTTCAGCATTAACTCAAAAGTCCACATGCAAGACAAGGTAAGTGCCTTCCACCTATGACTCTGTAAAAGTAAGTTAATTACTTTCTAGATGCAATGGGGGTACAGGCATTGGGTAAATACTGCCACTCCAAATGGAAGAAATTGGCCAAAACAAAGGGGTCCCCATGCAAATCCAAAATCCATGGGGCAGTCAAATCTCAAAGCTACAAAATGATCCCTTTTGACTCCATGTCTCACATCCAGGTCACATTGATGCAAGAGGTGGGTTCCCATGGTCTTGGGCAGCTCCACCCCATGGCTTTGCAGGTTACTGCCTCCCTCCTCCCTCCCAGCTGCTTTCACGAGCTGGCATTGAGTGTCTGCAGCTTTTGCAGGCACATGGAGCAGCTGTCAGTGGATCGACAGTTCTGGAGTCTGAAGCACCGAATGCTTTTAACAGCACTCAAGTCATCTTGAATGCTTTGCTGCTTAAGAATTTCTTCCACCAGATACCCTAAATCATCTTTCTCAAGTTCAAATTTCCACAAATCTCTAGGGCAGAGCAAAATACCACCAGTCTCTTTGCTATAACAAGAGTCACCTTTGCTCCAGTTCCCAACAAGTTCCTCTTCTCCGTCTGAGAAACTGGAGTTCATTGTCCTTATCATTATCAGCATTTTGGTCAAAGCTATTCAACAAGTCTCTAGGAAGATCCAACTCTCCCAAATTTTCCTGTCTTCTTTTGATCCCTCCAAACCTGTTTCAACCTCTGCCTGTTACCCAGTTCCAAAGTCACTTCCATACTTTTGGGTATCTTTTCAGCAATGCCCCACTCTACTGATACCAATTTATTGTATTAGTCCATTTTCACTCTACTGATTAAGATATACCCGAGACTGGGCATTTTACAAAATAAACAGTTTTAATTGGACAAAAAGTTCCACATGGCTGGGGAAGCCTCACAATCATGGCAGAAGGCACAGAAGAGTGAGTCACGTCTTACATGGGTGGCAGCATGCAAAGAGAGAGAGCTTGTGCAGGGGAAATCTTCCTTTTAAAACCATCAGATCTCATGAGACTTATTCACTATCACAAGCACAGCATGGAAAAGACTTGCCCCCACGATTTAATTACCTTCCCCCAGGACCCTCCCACAGCACATGGGAATTCAAGATGAGATATGGGTGGGGACACAGCCAAACCATATCAATCACTGATGACTTTAACATCACAAAAAGAGACAACACAAGGTTACGTGGCTCCTGATGGAATAATACACGGCCACCTATGAAACATCCTGTGGGAAGTACTGGGGACACAGCAGCATATTAATTCTGAGATAAAATCAGCAAATTTCAAGGCATTAATAACAAAAGATCTGATCTCTTAAACAAATGAATTTCAAAGGAAGAAAGAGAGAAGAAAACCAGTAATTTAAAACAGACATAACCAATTACTGTAGATCTTATTTTTATTCTGATTCAGCTAAATAAGTCTTGAAAATATATAAGACAGAGTATTGGATGATTTAAAGTCATTTTTAGTATTCGAAGAATGGTCATAATATTGTGGTTGTATTACAAAAATAATCCTTATGTTTGGAAATACGTATTGAAATGGTTTGATGTCTAAGATTTGCTGCAAAGTAATCTAGGACAGGAACTTAGATGGAGTACAACTGGCCATATGTTGGTAATGGTGAAAACAGTCGTGGGCATATGTAGGTGCTTTATATTCTTCTTCTTTGACACAAGTTTGAATTTTCTCTCTCTCCTTTTTTTTTTTTTTTTTTTTTTTTTTTTTAAGATGGAGTTCCATTCTTGTTTCCCAGGCTGGAGTGCAGTGGTGCGATCTCAGCTCACTATAACCTCTGCCTCCTGGGTTCAAGCGATTTTCCTACCTCAGCCTCCTGAGTAGCTGGGATTACAGGCATGCACCACCACGCCCACCTACTTTTTTTGTATTTTAAGTAGAGACGGGGTTTCTCCATATTGGTCGGACTGGTCTCAAACTCTCGACCTCAAGTGATCCACCCGCCTTGGCCTCCCAAAGTGCTGGGATTACAGGCGTAAGCCACTGTACCCGGCCTGAATTTTCTCATCATGCAAAATTTAAAATATGCACTTGAAGTGCTGAATGCTAATCCTGGGTCTGTTATCTCTTGGGTAGTCTCTTCATTATCCACACTATGATATGCCCAACTGGTGAACCAGAGTAGGTGAACGTGGCTATACAAATGTCTAAAATGATTTCCTACATGAGTTAAAAAAAAAAACAAACAAACTCTTAAATATTACATTTCTCCTTCTTCCAGTGATTTCTATCTAATTACAAAACTAAGTTAAGATGAAAAGTCTAGGCATGAAAACAAAATACTAGCAAACAAACTAAAACATTGCTTCAAACCTAAGCAAATTATCAGAAGCAGTATAGTGGGAAGAGTGTATTGCTGGGCTTGGTAAAACAGGATTTTTTTCCAACTAATAAAGTAAGTGACTATAGGCAAGTTATGTAATCCTGTGGCCTCATTTACCTTATCTGTTCAGGTGGACCATTTGTGATACAATCTACCTATAATCCAATCCAATCCAGCTCAGCTCAGCTCAGCTTAGTCCAACTCAACTCAACTCAGTTCAGTCCAGTTTTGTTTTGTTCTATTTTATTTTATATTTTTTGTTTAAAAATACAAATTGCAATAAATAGTTGAGTCCATCCTGCCTAGAAATGGCATTTGATGGTAGGGGTGTTGGGAGCATTCTTATTCTAAAGAATAATCTCAGGAGGTGCCAGGATAGCCATTTAGAAAGAGATGCGGTCCATGGTACTCATGAGGAGGAATGAAAGCAGAGAGTGAATTCCGCACCTTCAACTGAAATATCCAGGTTCTTGCTTTGGGACTAACATAGGCAAACAGCTCTAACCATAGAGAACGAAGAAAAGCAAGGTATGGCGACAGCACAAGCGGAAGCAGCACGGAGCCAAAGGAACTCCCATGCTCAGTCAAGGGAAACGATGAGTGATTGTACCATCCTGCCCAGGAAACCACGCTTCTCCCATGGATCTTTGCAACCAGCGGATCAAGAGATTCCCTTAAAAGCCTATGCTACCAGGGCCTTTGGCCGGATACACAGAGCTGTGTGGAGTCCTAGCAGAGCAGCCACTTGGGCACACACAGAGACCTAAGAGTTTTGCATACTCCAGCCCTGGAATTCCCAGCAAGGTGGGAGGCCCATCGGTACATTCCCCTAGGAGGGAGGCTGAATCCAGGGAGCCAAGGCTGCTGCTTTAAATCAGAGGCCTGCAAATGACCAGTTCGGTCTGCGGCTGGGTTAATCTTTCTTTCTTTTCTTTTTTTTTATGTTTTAGCATTACAAATGAGCAAACTAAGTTTCAGAAACATGGCCAGATCACATTACTAGCCAATCATAGAGGTCATAGAGGTCAGTCCTGGCCCTAGAGGGAGTCTTTAAGTCTTCAAAAGCCAATTTAAGAGTATCATATCCCAGCCAGGGGAGGTGGCTCACGCCTGTAATTCCAGCATTTTGAGAAGCCGAGACAGGCAGATCACTTGTGGTCAGGAGTTTGAGACCCCCTGATGTGGTGAAACCCCATCTCTATTAAAAACACAAAAATTAGCCGGGCGCAGTGATGTGCCCCTGTAGTCCCAGCTACTCAGAGGGATGAGGCAAGAGAATCGCTTGAACCCAGGAGGCAGAGGTTGCAGTGAGCCAAGACCACACCACTGCATTTCAGCCTGGGTGACAGAACCAGACTCTGCCAACAAAAGAAAAACAAAAAGAGTATCATGTCCCTTTCCCTGAAGCAGATTGAGAAATAAATCAAGTAGTGGCAGATAGAAGAAAAGGGATCATCTTTCTATTAAAAGTTAAATTTGAGCACATGTGCTTGCTAATACTTAATCCCAGCATTGGGCAGATTTGCATGCACAGGACTGGGGCAGTCCTTTCACTCTCATCCCTCCACACTCCACTTTCCCTCCTCACCTTCTGTCTAGACTATAGGGCAAACTAAGGAGAAAGCTTGCTCCTGAAAGTAGCTTATGCTCACGATTAAAGTAGAGGAGAGGGGATGACCACACCAGGCTTAGCCTTCCCCAATTTGCCAGTCAGCTTCCTCTAGGGCTGAGTGAGTGAAAGGTCACAGAGAGGATTCTGGATAACTTTAATGTCTCTGCATACACATGGAAGGAAACATCCGGAATGGGGAAGAAGCTTTCACCTCTATATTCCCCAGATTAATTTTTCTTTTCACCCATTAAACTCATGCTCAGCCTTCAGAGGAGGAGATACACAAGTTTCGAGATAATTTTACTCTCATTTTCATGAGGTTGTTCTCCAAATTCCTGAATCAAATTCACTGGATTACCTTGGTATTCCTGGACCACTGTAGAATTTGCCTCTAGAATGCCCAGAAATTGATATGTACATTACATTATGTATATAAACTTTAAGGTCAGTCTCAACCTAAAGTTAAAAATTGATTCTCTATTTTTTTTAATTTCCAAATTATGTCCAGTTACATTTTTCAACAGCATGCCAGAGGTTTTTCAATGAGATTTAATGACAAAAAGGAAGAAGGCATTAAATTTCTCTAGTAGCAAGATGCCAAGACCATCAAAATATCCCAGCTCTAAATATAAAGATTTATGAAGTATTATACAAATCCCAGGACAAAACTGAAGTTCAAAGATAAAATATCTTTTCAAGTAAAGCCAAAATGAAGTTCAAATACATTTAAGTTCAATATCAAATTATTTTCCCCTTTGGAGTTAAATGTTAGAAGTTTAAAATTTATAAATTGTAATTAAGACCTCAAACTATCCTCTCAAGTTTATCATTCAGCTCAGTCCCGGTCAGGGCAATTCTGAATGCCTGGGTGAAGTTGGTCTTCTTTCAGCAGCCACCTTCTGAGATGTATATCACAGAAATAGATGCAGTTCCTTCATTTAGGGCTTCAAAATTTGTAATATCAAGTCTCTGATGCACCTCACTTTAAGGAATCCAAAGGAGGAATAAGAAATAAGAGATTATTATAACATTGGCTCCATGGCTACGAAATTTAAAAAACAAACCAATCTCTAGTGCCCATATTAATCATCTCTTGCAAACTATTTTTCCAGAAGCCAGTGTTATCAAAGACCAAAGCAGAGACTCAGTGTTCTCTGAGGAAAGGGGAAAAGGATGCAGATAAATCCATGCTAGTTGTCTACAATCCTTAACCTATACAATTAAATTCCACTGGGATGGATCTTTCAGCTAGAAGCTAATTTAGGCACCACAGATTTGCCTGTCTTGGGGAGGGAGGATCCACCTGTGTGTCTTGCTTTCTCTTTTAGAGTGGCAAAGAGCCACTGCCGTTTTCCCACAAAGTTGAGAAATTTGCATTCTTGAGTGTACCAAATACCAGGTCTTAACTAAAGTGCCTTTTTGGTCACTCAGAAGTATATTCAAAACCTCTGGATTTCTACTACCTCTAGAACTGGGTATGGACTGTATGCACTGTCATAGCATCGTCTTTCTTTTAGGAGCAGGTGTTCGTTCCTGGGCTACTACTATTGCTGCTGTGTCCTTTTATATAAATCATACTTGGACACCTAAAACTTGTTTCCCTGAGAATGTTTCTCATTTTAATTATAATCTTATAATAAAAGTGTAAATAAAACCAGTCTAGAATCAAAGGGAATTTGTGGACAAGCCTCACAAATCCAAAGCTACTACTGATGTTTTCTCCTTTCTGGGCCTTGAAAATAATTCAAAACATAAAAGCAAGAATAATTTGGGAAGCCTAAACAGGCCTGGCACTAACAATTTAAAGGCAGAGCTTCAATAGTACCCTCTGTAAAACTAGAAGAACTCAGCGCCCTGTCACTCTAAATCAGCAAATATTCTGTCCAATAATGCCCTCAAGGCCTGAAAAGACCTGTAACGACTGAACTTTGCCTTGGCCACAACTACTTTCAAAAAGTTGTGTTTATTCTGTATAATGACTGGGTCACCTGCAACTTGCAACTTGCTGAGAGCTTCCTATTTCGTCCCTATTTTTAGGTCCCCCCAGGCTACCAAGGATTTGACTGAGGCCAGAGTCCTTAACCAAGGCCAACACCCTTTGCCTAAGTCCTGGGCTCTAAAAAACCCAGTCATTTACATGTGGACAAAGCTGCTATAACCTATTTGACCCAATGACATCAAAATATTATGTTCCCAAAGACTTAACGTCTCTTCTTTATGTCATAGCCTTTAAAAGCTAGTCTCATATACATCTCAAAAAATAAGACAAAGAAAGGAAAAATAGAAGTTCAAAATGTCTAGCCAAAATAATACATTCCAAATCTAACATTAAATACCTTGGTGGTCCCTCCCAAAGCCTTACCACATGTCCATTTGGTCTTGGATTTCACTCATCTGTTTTATTTTTCAGAGCTCCTGGTCCATGCAAGAAAGGTTGGGGATCTTTAAGGAAGGGAGGGAAATACATAGCATCCCTGTCCCATAGCTAGGTTCTGGATAAATTCAAAAATAAAACAAAGAGACACAGATGAAGTTTAAAAATATCAACTTTATTTTTGGTCAGTGCAAAGTTGGAGACATGCCTTTATATATAAGCAAGTGAGCTTCCTTCATCTTAGAGTTAGACAGAACTACCCACATGGTTACAGATAGTACAGGACTGGCAGCCTTCCTGCCGTAGTCGGTTAGAGTGACCAAGAAAGCTTTCTCCCAACTCCCAAGAGGAAGAAGGGCAGAGCTAACCTGAAAATGTTAAATTGGTTCTTTACAAATTTAGCAATTGTGTAGTGTAAGACTTTCCCCTTCTCCAGGGAGAATTGAGAAAGGGAATGAAGAGTGTAACACTAATGAACTTTATAACCAAAGAAGGAAAAATTGTAGGGAATAAATACCTCCCCAAAACTCCCACCCCTAACAGATCCAAATGCGTGTGATTCCCAATCTTTCTATTATAGGGCAACCATTTTCCTATTCCCAAAGGAAATATTACTGTTTGTGATATTATTCAGATATGTATCTGATATATAAGCAGTTATATTTAAATAGTCTATTATTTCTACTTATGGTATCATGGGCTAAATGTATGTAAAACTATCTACAAGTCTGTCAAAATATGCCTTGTCAGTAGACTCAGCTGAGACCATTAAACTGGTGGTGAAATTCGACAAAACTAAACTGGTCTATAGCAAAGTACCTTCACCTTATCCCCAGAATGCCGAGGTGTTAATAATGTACCCCACAGGGACCAGTGACATTATCACTTTTCTCTTCCCAAAGCTTCCAGAATTTGAATAGACAACACCAGTGAGAGGCCATCCATGTGAAAAGCACTTCCCTACAATTAAGGGGAAATACATATTAATTTTCTTTTCTCATTCTTTGATGAGACATATTCGTAATACATTTGAGAATGGAGACAAATGAGTGAAAGTTTATTCTTTATGCTGAAATGACCTTCTTCATTTAAATGCTGATGACACTTGGTGGAGCATCATAATTATACTTGTAGCTGGAAATAAACCACTTGCAATCTTCCTTCTTCTCTATTTCTTAACAGGGAAAGAAATTATGAGAAATTAATCAGAATGCAGCTGGCAATTATTATTTGACTATGTCTGCTGATTCTTATTTTTGCCATAGAAATTCTCTTTCTTTTTATTTTAGATCTGTTGTTTATAAAAAATAAGGATTATACTAAAATTATTGGGACTGGGGAGTTGAAGAGCAAATAATGCTAATGGAATAAATAACACATCATTTATTAGAACTGTTCTTTAGGGACTTATACCAATTCTTTACTAGCCTCAGTTGCATAATATTTAGCAACCTCTAACAAGTTTCAGGGAGATATATTACCTTGTGACTCAACAAGGATCCTTAATACACTGCCTAAATTAGGCAGTATATTAAAAATTAATGGCAGACCAATATTCTCCAATTATACTTTTATCTGGGGAGCAGACGACCAGGTTTGCACGCTATTAGTAACTTTTGGCTGTGCATCACTTTTACAATTTCAGTTGATCGAGTTAGCTAATAAACTTTTGTCACACATGGGCATGTTGATAACCACACTTAAATGTATATAAAACATAAGATAAATATTTGAGTATGAATTGAATTTGTCAATGGTATTAATTTAAGAAGGTAACTGTATGGTGAGGATGACACATAGATATACTGTCTATATGAAGAACTGTTTCCTATAGCAGCAGAGAGTGGTGTTGGAATTCCGTTCTTAAGTGCCAGCTCTTTAAGAGGATAAAAAAGGTGAAAGTGAAGAAGGTTGCCGCAACCGAGGTCAAATCTCCTTCCTGAAGAAGTTAACATCTGATGGTTTGTTAATGTGGGGATATAGAGACAAGGTCCCCAACTAAGACAGGATAATTATTATATTCAAAATGCTGAAGAAAAAAAATCCTTGCCAGCTGAAACTACTTTATCTGGGAAAGTTGTCCTACAGGAATTAGGTAGAAATAAAAATTTTTTCAGACAAACAAAAGGTGGTGGATGAAAGGAGTTCATCAACACTAGGCCTGCTTTACTGAAATTGCTAAAGAGAATTCTTTAAGCTGAAACACAAGGCTGCTAATTAAAAACAAATATGAAAGTAAAATCTCAAAACGTAATACATAGTCATACTGAAATTATTTAATACTGTAAAGGTGGTCTTCGAAGAATTTTATCCCTACTATGACAGGTTAAAGATTAAACTATGAAAAACATCCACAGCTACAACAAATAGTTAAATAATACAAATTACCAAAAAAAGGGAAAATTTTCACATCAAAATTATAAAATCTGGGAGGTAGAGAAGGAGTGTTCATGTGATTAAAGTTACTAACAGCTCAGAGTAGCCTGTTATGAAGACAAAATATTGTATGTAAGCCCCATGATAAAGTATGTTTTTGCAACTACTATAGGCATTTGCTTTGTGGTTATCATGCACAAAATATAAAAAGAAAGGATTCAGTTTGCCAGCACAGAAAGCCATCAATCCACAAAGGAAGACAGAAAGAAAGGAAAAAAGAAACAAAGGACCTACAAAACAACCAGAAAACAAATTTGAAAATGGCAGTAGCAAGTCCTTATGTATCAATAATTACCTTGAATATAAACAGATTAAATTCTTCAATCAAAGACATAAAATGACTAAATGAATAAAAAAAAAAAAACAAGAGCCCCTGCCTACAAGAAACTCACTTTATTAGTAACGACATAGATTGAAAGCAAAGAAATGAAAACAGGTATTTTACACAAATAGAAAAAAAAAAGAATGTAGGGGTACCTATATTTATGTCAAACAAAAAAGAGTTCAAGCCAAAAATTATAAAAGGAGACAAAGACAGTCATCAATAATAATAAAGCGGTCAGTTAATAAAAAGGACATAACAACTGTAAATATATATGCTCTTGACATCACATTACCTAAATACATAAAGAAGTTAGTAAATAATCTGAGGAGAAAGATAGACTATAATACAATAATAATACTGGGCTCCAATATCCCACTTTCAACAATAGACAGACTATAAAGAAAGAAAATCAATAAGGCAACATTGGATTTGAACAACACTTCAGAACAAATGGACCTAACAGGTATATACAGAACATTCCATCCAACAACAGCAGTATACACATTTTTTCCAACCACACATGAGGCATTCTACAAGATGTATCATATGGTAGGTCACAAAACAAGTCTTAACAATTTCCAGAAGATTGAAACCCCGTCAACTAGTATCTTTTTGGATTGCAATGGCATGGAACTAGAAATCTATAACAGGAGAATTCTGGAAAATTCACAAATATTTGGAAATTAAACTACATGCTTCTAAACAAATTATGGATCACAAAGAATACAAATGGAAATAAAAGATACCTTGAGACAAACAAAACTGGAAGTACAACATGCCAAAACTTATGACACGCAACATAAACATCCCTAAGAGGAAAATGTATAGCATTAAACTGCTAGATCAAAAAAGGACTAAAGATCTCAAATAAACAATCTAACATTATATGTAAGGAATTAGAGAAAGAACAACAAACTAAGCCCAAAGTTAGCAGAAGAAATGAAATAACAAAAATCAAAGTAGAAATAAATGAAAAAGAGACTGGAAAAACAATAGAAAAAAATCAACACAACTAGGAGTTGATTACTTTGAAAAGATAAATTTGACGTACCCTTAGCTAGACCAACTAGGAGAAAAAGAGAGAAGACTCAAATAAATAAAATCATAAATGAAAGTGGTGATATTACATCTAATGTCACAGAAATACAAAGCATTATAAGAAATAACTATCAACTGTGATATGCCAACAAATTTTATAACCTACCAGAAATGGATAAATTCCTAAACACATGCAATCTACAAAGACTGAGTCATGAAGAAATAGAAAATCTGAACAGATCAATTATAAGTAAGGAGACTGAATCCATAAGAAGTGTCTCATCAAAGAAAAGCCCATGACTGAACAGCTTCACTGCTGTTTTACCAAATATTAAAATAATAAATAAATCCAATTATTCTCAATCTCTTATAAAAAAACTAAAGAAGAGGGAATAGTTCCAAACTCATTTTATAAGGTCACCATTACCCTGATACCAAAGCTAGACAGGACACTACAAGAAAAGAAAATTACAGGCCAATATCCCCATTGAATATAAATGCAAAAATTCTTAATATAAAAGCAAAAATTCTTAATAAATAATAGCAAACCAATTTTAACAACACATTAAATGAATCATTCACCATGATTGAGTGGGATTTGTCGCTGGGATTCAAGAATGGTTCAGCATATGTAAATCAATAAATGTGGTACACCACTTTAACAAAATGAAGAATTAGAATGATCGTCTCAATAGATGCAGAAAAATCAATTGACAAAATTCAACACCTATAAAAAGGTGTTTTCCAGCTGCATCCATGTCCCTACCAAGGACACAAACTCATCCTTTTTGATGGCTGCATAGTTCTTAGCAAACTATCACAAGAACAGAAAACCAAACACCGCATGTTCTCACTCATAGGTGGGAACTGAACAATGAGATCACTTGGACTCGGGAAGGGGGACATCACACACCGGGGCCTATTATGGGGAGGGGGAAGGGGGGAGGGATTGCATTGGGAGTTATACCTGATGTAAATGACGAGTAGTTGGGTGCTGACGAGTTGATGGGTGCAGCACAGCAACATGGCACAAGTATACATATGTAACAAACCTGCACGTTATGCACATGTACCCTAGAACTTAAAGTATAATAATTAAAAAAAAAAAGGTGTTTTATGGTAAGAACTCTCAATAGGTTAGGTATAGAGGAAATGTACTTCAATACAATGAAGGCCATATATGACAAACTCATGGCTGACAGCATACTCAATGGTGAAAAGTTGAAAGCTTTTCCTTTAAGATAAGGAAAAGGATGGCCTTTCACTACTTCTTTTGAACTATGTACGGGAAGTCCTAGATAGAGCTATTAAGCAAGAAAAAGACCTAAAAATTATACTAATAGGAAAGGAAGAGTGAAATAGTCTCTGTTTGCTGATGACATGATCTTATATACAGAAAACTCAAAACACTCCATCAAAAACCTGTTGGAAGACTCCACCAAAAACTATTAAAATTAAAAATTCAGTAAAAGTGCAAGACACAAAATCAACTTACGAAATTAGTGGCATTTCTATATACTAATAATGAATTATCTAAAAAGAAAACTAGGAAAACAATTCCATTTGTGATAGTAACAACAAAAAACGAAATACTTAGATGTGAATTTAACCAAGGAGGTGAAAGAACTGTATGCTGAAAACTATTAAAAAAAATTGACAGAAATTGAAAAAACCCCCACAAATAAATGGAAACATTTCCCACGTCTATCATTTGAATTAATATTGTTAGAATGTGCATACTACCCAAAGCAATCCACAGATTCGATGTAATCCTTATCAAAATTTCAAATGTAATTTTTCACAAAGCTAGGAACAAAAATCTTTAAATTCATGTGGAACCACAAAATATCCTGAATAGCCTGAACAACCTTGAGTGAAAAGAACAAAATCAGAGGCATTACATTCCCTGAATTCAAAACATATTATGAAGACATTGTTATCAAAAAACAACATTGTACTGGCGTAAAAACAGACACATTGCCAAGGATAGAAAGCCTTAAACTCATGCATTCACAGTCAATTGATTTGCAACAAAGGTGCCAATAATACACAAATGTGCCAATAATACACAAATGTGAAAAGGACAATCTCTTTGATAAAGAAGTTTTCTGAAATGATATTCAGAAAACTACTTATCCATGTGGAGAAGAGTGAAATTGAATATTTATTTCACACTACATACAAAAATAAACTCACAGTGGATTAAAGGCTTAAATATAAGACCTGAAGCCATTAAACTACTGGAAGAAAACACAGGGGGAAAGCTCCATGGTCTAGGCAACAACTGATTGCCTATGACCCTGAAAGCACAGACAACAAAAGCAAAAATAGACAAGTGGGATGACATCAAACTGAAAAGCTACTGTACAATGAAGAAAACAATTAACAAAATAGACAACCCACAGAATGGGAGAAAATATTTGCAAATCATTTATTGATAGGTGGTTAATATCCAAAACAGATATTAAATAATCTGATTAAAAATGGGCAAAAGACATGAATAAACATTTTTTTAAAAGAAGACATACAAATGGCCAACAGTACATGACAAAACTCTCAACATCATTAATCATTAAGGAAATGCAAACTAAAACCATAATCGGATATCACCTCATACCTATGACAATGGCTTTTCTCAAAAAGATGAAGGACAACACATGTTGGTTAGGATTCAGAGAAACTCTTGTACATCGTTCATGCAAAAGTAAATTAGCAAAACCATTATGGATGGTGGTTTTTCTATAAACTAACAATAGAGCTACCATGTGATCCACAATTCCACTTCTGGGTATACATCCAAAGGAATTGAAAACTACGTGTCAAAGGGATATCTGCATTCTCATGTTCATTACAACATTTTTCACAATAGTCAATAGTGAAATCATCCTAAGTGTCCATCAACAGATGAATGGATTTTAAAATGTGGTACATATACACAGCAGAATCATATTCAAGCTCTAAAAACAAGAAAATTCTATCATGTGTAACAACATGAATGAATCTAGAAGACATTATGCTAGGTGAAATAAGCCAAGCACAGAAAGACAAATAGCACATGATCTCACCTATGTATGAGATCAAAGAAAGTTGAACTCATAGAGTAGAGAGTAGAATTATGATTACCAGAGGCAAGAGGGGAGAAGGGGAATGGGTTTTGGAAATGAGAAGTTATTGATCAAAGGGCACAAAGTTTCGACGAACAAAAGGAATAAATTTTGAGATCTATTGCACAAAGTGAATATAGTCAATAATGTACATTTCACAATAACTTAGAGAGTAAATTCCAAATGTCTCACCATACAAATAAGTGATGCATGTTTAATAAATTAGAATTAATGTTAATTATTCCATGTTGTATACATACATCAAAACATTACATTGTACCCCATAAATATATACACTTGCGATCTGTCAACTTGAAATTATAGTTTAAAATATCAATAGCTACAAAATAACAATGTTGTAATTTTCTCTGTATTTATGCTTATAATTTATTTGAAATTAGCTTTTGTGAATTCTATAATGGAGAAATCTAGCTTTAACTCCATATAGATAGCCAATTGTTCTTGTCATTCTACTGAATATTTATGTTTCCTCCATTGGCTTGAAATACTAAATCTATTATATTAAAGATATATTAAATCTAAATATATGTTTATTTGAATATAAGAAAAGAAATAATAACTTTTAAGGCCATCTTGACTCTAGAACTTCCAGTGGGCTCATTTGTGAACTTGATTGGGACTGAATCACAAGTCAGTTTATCCTTTTGTCCAGTCTTGCTTCCTTTCCCTCCCATCCAGAGGTGCTGATCTCAAGAGCACTCCCTAACTAATGTTCTGCGTGCTAATGTCTGTATCAATGTCTGCTTCTTGGGGAAGCGAAACTGCAACAGGGTGTCAATACAAAGTTATATTCTGAATCAAATTTTTTACACACACATGCACACATGCACAACACCTACTCATACGTTCATCTGTTGGCTCATAGGGAAGAAAAGAAAGATTTAGGCCTCTCCTTACACATTTTACTGTACCTCTTGAGTAAGAGTAGAGTTGCTATGGATTATCAAATACAGAGATAATTTATTGGGCACAATCCAGGAGCGTTATCCCAATACATATGACAATTAATAGTACTGAAAGACAGAAAAGACCAACTTCGTCAGAAGAGTATAAAGAAAATCTGAATAATCTATACTTAACAAAAATATTAAGTTTCTAATTAGAAAGTTCTCCACAGAGATAATCCAGGTCCAGATGGCTTTCCTGGGAAATTCTAACAAATATGTAAGAACAAAATAATCCCAACCCTACATGAAAGCCTCGAAAAAGACATAGAGTGGGGAACACTGCCAACATATTTTATGAAACTAGAATTATATTGATTCTAAAATTAGACAATAACCTTACGTGAAAAAATATTATTTCTAAAAAAAGGTAATCCTTATCTAAATATTATCAAATTAAACATATGTGCATATAAGTATACTTAATGTATATGTGTTTAATTAAAACATATGTGTATATATATTTCATATATATTAATTAATACAAATTAATCCATCTTGACTACTGTCATTTATTCCAGAATTTCTAGGTTGGTTTAACATTGGAAAATGACCAGTACATTCACCATATGAATAGAATAAAGGATAAATATATATGATCATGTCAGTAGATGCTTTCTAAAAAACAGATGACTCTATTCAAACCCATAGTGATAAAAATCTCAACACACCAAGAATAAAGGAATGTCTTAAAACTAATTAAAAGCATCTACAAAAATGCTACAGCTAATGTCGTGCTTAGTAGTAAAAGACTAAATGCTTTTCCATTAACATTGGGAACAAGGCAAAATATCTGCTTTTATCAGTTTTATTTAGCATTTTTCTGGACAGTCTTTACAGTGTAGTAAGACAATAAAGAAAAATAAAAGGCATAAACATTTCTGAGAAAGAAATACAATTTTTCTTATTCAAAATATGGAAATTGGTTTTGCGTGTATGTGTTTTAATTTTTGGAGACAGGGTTTGTATTGCCCAGGATGGACTGCCCCAGCTCAAGCGATCCTCCCACCACAGCCTCCGGAGTAGCTGTGACTATAGGCACGCATGACTATGGCAGATTAGGTTTTTGTATTTTTGTAGAGACAGGGTCTCAGTATGTTACTCTGGATGTCTTGACAAACTGGACTTAAGTGATCCACCCACCTCAGCTTAGCAGAGTGCTGGGATGACAGGTGTGAGTCACTGTTCCCAGCAGCTATTGTTTTAAATATGGGATTTTAATGTTCACCTCTTAACAATTTTGTGGTTTTTGAATCTTCATTGAATATCTTCAATTTCCACCACATTCCTGATTTTTTTTTTTTACTTCATTCTTTATCTAATTTTGTTTTTTGGTTGTTTTCCAGCCTTTCTTCCATATCTCTTAATAAACTTTTAAGTTTTCAGTTGAATTGAGCTCCTGTAATTGGTAACTGATTACAATTGATTGGGACTGAATCACTTGTAATTTAGTCTTCTTGAGAGAATTTTTTTTTTTAATTTCTTTCAGTTTGGTCAAAATCTTTTTTATCTATCTTCCAATTTTTTCCTATTTGGAATCTGAATTTTTGAATTTCTGTTTTAGGCATTCATTAATATCTGCAAATGCACATACAGGTATACTTAGCCCAGGTTCAAGTGCACGGTTATTTTTTCTTCTGCGTTGTGGTTGTTTCCCTTTGAGGAGGGAAGATTTTTCACCGACTGAATTACTTTAATTAAAAAACATTTTTTTAATACAAATTGACTTTTTTTTTTTTCTGTTTGTATTTGTTTCCACACAATTTATGCACCCAAGGGTAAATGTTTTTTTTTTTTTTTTTTTTTTTTTTTTTTTTTATGGGATGGCATGTCTTTGGATTTTGCTGTTCTCTTTTGTTTCTGAGGCCTTTAATTTCTCCCCTTACCTTCTTTTCCTTTATCGTCAAGTCTTCAAAAGTGCCCTCCAGATCCTATTCACTTCCCTCTTTTCCAGGAGAGTTTCCTTTTTGAGTTCGGTCCTCCAGATCAGACATACTTTCAAATACCTTTTCTACGGCCAGTGCTCAGATAGACCAGGTCCAAGGTCTGTTTTAGAATGTTTGTGACTATATTGGGCCTTTGCATATTTGGATATTATTTGCTCTGGACTCCATCACCCTCTTTTCTATCCAGGCCCTTCAGATGCCATCTTATTTCCACAATCTTATGGAGTGAATTCACAGATATCTTTGCTGGAATATAGGGTTAGCTTCTTTCTTTATATGTAGTTTGAGGACTGTGGCTTTCTCTGTGTCCAAGTTATGCCAAATAAGTCAGTTTTGTGTGGTTTCACTGGCTTTTCTTCTTTATTAGTTTACTTGTGGGGAAAAGTATTGAGAAGCTTTAAGCTGAGAAGCTAGCATTATCCTGGGACAACCCAGAAGTACACCCATCGATTTAGTAAACAATTTATTTATTTAGAGGGGGTCTTGCTCTGTCACCCAGGCTGGAGTGCAGTGGTGTGAACTTGGCTCACTGCACCCTCTGCCTTGCAGGCTCAAGGGATCCTCCAACCTCAGCCGCCACAGTAGTTAGGACTACAGGCAAGTGCCACCACAATTGGCTAATTTTTTAATTTTTCTGTAGAGATGAGATCTCACTATATTGCCCAAGCTGGTCTCCAATTCCTAGACTAAAGAAATTCTCCCACCTTGGCCTCCCAAAATGCTGGGGTTACAGCTGTGGGTCACTACACCCAGCCTAATTTCCTATTTTTTACATAAGTGTGATTGTTCTCTTGTGAAGATAATTACGTAAAATTGCCAGAATAGGCAAAATCTGAAGAGACAGAAGATAGGCTTATGGTAGTCTTGAGCTGGGGCAATGGAGGGATGGGAGTTATTCCTGCTGGAGATGGGGTTTCTTTTCTTTTTCTAAAGGACGAATCTATTTCCCAGTGCAGTTTTAGGTTCACAGCAGAATTGAGTGGAAGGTACAGAGAGTTCTCATAAACTGCCTGCCCCTCATTCATCCCACTTTCCCTACTATCAACATCCAGCACCAGAGTGATGCCATTTGTTACAACTGATGAAGTTACACAGACATATCATCATCACCCCAAGCCCACAGTTGACATTAGGACTCACTCTCGGTGTTGTACATTCTATGATTTTTGATGAATGTGTAATAGCATGTGTCTACCATTATAGTATTATACAAATGACTTTTACTCCTAAATATCCTCTGTGATCTGTCTGTTAGTTTTCTTTTTGGAGTGAGAAAACTGGTGAAAATTAGATTGTGGTGATTGTTGAGTGTCTGTGAATATACCATAAAACATTGAATTGTACCCTTTAAAAGGGTGAACTGTGTAGTATGTAAATTATGTCTCAGTGAAGCTGTTAAAGTATTTTGTGAATATTTTTATTGTTTGGCTGATTTCATGGTTCACATTTCTGACTAATTCCCTACTCAGAGTTTCAACTGCTGTAAATAATTTACATTTGACTATTTTGAATCTTTTCCTTTTCCCACCTAGGAAATGGGTCCTTGCTTTGCTTGCAAGATTTTCCCCTTAACTTCTTCCTCTATTGGTTAAGTCATGAGACAAATTCTTCCTCTTTTTTCCCTGATGCAGGTCTGAGAAAGGAAAGAAGGTACTATGGAAAAAAAAAGGCATGCATGTTCTAAGGCTGAGGTAGAAATTTTTTAGATGATTTGAAGAGCAGCACCAAGGTTACTACAGGAAATGGAAGGAAAGGGGCTATTATTAAGCACGTCTGTGACCTAGGTATCATTTTCATATTATTTGAGAATTGCAAGGATGAATTTGCTGATTTTCAAGTTACATTTTAGTTGTGAAATTGTGCTTCTTTAATGATTACTGAACCATTTGTATCATGGCTTTGATATGTTTATAATTTTTGGAGATTTCCTTTAAGAATGGGGGACTTAATGTTTGACCCTCAGCTGAATACTGGGGGAAAAAAATTGATCTAGAGCCAAGCTAGTTGGTTTTTTCCAGTTTTATCAGACAGTTGGAACTGATGTGCAAATGAATAGAGGGCTGTGAAGATGGAGCCAATAGGTGATCAGAATATTGTTAGAACACAAGAGAAACATGTCAGAGACATGGTGCTAATGCTAGAAGCAAAAATCATAGGTACACTTGCTTTTCTGAAATGAATGTACCCGCCAGAGAACTACATTCATACAGTGATTTTTTTGAGTCACAAAGATAAATTTAAAAAACAAAATGAAAATACCCTCAGGAAGCAGCAGACTGGGCATTTTATTTTGTATTCCAAAATCTATTAACATACACTTTCTTTTAGACGTCTACAGTTGGTTAATACAAGGTATAAAAGAGTTAGAAGTCAGCTTCATGATCTTAAATAATTTTCCAAATCTTACTAAATCTTGAGGCTTCTATTTGTAAACTAGAGATTACACTAAAATGTCATGCAGTTATTGGGAGATTTAAATGGGATAATACATCAAAAGCACCTGGCAAATAATAGTTGCTTAATAAATGCTAACTTCATTTGCTCCTTCCTCCTTTTCTTTATGCAGAATTTCTACTAATCTCAAAAAAAGCCACACATTTACATGTAAATCTTCCTTGGTTGAAAACCACAGGGAAAGATAATTAAGTTTAATCGATGAGCAGATATAAACACACATTAACAGATGCCCTATTTTATAGTGGCAAAGGCTGACTGCTTTACAAATGCTTGTTATAAAACATGACATTAATCAAGAGGACTAATTTTCGTGTTGATGTGACTTGAAGTGCTTCCACTCAGACTCCACCTAGGGAAAGTAATATATTCATAAACAGTAGCAATTGGGGCAAATCCCAGTTGCTGATCTTACCTACATTAGCTTTTCTGCCTTTGGGAATATGATTAATTTCACTGTGTAACAAAGAGAATAGGATGCTGAGAGAACTTCAAATTTAATTTCTTGATTAGTTAATGTTTCAGCTCTTAGGATTTTACTTTTATTCAAGTCATTTCTCAAATCAGTATTTTGTGTGATCTGATCTGAAGCATTCAAATATAAGAAAGCAAAAGCCATATTTTCAGCACATATTCTCTTAATTCATCAGATAATGAAACTTAATTGTATTATAGTGTTCTCCACATCATATTGCATTTGGACGTTTACTTGTATGTTTGGCCACCCAGACAAATTCCAAGAGGAGACAGATGTTGACACATGATTTCCTCGATGTCAAGAATCAAGCTTCAAACATATGAGGGTCATTAATGGAGTCATAGTTGTTCAATATGTCACAAAAATTATCCATGGTTGCTCAATAACATTGCTTGAAAAAAATACTTAGGAAAGTTTTATTTTATATTGATTTATACTTTAAATACTTGTCTGGGCATGGTGGCTCATGCCTATAATCCCAGCACTTTGGGAGGCTGAGGCAGGTGGATCACCTGAAGTTAGGAGTTTGAGACCAGCCTGACCAACATGGCGAAACCCCATCTCTACTAAAAATGCAAAAATTAGTCAGATGTGGTGGTGTGTGCCTGTAATCCCAGCTACTCGGGAGGCTGAGGCAGGAGAACCGCTTGAACCCAGGAGGCGGAGGTTGCAGTGAGCTGAGATCACACCACTGCATTCCAGCCTGGGTGACAGATTGAGACTCCATCTCAAAAAAAAAAAAGAAAAAAAACAAAAAAAACTTAAGTGCCACTTACTTAAGTAAGCATAAGGAATACAATAAACAGGAAAGATATTCTGATATAAAGCTTGCATTCTAGCTGTGCCCAGAGGACATTATAATATTAAGAGCATAGAATCTAGAGACAGCTCACTTGAGTTTCAAACCCACTTCCCCTATCATAGGAACATTTGCTGTTCTGAAATGAATGTACCAGTCAGAGTGCAGTGTGACCTTGGGCAGATGATTCTACCTCTATAGGCCATCTATTTTTCCTTATATGAAAAATGGGCATATTAAAAGTAGCCTCCTAAAAAGGTAAGACAGTGCCTACTATGTAGTAAGTGCTAAATTAGAGCTCACTAAATATAGTAAGAAAAAAATAAGCAATTGTAATCAACAGTGGAGCTTTTAGAGTTTGTAGTAGACAGAATTCTAAGAATAACTCCTAGTGATCCTAATCTCCTCCCCTTAAGTATGAGTGGAGTCTGTGGGTACGATATGGTGAAAGGAATTTTTTCATAATTAATTAAGGTTTCTAATCAGTTGATTTTGGATTAATTAAAAGGGAGATAATCTGGAAAACCCAACCTAATTACACAGGCCCTTTAAAGCAGAGTTTTCTCTGGCTGTAGCAAAAGCAGGAAGTCAGAGAGTTTGACAGCCTGAGAAGGGATGGACTTACAGTTGCTGATACGAAGACAGAGGAAGCCACAGGCAGAAGTTCCCTGGCCACTAAGGGTAAGCTTCTGCCTGACAGCTGGTAAGGAAATTGGACTTCAGTCACAAAACTGCAGGCACTGAATTCTGTCAGCAACATGAATGAACTTGGAAGCAGAGTCTCCTCTGTAACTTCCAGACAAGAGCCCCGCCAGACCAGTCCACACCTTGACTTAGCTGTGTGAGTCTCTAAAAGGAGAACCCAGTCAAGCCTGCTCAGACTTCTGCCCTATGGACTGTGAGATAATAAATGAGTGCTATTTTAAGTAGTTGAGTGTGTAGTAACTTGTTACATATCAGTAGAAAAGGAAATAATACAGGACTGATGGAAGCATACAGCACGCTCATCCAACTTTATCTAGGTAGATCCTTAAGTCTTCCTAGAGGCAATTATATGAACCACAGATTTGAAATGATGAGTAAGAGTGAGCAAGGAGAGAGCAGTGGGAGGAAGAACCCATGATGAGAGACATGCAGGTGCCTAAATGTGAGAAAAATGCATGCACTGGGGATGGAAACAAGATCATATGACTTCTGAGGTGAGAAGAGTGACAGACTTGCATGCATAGCTTGCCAAATCTAACTGAACAAGCCAGGAATGATCTTTTACGTTAAATTAGGGCATTTACATTTTATCCTTTATATATTTGTGTGATATGTGTGTACACATATATATATGCAGAAGCAAAAGATGTGTGTGTCTACACACACACACACACACGCATATATCTCTTTGGAAAACCATTGAAGAATTTGAAGAGCAGGAGAAGAATTTGTTTAGAATTTTCTCACCTTCTTTCCCTGCTGAGAATATCCTCTTCACATTTCAAATGCACCTTTTTTTGTGAAGAATTTTGTTTTCCCCAAGGTTCATTTAATGACTTCTTCCTCTGTTGTACCATACTTCTAAAGTCTCTCATTCACTGAGCATACATTGTTTCAGGCATAGTTCTAAGTGCTTTATATACACTAATCCAAGTATTCACCATTATAACCCCGTGAAACAGGTGTATGTACCAATCCTCATTCTATTTACACGAATAAAGTGCTGAGTGTGGAAATATTAGGAATTACACAAGTCTTCACAGCAACCTGTGGTAATTCTGTAGATAATAGCTACCTCATCTACATACAGTTATGGCAGATCAGTTAACAAATACTTATGGAGTGCCATTTCATAGCTTTTACAATGCTAATTTTAGAAAAGTTTTGATAAGGCAGTCTAAAAGGAATCACCAGTTAGTATATAATTCCATTCAGCAAGTAAATTTGATTTTTTTAAAAAGTATAATATTTATAAGTTTAATCAAGGTATTGACATGTGAATTTTAGCTCAGAAGTCTCCCCCAATAGAACTATACTTTCTCTATTTTCCAATTTCTTTTGAACCTGAAGACATGTTTGCTTATTACCTTAGAGTTTTGTTTACATCCACACTCTCCCTGGAACTCTTTTGTTTGCTTTTTCCACTGTGAGGATATTTGAGAGTTCTGGTAGTTATTATAGACAGTTCTAATCAAGGCTTCATTGTGCACAATATACACTTGGAAAAATCCACACCTGATTATGCCAAAGCAAGTTGAGGGCTGTTTTTCATTTCACTCAGTTGTGGCATTTTTATTAGGTCCCAGATTGCTTACTTTGCCTTAGACATTTTCTATGTTAATTAAACTGATGATGGTTCCACTGCTTAAATTCTTCCCTTTTAAATAGTTGAATAAAAGAGAAAATGCCTTAGAGTATTTTTGAAACTTTTGTATTTTAACTGCAATATTAATATGTAATCTCATTTCTCCTTGCTATAATCATTAAAATTCCAGAGAGATAAATATTTTCAGCCCAATTTATAAACTCTTGATTGACAATTGAAAAGTTGCTTTTTGTCAAATAAAAGAGCATCTCTTTAGATGTCAAGAAAATTAGGCACAATACACAAACCTTTTTTGAATATTTCAAAATGATCTCATAAAAGGCCATAATTTTAAAATAAAATTTGGTGTGATGTTGTGTCATAAATATTGTCAGGTAAAATTTTACATTTACTTGTAATTAGATGTGGATATTAGGCTCTGCAATTTTTTTATATTTAAAAGTAAACACTGATAGTTACAAAACTTTCTTAAAATCTTTGACACCAATTAAAATTTTTTTCCCTTTAGAAATATGACATCGGAGTTTAGCAAGAATACATTTACCATATTATATTCGTTATTAAAACTCTGCTAAGCATCCTTACTCCCTTGCTAAGGACAGCAACTGGTGGCCCCTTCACAAATCTAGAAGTGTTCCTTTTCCTTTTACTATTATTCGCTTGCAATATCAGGCTTAGAATAGCACCTAATAGCATTCCATGTTTCTAAATCTGGAGACAGAACCGTTACGTGGCTCTTGCATTAATAATTTTTGAGACAAACAAAGTTGGTTCTGCAAATGTAAAGCATGGGGCTGAACACCTGCTGGCCTTGTATACAATTTTCTAGTCAATCTTAGGTTGACATTTGTGGTAGACCAGCCCATAAAATTTGCACCAATAAAGCATTTGGTAAGACTGTCCATATGTGAAACTGCCTCCTCAGTACTGAGTGACTCTACAAATGAAAAATCATGTGGTGTTTTTGAAGCAAACACCATGTAAGAGTTGATTAGTTTTCACTCTTTTTTCCTCTGCTGAAATCTGTTTGGATAACTAAACTCTCCTTCTGTTAGGTGCAATTTTATACATTGCTTCTAACTTTCTCCCTTTCTTTTATTTGCCAAGATAAAGGCCCTTTTCTTTCAAACCACAGCTCACTATTAGAAGAAATGAATACATTTCGAAAAGAAACAGGGTAGAAAAGCTATTTTTTGTTCTGGAGGCTACAAAGGAAAAGGCTTTGTATTCACCGACTACTGGCTTTAAAAGATATCTTTTAAATGCATCTCAGTAAATGGGAATTTTGTTTGGCTTGGAAGTGAATACATAAACAAGTAGTGTATGGTTATATATAAAAATACTAAAAGTAACCAACTCTCTGCTAAACAACTCAGAATGAAGAAAAATTTTCCATCATAGTGGCTTTTATTATTTGTCTAATCTGCCCATTTTCTATTTTACTTTGAAAGCAGCAAATATTTAGAAGCATCTTATAGAAATATGCTTCTAAAGTTGAATATTAAATGGTGGTTTGAAGTTCTACTTGTGTACATGGAAAGGACTTAAAAACTTTTATTTGCGTGAAATTGATGAAAAAATATTGACAATATAGATTATGATCAAGAACTCTGTTAGGAGCTTGGGAAAACACATTATATGTATAGCTTCTGCATTTGAAGAGTTTGGAATCTGTAATAGAAATCTTTTGTAACCTAACAACTTACCATACACTTAGCGGCTTAAAACAACATACAACTATAGTCTCACAGTTTCTGTGGGTCCAGAGTCTGGGCATTACTTAGCTGGGTCCTCTGCTTTGGAGTTTTCACAATCCTGCAATCAAGATGTTAGCCAGGGCTGGATTCTCATTTGAAGATGCAACTGGGGAAGAATCTTTGTCCGAGCTCACATGGTATTGATGGCAGTCAGTTTCTTGAAAGCTGTCAGATTGGGACTTCTCTTTCTTGCTGATTGTTAGCCAGATCCTGCCCTTAGTTTTTTGTTAGGTGGGACTTCCCAACATGTTCATTTTCTGTATAAAGTTATTTAAGTATATGTTGCTTATTAGAAGGTATATAAGCTTTGACTATAATTATACTTTTTATTTTCATGTCTGTTTCTCTCTCTGTCACACACACATGCACACATACACAAGCAAGTATATGCATATGTCTTTGTCCTTGTATTTTTTTTCTTACCAACTGTGACTTCCTTAAGGTCTCTGTAGACTACAATATTTCACATTTGGGTTTGCAAGTGATTTCTATCTAAGGAGGTTTGTGCATCTACACCTTATGTCACGTGACCTTCTTCATGTTTGACTTTAGCTTGACTTCCTTAAGAATATCCACAATGAAAAGATACAACACAAAGAAAGTAATGGTAAAATTAGGAACTTAAAGGAAATCTCCTAGTTTAACTAGTAGTCCTAGTGTGCTATTAGCTTTAAATCATAAAATGCTAGAACTTAGAACTTGTATATGTCTTTTATTTTTCATTTCTATTTTATTCTACAACAATCAATTATTGTCTTCATGGTTGAGTGGGACTTGATGGCTGATTATGAGAAACTATACCTAATTTTACTAGCTAGTGAAGAGTTCTGTTCAGTAATTAGAGTCTTGGAGTCCCTGGGTACATTTTTACAGCAGAGAAAAGAGCCAAGAGCCTTATAAAATACAGACTCAAAATGTGCCACAAGGAACTGCCCTCAAGCTAGCTGGCATTAGACTGTATCAGCTAGAAGGCACTCTTTTCCCCCCAATTTACATTATCTCAGGAAGAAGAAAAAAATTTATGCCGAATAAAGTTTTAATTTTTGATGATTCAAGAAATGCCATTATTAAAAATGATTCATGAACAGAGTTGTGTCTACTAAATCTGCACAATGAAGATGTCAAATTGCCTCATTTTATTAACCATAACTTTGGTATCTGATGAATATTAACATGCCTCCTTTAATCTAACCATAACAATATTATATTATTTTTTTCAAAAATGAAATTTATTTTGTTTTAAACCATGGAACATCCAGGTATAACACAGATCTGTTGAAAAAATCTAGATGACACCGAGACTTCCAAGTGAGAAATTTCAATCAGTAATTTAAATATTTAGTTAACATGATATCAAATATCTGGACACTAGGAAACCTCCAGATGACTGGTAGAAGTATTCATTTTTTATCCATATGTCTTGCTGTTTTGATAATGTACTGATTAACTTTCTTCCCAGCCTATAAATTTGTTCCTTCTATCCTAAAGGAGAACTGAAGGACTGGGTGAGAAAAATCACATTTTTTTTCTTCAGCTCATCATTAAATTGAACAATGTGAGAGCTTTTGAAGTTTAACAATGTATGGTTTCCACCATAGTGGATGGGTGTAGCTTTAGCAGAGCATTTGACTAGCTTTAACCTGAATATATAATTTCTCTACATTATCCAAATCATCATGAGCTTAATGCAATTTAGTAACTCCAATTCTCCTGCACAGCAGTACATTCCTGTCAGGTTCACACCTCAAGGTAGTTCTCTCTGAGAATGAAGGAAGTGAATAAAACACACACATTCCCAGGTTGTATATATATTTTGCACATCATAGTTTCAAGGGCAATAGGAAAGGCATAAATTACCTAAAAGCATCTATGACTTACTATACTTGAGAGCCAAAACCTTATCCATTCAGTCTTATTTTAGGGCTGAAATGTATTTATTTGTGCAGTTCCAAGAACACAATTTATCACTTTTCTTCTGTTTCAGAGGAAGAAAAAAGGCCAATAGATCATCACAGTAAGAGCTGAAACTACTAAATATAGTGATAGAGCCTTTAGTTATTGTTAAGAAGAGTCAGAATAGAAAGAAACAGTGAGAAGTACTATTTTGTATCCTGATTCCTCACAGGTACACTTAAATATTGAGGGTCAGAGATGTGAATCTAAATCCTGTTTCAAATATTTGAAGCATTTTTAAAAGGCAGAAATCTAGTCTCCTGAGAAACAATATGATTGTGGCAATTTCTACAAAATCAATAATAATCTAATTTCCATGTAGAACATTCTTAATCTGTATAGCACAATATCTAGAAAGTATTATAGAGCATAAACTTTATGAGTGATAAATTTAAAAAAATTCAATGTTTGCATCTTTCTTTGATTTGTCTTTATGGTAAATGGTAAAAATAGTTTATATAAGAAGTTATTGAAAACACCAAGAAAATATTAAAGTTTGTATGATTTGCTGCTATACTGAGATTTCCAATATGGGATAACTGAGTGTTTATGTTATTTTTAAAGGACTATGATAGAATAATACCTTTTAGAAAGTGGTAATTACCTATGAAATACTATATGTTTAATTGCTGTGCATTAACCAACTGCTGTTTTCTCACCCTTTGCACACAATTCTTCTCTGTTTTTGTAGGCCATAATGGGATAGTTTCAGTTTTTTCTTGCTAAGGCTATAACATAAGCCATTTAATTCAATACAGTTTTGTCAAAATCTGCGGCAGAAAGTGTGCCAGGAGAATGTGCTGCCATCTTCTCAAGTTCCAACCTTAAATATTAGTTTTGCATCAATTTTTATTCAATCAGAATATTCTTCATATATCATTGGAGGACTCACAATTGGGAAACCCTTTTTATGTTTTTGGTCCAACTTAATACTTTAGCAAAACATTTTCCAGTTGTATTTTTAAAAATTATACAGATTAATAATCCTTTCCACAATACTAAAATTATTTTGATCAAGTTTCAAAATCTGGCATGTCTGAGATAATTTTAGAATTTGCTGTTTGATAATACTGTATTCTTTTAATCTATATAGTTCATGCTTTGATTTTTAATCTCTTAACTCTATATAAGCATACCTTAAAATAACGAAGGAAAATTAATGTCATATTTATAATAAGTTTTCTGAAGAGGGAATACAAATAACAGTAAATATTTTGTAAGTTGCTCAACTTCTTTAATATTAAAGAGATGCAATTAAAAGTGAGACATCATTTTTTGTTACCTATGGCTTTAGCAAAAATTAAACAAATTAGAGTACTAAATGTTTGCAAGAGTGTTGAGAAACAGAAGTACCTAGGTGATTTTAGTGTGAATGTGAATCTACACAACACTTTTGGCATAGAGAGCTATGCATTAAAATTTTGGATATCCATACCCTTTAATCTAGGAAATTCACTTACAAAAATTTATTATATTTTAGAATTTTATTCACACAAATACCCCAAAATTATGTATACAAGAATAATTAATACAACAATAGAAACCAACAAAAGTGATCTGAGCTTCTATCAATAAAAAACGGTTAAGATACTATCCATTGGAACACTATGCTATTGTGCAATATACAGGTATTTAAAGACATCATGTACATTTGCACATGCTCATCTGCACAGTTGGCCACTATTTTGCAGGGTTAAAAAATGAAAGTTCCCCAAAGTTAAATTATTTATTTATTTATTTATTTCCTTT
This sequence comes from Macaca thibetana thibetana, assembly GCF_024542745.1. Classification (NCBI taxonomy): domain Eukaryota; kingdom Metazoa; phylum Chordata; class Mammalia; order Primates; family Cercopithecidae; genus Macaca; species Macaca thibetana. The sequence goes on from NC_065588.1 coordinate 55,602,033, forward strand.
TTTATTATACTTTAAGTTCTAGGGTACATGTGCACAACGTGCAGGTTTGTTATGTATGTATACATGTGCCATGTTGGTGTGCTGCACCCATCAACTCGTCATTTACTTAAGTATATCTCCTAATGCTATCCCTCCTCCCTCCCCTCACCCCACAACAGGCCCCAGTGTGTGATGTTCCCCACCCTGTGTCCAAGTGTTCTCACCCAAAGTTAAATATTAATTTTGTGAAAGTATTGCAAAAATATTTTACATTTTTGTAATTTCTGTTTTATTATTTCTCACTATGTTACCTTTTCTTCTCCAACTAGGAGAACTTTTACCTTTGTTTTATAACTTACTGTGTTATTTGAATTGGGTTTCATAAAATAATTCAAAAACATAAAAGGGGCACAACAGAATAAATATTTTAAACCTTTTATTTTTACAACTAATGACAAGTCAGTATATGGTGTCTTCTGAACACCAGCATAAAGACATTCTGCACACAGTTGAGAAAAGTAAGAATGAAATCTTGCCTGGAGAAGCAAGTTTGAGAATCATTAGCAGTGGGTTTAGATGAAGCCTCCAAAGGTAAATGTGTATACTGAGAAAAGCATAGATTGAGGGCTATAACATGTAAGCAGTAGATGTAGTAGAAGAGCAGGAAATAGAACCTGACCTTCAATAACTTTTCAACATATTGAATAAATGAATAAAGAAATTAACGGGTTTTTACTGAGAACCAGGAAATATATGTAATACTAAGAAGGAAGACATTTTCTAAGAAGGAGTGTCAATCAGTTTAAGTGTTGCAAAGCTAGGTCACCAATGACCTCCATATTGCTTCACTCATGACCTAGTATAGTGGAGGTAGAAACCAGATTGTATCAGGTTGAGGAGAAATAAAAAATAAATAATTACAGACTGTGAGTTATATGTCTTTTAAAATAAATTGGCTGTGAAGGGAAAAACAATAAAGTGGAATTCATAAGGGGTTGTGGGCATAAGAAGTATTTTAAGACTCTAATGTTTATACCTGAGTCACTTAAACAGGAGTGTATTCTGGGATAACATTTGAAAAGAAACAAAATCTGATAATGACGTAAGGTTCTATGTCTCTAAGACCAAAAAGGAGAAAATATGGAAAACACCAGGATTCCCAACATTTACATATTAACGAAGAACCATCCAAAAAATAAGATGGTATTTTTTCTTCTGTAAAATCTTTCTGCTTATATGTCACCTTCAAGTGTAAAGTTTGTTAATGCTACTTATGCCTAGGTAATTCACAAAGAGTTCTTTTTTTATAAGGAAATGAAAAATTCATGGTCATATATCCACTGAAACAAATACTTCCATGCAGAAAATATCATGAAAACATTGTAGTGTAATCTATCAAAAAGGTGTCTGAACTTCAGGCAAAAGTTTTGGTGAGTTTATAATTTTTTGAAAGCTTAAAAGATAATCGTTGGCTGGGCACAGTGGCTTACGCCTGTAATCCCAGCACTTTGGGAAGCCAAGGCAGGCCAAGCACTTGAGGTGAGGAGTTCAAGACCAGCCTGGGAAACATGGTGAAAACCCATCTCTACCAAAAAAAATACAAAAATGAACTGGGTGTGGTGGTGCATGCCTGTTGTTCCAGCTACTCCGGAGGCTGAGGTGGGAGGATCACAGAACCTAGGAGGTTGAGGCTGCAATGAGCTAAGATAGTGCCACTGTACTCCAGCCTGGGTGACAGAGAGAGATCCTGTCTCAAAAAATAAATAAATAAATAAAGTTTAAAATTGTACAATTTTCTTGAAAGTTTAGAAGATAAGATTATCTAGCAATAAATCTGTACTCAATGAAGCTTTAATAAAAAGGAGAGTAGACAACCTTTGTCTGTGCTTAGTTCAAATACAGTATACATGCTTGAGCTTCAAAGAAAATAAAACATACTTATTTTACACTATTTGCACTATGCTTGAAGCAGGGGACTTGAAAGAGGCCAGTTAGCAGAAGCCTGCAATAGAGGAATACAGACTTTTTGATTTTATGGCAATGGGTATATTTTCATGAGATGTGATTTTATGTTAAAAAATGAAATGGTTTGAAATTGATTCTACTGCATGGGAGGAGAGAGGAACATAGCATATGAAGAACACATTTTGCAAATGCTTTCTTTCACCAAAGCCTATGGGAGGGTGAGAGGAGATAATGAACTCTTACCTGAACTCATCTTTCCTTCACTATTTGCAAGAGAGAAAATAAAAAAATGCAAATGAGAGCAATTTTTCTGCTAGTAACAGCAAGAGGTCATGTTGGATCAGGTGATTTATAAGAATTGTTAGTCACCATACGTGTTTAGGATTGTTCCTTACCTTTTTATTTCTTCCTTTTGGTGCTATTCTTTCTCCATTTATCTTTTCCTTCTTAAAGATTCCACACATGAAAAGTGGACTAATGTACCTGGCACCAGGGAAATCAGAAATCTTTTATCAATAAAAATGGGATAGTCCTCTCTTTAATTAATATGATTTATTAGATGTGAAGCTAGATCAGCAACTCCTCCTAGAGTTTCCCATGTAGCTCTCTCATTGCTATTGTAATTTATTGAACTGTCTACCGTACTCTCCTAGTTAATTCTGGTACACTCTCCAACAATTCTGAAAACCACTTAATGCTGCTGTTATGTTTAAAAGTCTGGTGATGTCCATTTTCCTTATGCCTCCTGTAGGGATGTTTGGATTAAGTAGATAAATGTTACATTATAAAATGGCTACAGTGGACAATAAATTCTTAAAATTCTTCTTCATAAACCACAAATAAATGGTGGAAACAGTGAAGAAGAAGAACCTTGGTAGAAATTTTATTTCTTCTAAATGATACAAACTGGGAAAAAGTTTCTTTTGAAATAACTATAGCAGCTCCCAGTTTCATTATATGACTAATGGCATTGCCTTAACGCTGTTGTTAAAAATATATCTTTCTTCAAAATGACAGAGACAAAATTAAATTTGTATCTTAACCTTAACCCTAGCCTGCTCTAACATTTCATTTAATAACTCCATATAGTGAGATTTAATATTAACAATTGAATGGTACTAACTCAAAATGACATTGTGTCAATTTGGTTCTATTTTTAAAGATACCATTTATATAATATTTATGCATATGTTGTCAAGATCAGCACTTGGTAAGTTTTTATTCACTCTTAAAGTCAAGTTCAAAGTCAGCCATTTTTGCCCATATTGATTTGTCTACTTCTTGTGCCAAACCCTTTATTATCTCTATCACAGATTCTGACATTCAATTATATGCTGTGGTTTATTCATCATTAATTGAGAATATGTGCCAATGAGGAATTAAACTATAAAAATCACATAGTAATTTAATTCTCTCAATTACCAACATACTCTGGAAACTCAGCAAAGACTCAACAAATGCTCAGAGAACTAAAAATATAGGACAGAAGGAAGCTTGTCTTATAGACATAGTTTAGACTTTGACTCATGTTGAAAAATCATTTTTCCTAGATTCACAGAAATAAAGAAATTCCAGCATTGGAAATGACTTGAAGTTGTATAGTCTGATGTCTGTGGTTGGCAGCATAATTAAGACATGGTTGGCCAATCTCTGGTAAGAGTGAATAACCACTTTCCAAGGCAGTTATGCCTTTTCAGATGGTTCTGACAGCAAGTTTTATTTTAAGCTTAAATTCACCACCTTGTAACTTCTACTGACAATATCATCCACTGTGACCACACTCTTGAAAAGAGCTTTTGTGTTCCCATGTGTCTTCTCTTTCCTAGTTTGCTTAATAATTCCTCATATCCCTTCATATATTGGTTAAGATGCTTTTGACTATGAATAACAGCAAACTGACACTAATAAGCTTAAGCAATATGGAAAATTATTATCTCACATAACAACAAGAGGCAGATGGATTCCAGTGTTGGTTGATTTAGCCACTCAAGGATGGTATCAAACACTCTCATTTCCTTTTCCTTCCCTTCTCCTGTCTCCTATCATTCTTGGTGGTCTTCACTATTAGGCTGACAGAAAAATGACTTCTTCTCATGTATCAGACAAGAAAAAGATGGAAAATTATCTTTTCTTGTCCATCTTTCTAGAGATTTTTTTCTAGACTTCTCAGCAGGTTTCATGTCTCATTAGAAAAAAAAAAACAAAAACTGGGCAACATACCCATGCCTGAAGCAATTCCTGGCAAGAGTGATGAAATTACATGTAATTGGTTTAGAAAAATTACCTGGTGTGAAATAGAGTCAACTGCAATTCTAGTACACATGGCTGCATATGGTTTTTATTTGCTTTTATGTTCTATTTCTTCTTTATGCAGGTGATACAAACTAATGGATTTTAACCCTTTATATTTAGAAGATCATTAGCAAGTCACTAGTTTATGTTACAACTAAGCTCTACCTAATAGGAAGTCTTGTGATACGATGATTAAAAAAAAAAAAAAAAAAAAAAGGAGGTTCTTTGTGAAATAAAAATGCTTATTTATTTTAAGTAATTTGTACCTACCTTAGAGTGTATCTTTTTATATTTTGCACTTTGAAAACATTATTTTAGGTTTACATTCAATTTAGTAGATAAAACTCCTACACAATGAGAACTATTTCATGTGGCGAAATAAGTTATAATCTTATCTAAAAGTGTAGTTGGTGGTTTTCAAGCAAATATTATAATTTTGTCTCTGTGTTGAGTGACAAATTTTTATTCTTTTCAAGGTAGAAAAAAATTTATTCAGGCTTTTAAATTTTCTTCTTTCTTTTCTATCATGCTCATTTAATGAAGGTAGCAATTTAATATATAATTGGTAAACTAAATAGGCAGTTATTATACTTCTATGCACACAATAATTATAATGGGATTTACACAATTGCCAAGATAAAAGAATCACATTAAACAAGAGCAAAGGAAGACATGCAATATTTAAGTTCTTTCCTAATACAGACAGTTGTATACTGAGAGAAATTGTCTCAATAAGATATACTAGCTGCATCACCATAATGAAAAATTTCTGATAACACTAGGAGCTCATCAAATACACACAGAAACACATTCACTGGAAATCATAAAACCTAAGTAAGAAAAATTATTGAGTTTTTCTTTCATTGCTTAGATAATTACTTAGCTGTCATATAAATATTTAGCAGAGTATACCATTTCAACAGTATACAATACATAATACAGGAAGCATGTTTCTTCTTAACGGTTGTGATAAATTTTTGTTTCATGTATAATTTAATTTATTTATAAAATTACCTTCAACGAAGCAGTTCACTGATGGTGACAGGTAGACAGACAAATTCTTAGGCAGACAGGGCTGGGTCCCCCAGTAAAACTCAACCTTCAAACCAAGGACAATTTAAAGCCTGAAAACTAAGCTGCCAGTCCCAGATAGAGTCCACGACTGAAGCGAGACCTTCTATACGTGTCTTATTCACTCTCTCTTGACTGGTTTCTTCTGGATGATGCCTTTTAACCAATCGAATGGTGCTTTTTCCAAGAACACCTGTGGACCCATCAACATGCACTTCCCTATTCTAAGGCCGTAAAAAACCCAAACTCAGCCTCACAGAGGGCTACCCACTTTCATGATCCCTCTTGCAGGGGACAGCTTTCCTTCTGTCCCTCCATAAAATTCTTCTCTACCTTACTCAGTCTCTGGTGTTTGTGTACCTTATTTCTGTTGGTCTCGGGACCAGGAACTTACCAAACTGCGGGAGGTGGGAATGAAAGAGCTGTAACTCTCACTCCTGCTTGCCGAACTGTGGGAGCAAAAGAGCTATGATGCTCCTGGCTGTCTCGCCAAGCTGCAGGTGGTGGGAATAAAAGAACTGTAACCATCCCTCCTGTTTACTGAACTGCGGGAGCAAAAGAGCTGTAACACTCCTGGCCGGCTCGCTGAGATGCCGGTGGTGGGAATAAAAAAGCTGTAACCTTCTCTCCCACTCACCAAACTACGGGAGTAAAAACGTTGCTGGGTGCCACTCCCTCCTGCTCACCGAATTATGGAAGTGAAAAAGTGAAAAGGCCACTGGGCACAATTCCCTCCCACTCGCCAAACTACTGGAGCCACAATATTACTAGGCACCACGGGCAGGATAAGACTTAGTTCCTAGTCTTCTGATTCAATTATTTATAAAGCTAATTTTTCTCTCCTGACATTCTACAAAAATGCAGAAAATGGATACTAAGCACAGTCCATAAAGACAAATAATTTCAGAGAAGAAACACAACAAACAAGCAATGTAGACAAACTTATGAAAGAAAGAAAACAGAAAGATGAATGGTAAATACCTCAGGTTTTTTTGTTATTTTGCTCTGCTAAGGGCTAGTAAAAGAGAAACCAATGAAAATCAACATGCAGAACTGCACAAAGATTCGGAAAGTGAAGGATCCATATATAGAGGCATGGTGTGGATTGGTTGAAAGTGATTGTGACAAGCTGTCAAAATAGGACTTATTTTCTGCTAAGATTTCAACAGATGAAGAATAAAATAGGAAGTTGGAAAGAATTCTTGCATTCCAAAAGATAAAGCAAACAATGGCACTGACAAGACTTTTAGCAAAATATCCATCTAATAGATAAAAAAGTATCAAGCATGAAGAGACTGGGACAAAAATCTTTTTGGAGACAGTTACAAGGGCACTAGAGAGAGAATGTTGCAACATTTTCCCTCTTCACCCTACTTCTCTATGGTTCTGTGGGAAAGAAGGGGGCCTTTTTCTCTTACCCCAAGCCTAGTGAGAGAATCTTCAGTGGAATTCCATTGAAAACTTGAATTTGATCCTAAGAGCACATGCATTTGAGTTTTACTCATTCCAGAAAAAAACTGAAACTTGCTGCCCTAAGAGTGATGGGAAAGAGAAGTTTCTTTTCTGGGATCTAGATATTGGCTCCCTGGGTGAGCAAGATCCAGCCTCGATCATTTTACAGGGAACCTTAGTCAAGACTGCTTCTTGCTACAGGCAACATAATCTCAGTAGAAAAAGATGAGAATTGTACGTATGGATATAGGAACTGAAGATTTTGTTTTTATTACCTTTTAGTTGTGTGTGTTTTTTAACGTCCAGCCAGAGGAAAGGCAATGGCTCATTGAGGCAAGTGAAGTCAGGTGTTCCCACTGTAGGATCTCTCTAGAACCAAGTTCCAGAGGGAATGAATCAGCTTTAAGCATTCTCCAAGCCCAAAGAAAAGAAAAGGCTGATGGTAACAGAGTCTGTTAACAAACACCTTGTTATCCCTCTCCACTCTTTCTTCTCTTAATCCCAACACTGGAGAAATAAAAAATCAGATTCCACTCTTTTTTCTCTTAGCCCCAGCACTGGAGAAATAAAAAAAAAAATCAGGTGGAGTCAGCAGGTGGGAGAAAGAAGATGTGCAGGCCTGGGACAGCAAGAAGCTGGGCAGATGCCTGTTTTCCATATTGAGTGGTTGAGGTCCCTTACTGAAAAGTCACAGGGCTGGGGAAGAAAAACGCAACTCTCAAGTCAGACGAAATCTTTTATGATTAAGCTTAATGAACATTTTTATTACTGAATCAAGATTGTCCTTGGGTCTAAAAGTGACTGAATATTGTTAAAGCTCTGCAATATCCTACATATATAAAAGAGTATATAAACCATGTATGACATATCTGTAAATTTAGATCGTAATTATAGAGCAAATGTTGTGTAATCACTACCCAAAATTAAGAAATATAACATGATCAGACCTTAGAAGCAATTTCTTATACGCATCTTCTCTATCATTACACTGTCCTACACCAACCCTCTGACATTGGTGGCAATAATTTTTCTAATTCTCTTTTTAGTTTTACCGGGATTAATTCTTTCTTTTTGCTGTTGATGGACATTCAAATTGTTTATAGTTTTTTTTTTCCTTCTAGAACTTATCTTCCAGTGAACATTTTTATGCCTCTTTTAATGCACATGCACACTAGTTTCTCTAGGGGTTACACTTGGCATAGAGATTTAGAGTCCTAGGATACACATTTCTCTATCAGAGTTTTCCAATTTAGACTCCCATCACAGTGCATGATATTTTCTCTTGTCCCATGTGCTCACCAACACTTGTTATTGTCTGAATTTTCAATGTTTGCCAATTTACTGGGTTAAAAAGGGTATTATACTGTGGATTTATTTATTTGATCATCCGTGCAATTAATCACCTTTTCTTATGTTTTGTATTAACCTTTTGGATTTCCTCTTTTCTGATATGCCTGTTCAAATATTTGTTTATTTTTATTTTAGGCTGTCTGTCTTTTCCTTGCCAATTTAACAGAGTTCAGTATGTATTCTGAATACTAGTTTATTTTGTTTATTTTATGTTGTGCAAAAATCTACCTTGTAACTGGCTTTCTGCTCTCTTTGACTTTTGATGAATAGAAATTATTTAATTTAATATTTCTTAATTAGACATACAATTAAATTATACATAGAATTAATTTTAATACATTTCAATGTACCAGTCCTTTTGGTGCTCTGTGTTTCAAGAAATTATCACCTTACCAAGATAATGAAGTTATATTTTATTTTATCTTCATAATAAAACAAGAGCTTTATAAATTTCCTTTACCCATTTAGATCATTAATCCTATTGGAATGCATTTTTGTGTATTTTGTGAGATAGAATCCTTTTTCTTTCCTGTTTTTTTCCTTATGGCTAGCTACACAATTTTCCTGGCACCAGTTAATGAAAAACACTGCTTTTCTCTGTTGATCTGCATAATCACTGCTGTTTTATAACAAGCATCCACAGTGTTAAGTGTGTTCCTGGGCTGTATATTCTATTTCATTAATCTGTTTGTCTATCCCTATATAATATCACACTTTAATTAATATAGTTTTACTTATGCTTGAAATTTGAAGAAAAATATCCATTTTCTTTTTCATCAATACGGTCAAGGTTATTCATGACCCTTTATATTTTCCTATAAGTCATAGAATTTATAATATAAATATAAAATATGTGTAAGTATAATTCTATAAATTATAGAATCAGTTTTTCAAGTCCACAATGAAGCATACAAAAACCTTGTTGTGATTTTCATTTGTATTAAAAAGAATCTATTTATCAATTTGAAGAGAATTTACATTTCATATTACATTTCACATGGAGTCTTCCAATTCATGAAATAAGGCATTTCTCTTATTTTCGTATAGATCTGTTTTAAGAGTTACTAGGGACTGAATTACATCCCCTCAATTCACATGTTAAAATCTTAACCCCCTAAGTGACTATATTTGGGGATAAGGCCTTTAGGAGGTAATTAAGGTTGAATAAAGTCATGAAGGTAAGGTCCTAATCCAGTAAGGTTGGTGACCTTATAAGAAGAAAAAGGAAAGATCTTTCTCCCTCTCCCTCTGTTTGCCCATCTGGAGACCACAAAGAAGAGGTGTAGCAAGCACACAGCAAGAATGTGACCACACATAAGCCAAGAGAAGAGGCCTCAGAAAGAAATCTGCCTTGCTGGTACCTTAATCTAGTACTTCCTAGCATTCAGAAGTGTGAAAAATACTTCAATATCGTGATGTTAATGTAAATGACATCTACTTAAAAATTCCTTTTTTTTTGGTTTGTTATGGAAAAATGAAATTGATCTCTATATTTTGATCTTGTATCAATAAATCTTGTTAATCTCTCTTATTAAATGCCAACTACTGATCTTTAAATTCTTTTAGAATTTCCTACAGAAACAATGATATCTATGAATAATGAAAACTATGGTTTTTTTCTGATCTTTTTTTTTTTTTTTTGCCTTAATGTGCAGATAAGGGCCTAATTTAGAAAGTCTGAGGTGAACTCTGGGAATCTTCATTTCTGACCAAATCCTTGGCTGAATATTGAATGTTTATGAATTTCCAAATTACGGTAATTGGGTTGTAAAGTTCTGATTGGCAGACATTCGTCGATTGACTCACGTTTGTTGATTGGTTCACCTTTTTTCTTTACAATAACAATTTCTGAAAAGTTAAATTTATCTCTGGTTCAGCAATGCAACTGGAGGTATCTGGGTCAAGAGGGGCCTCTGCTAGGGGACAGAGAGTGGGTAAGAGACCGTAAACTGGACATGGGTGGTGACAGTGGAGACTCAGAGTCAGCTTTAGGAAACGGAAGAGCAGAGAGATAGGGAGATCAATGACACAGAGATGAAGATATTTAACAAAATAAATATCAAGAGTTCTTTGCACACTCCAGGCTCACAAGGAGCTATTCTTGAAGCTCTCCTTCATTTTCTAGATCAAATACAAACTTCAGCTAATTGGTTAAGCCCTCCTTTTTCCTGAATATCTCCCACACTCGGCTTCTTTAAAAAAAGGTAAAAAGCCCACTCTCAACGTGTTTACTCTTCCACCTGGCACTATAAACTCCATTTACAAACAATGGTTCAAAGGAGAAACATTTCTTTCCCAAAGGAAAAATGTTTGAAATATAATATATAAGCAATAAATGATAGTAAAGGCAAAAGTAATTTCAGGAGAATAATAGGAATGAAATCATCAAAGAGATAAGAGATAGCAACTGAACTGAATTTTAAAACAGGTGGGAATTCAAAATGTAGGAATAGGAAAGCACGGTGATTCTTAGCTAGAGAAGAGCCCATGTGCAGAGGGCAGTGGATGATGAAGTTTGGGAGTCAGTGTAGTAATCAATTTCAGAGAATCCTAAGACCAAACAAAGGATGAGAATGTAGCCTAGAGGAAGGCAGAGTCCTCTAGGCTTATTTTTGATGGTCAAGTGACATATATAAAACTAAATCTGTTCCTGTTTTGCAGGAAAGAATGAGGAAAGAATGGAGTCAAAAAACGATTTAGTAAACTATAACTTAAGTACGATGTAAGGAGAACTCAAACTAAAATATCGTTAAAAAATAGAAGAAAGGAATGTGTTTAAAGGAAGCTCTAAAAAATTCATCAACATAAAAGTTACTGCTGGAGGAAAAAGTGCCTTCAGATCTTACCTAACACACTTATTTCAAGGGAGGCTCAGATACTAAAATATTCTACAGAATCAGGTCACTAATCAAGAAAGTTTTCTTTCTTTAGAAAGATTAAAAAAGAAACAGCTAAAGATTTTTGAGCTATGTTGTTCTTTTTGGAAAATGTCAGGCCCTGGTTTGTATTCAAGAGGAGTAATTTCAGAAGATTTCTCTGATGCAGTCCTCTAAAATTTTGTCAGGGTGACAATACCTTGTTTATCCCCTGATTAATGTATTACTTTTAAAGACCAGCTGGAGATATCTGATGTGTCTGTTCATTTAAATGCTGCCATTTTGCTTTTGTTGGAGATATACAACAATCGCCCCCACAGTGCAGTGAATAAGACCTTGGCAGTTGCTGCTGTACATGTCTGATCAGTCTTCATGCCTTAAGCAGACAAAGAGGGAGGAGGAAAAAAGAAGGAAGAGCTCTTTTCATCCATATTTTCCAGAGCTCCACTGACAGACTGTGCAATTTCTGACTTATGTTGTGTGAAAAGTGAGCTACGGAATGGCTCACTTCATTTGCAGCATAATGTCTTCGAAAACTGAAAAACAGAAGCATGAGCTCTCAGCAAATCAGCAATATGATCTTAAATTTCAGGTGGAATAATCAATTGTTTAAGTGTGCAGCAAAATATATATATATACACACACACACACATATATATATATAGAGAGAGAGAGAGAGAATTTCTTACGTAGATAATGTTTTACTTTATACATGTGGTTGATTTAGCATATGGTACTCTGGCCTTAAGAATTTATTTCTTCTCTGGCCGGGCGCGGTGTCTCACGCATGTAATTCCAGCACTTTGAGAGGCCGAGGCGGGTGGATCACGAGGTCAGGAGATCGAGACCATCCTGACTAACACAGTGAAACCCCGTCTCTACTAAGAAATACAAAAAACTAGGCGGGCGTGGTAGCGGGGGCCTGTAGTTCCAGCTACTGGGGAGGCTGAGGCAGGAGAATGGGGTGAACCCAGGAGGCAGAGCTTGCAGTGAGCCCAGATCGGACCACTGCACTCCAGCCTGGGTGACAGGGCGAGACTCCGTCTCAAAAAAAAAAAAAAAAAAAAAAAGAAATTTATTTCTTCTCTGGACAATCTTACCTTGGTCAATGTCACCACCATAGATCTGTTTAGTTGTTCATGTTAAAGAATTTGGAATTCTTGACTCTTTTTCCTACTCAAAGCATCTACACCAGATATCCCATCTCTCCCAAATTCTCACACTCTTCTGCATCCCATAGATTCTGCTTTATTTTGGCTTTTATTAGCTCTTGTCTAAACAATTTTAATAACCTTTTAACATGTTTTCACTCCAATTTCCCCACAAAAGCCAATTCTTCACAACCACTGATAAGATTCACATGTTCAAAGATGAACTTCATTATTCCACGTTTCCTTGGTTAACATCTTTCAATCTCCACCTTCACTTCCCAGAATTTTTTCTAGGGATGAGTAAAAGCATCATTTATGCACTGTTCTCCAAAACATGGCTTCAGGCTACTTTTCTGATCTCATGATTCTCACAATCACCTACGTGGTCTACTCCCCCTTTCTAAACCTAGAAAATGCATTGCATGAGACCCAACATAAATGATACCTCCTACATGTAACATTCTCATCTTCCCTACATTAAGATTTGATGAGCACTCCCACTCTCTGTTCATACAGTATTTTAATATATTTCTGTTAGTAATTTTTATTTCTTTTTTCTATGATATGACAGTCTTGTCCATTTATAAGACAGACTGTATTTTATTCCAACCTTTCACTCCTAATTACCACAAATCACCTTAACAAGACATCTGGTGCTATCAAAATGAAAAAAAGGAGAAAAACTACTTTTTAAAATTATTGTTTTTATTTTCCCAGAAAGGACACATTTATGCTTTATGTTTCTAGTCTTCTGTAAATACCTCAATGTTTTCTATGAATACCCTTCTGTTAAGTATTACCACTGGTTGAAGACTGCTGAAATATCCATATTTATTCCTTGAGTCCTCGGGAGTTACCAGTAAAGACTAAACAAGCAACAAAACTGTTAAATGGTTGACTCAAAGCGTATTTTTCAATTCTGTTGTTTCTTATAGCTCTGGTTTATCATTATCATAGCACCTGACTGCCACCTTTTATGCATGAGGTATATTTTACAAATTCTTGTAGAAATCACTGATCCCTTGAGGATTATGTAATGTAGAGCTATCATCTTCTATTCTTTTTAATAACTGTTGTCTACTGACCTACCGACAACTATTAAGCAAAACTTTAGCACCAGGTATCTTTTATTTTCATCCAAATCTTATCCTTATCTTAGATTAATTCAGTAGCTAACTCCTCCTCACTTTGAGTCTTGCACTCTTTCAGTTCTATTGGTTTTTATTTCTACTTTACTTTGGGATTCTATATTGAAACCTTGAATACTGAAATACTCAAACCTTGGATACTGACAATATGTAAGAGGAGTCTAACTCAAAATCTTAAACTTTATTCTATGCCTTTAGTCTCTCAATATTTTAACATTCTTAGTTCATTACACCCTTTATTCATCCCCAATTTTTCTCCTTTCCTGCCTTTTAAAAATTTTCGTAATTAGTCTAGACCCAAAGATTTCCTTTTTCAACTATTATTTTATCATTACTCTCCAAGTTTTTCATCTCTTGCCTATCATACCTTCTTTGTAAAACCACAACCTTGGATTAATATAGCTGTCGGCCTTCTTTAGGCAATGGAGGTTTTGATATTTACTGAGTAAAATTACTGCAACTATGTAATTGGCGTGACTACAGTTTTGTATTTTCTGTTATTGTCTGTCTTATCTATACTGCCTGACAACCCTGTAACAAATCCACAGTCCTTCCATATTCCATTTCCTACAAGAACTCATGTTGTCTGCTTTTTCTCCCCAGCCCTCCTTATATCTGCATACATTTTTTATTGTAAAAAGACATTTGAGTCTGTTGGGTGGAAATGCCCTCAGCCTCATGCTTATTATCCTCTTCAGTAAGTATGTCAGTCTTTCAGTTCTTAGCTATTTCCCCTTCCAATTTCAGTGGAACGAAGATATCTCCTTCCATTTATGGCTATTTCCTCTGCTGATCCCTGAAGTTTCTGCCTTTCTATTTTCTTGAGTTGTTTATTCATCAGCTTTTTCCTCCTTATCATTAATCTCTTCATATATTTTTTCTTAAAAATACAAAAATGCTCTATGATAATGTCTTCAAAAATGCTTTTACATCATCAGTTTCCTTCAGCAACAAAGCAACAAGCCTCTTTCTGCTTCACAGTTGTCTCTTGAAAAAGTTTTCTCCACTCTCCACATTTTCTTCTTGCCTCCATTTATCCCTCAAACTACTGCAGTCTAGCTTCTATCTTTTTCCATATAGCCTCTATCTTTATGACTCCAATGAAATAATTTTCAATAACAATCTCTTTTTTTGCTACATTCAGTGTAAAATTTTGTACTTTTTTCTTTCTTTACCACTCTAGCATGTGACACTATGGTTCATTTTATTCCTTTTTTTAAGTCCTGCATTGACTATCTTATTCTCTCTAAACAATCCTCTTAGTATCTATTTACGCTTCTCTTCTCTTCCACTGTCTCATATAATAGTGTTCTCCAGCATTCTGCCCTTGACCTCTTCTTTCACTGTCATTGGAATAAGGGAGTAGACCACCCCTCATGTTGTCTTATGCCCAATTTCTGCCTCCAAGAAAAAAAAAGAAGTACAAATTAAAAGGCAGAAATAAAATCTGCAGGAAGACAGCCCAGTGCCACACCCTGGGCCTTGTAGTTAAAGATCAACCCCTGATCTAATGGGTTATGTTATCTATAGATTACAGACATTGTATGGAAAAGCACTGTGAAAATCCCTATCCTGTTTTGTTCCATTCTAACTACCGGTGCATGCAGCCCCCAGTCACGTACCCCCTGCTTGCTCAATCGATCACTACCCTCTCACGCACACACCCTTAGAGTTGTAAGCCCTTAAGAGGGACAGGAATTGCTCACTCAGGGAGCTCGGTTTTTTGAAATGTGAGTCTTGCTGATGCTCCCAGTCAAATAAAGCCCTTCCTTCTTTAACTCGGTGTCTGAGGGGTTTTGTCTGTGGCTTGTCCTGCTATAGTTACACTATCTGAGCTTACCTATGGTCACAGTTATGCTTGGATCCATAATCTGTGAATAATGAGCCCTTGAAAGCCCCTGCGTTGACTGTTGGGGAGTTAATGAATCATCTTTGAAAGGGGAAGACCCGTGAATCCTTAGAGCTTTAATGCAAAAACAAATTGTGGTATAGACATATAATGAAGTATTATTTATCCCTTAAAAATAATGAATTGAGGTAGTAGGGCCAAAAAGATGAACTAGAAGCACTGGTGTTCAGAGGTGCCCATTAAAAAAACATAATAAGCATGTGAATCCTTCACTGGCAACCAAGCTATCGAGGTTCTCTCATCAAAATTGACTAGAAGACTGGTGTGACCTGTTGGAGAGATGCAAAAGCAGTATGGTGCAGCAGTCCACTGGAGAGCCACATGGGGAAGGAGAACCCCTCCTCTCCAGCCAAGAGAGGCGGTGAGTGAGTATGCTACCCAGCCAGGGAAACTGTTTTTTCCATGGAACTGTGAAACCCACAGATTGGAAGACTCCACTCGCAAACTCATGCCACTGGGGCCTAGCGTCCCAGAAGGCGCAGATTCTTACAATCTCTCAACTGGAATCTGTTAAGCCTACTGAACTCCTTAGAGGAAGGGGCAACCAGCAGCTGCAGCTGCCTACTTTCTAAGCCTTTTGAACTTTTTGAGGGAGGGGCAGCAGCAAGCACTGCGACTTGCAACTGCCTAACATGCTAAGCTCCCTGGGCGGGGTAAGAGTGGCACCCATTTCTATAGTTCCGAGCTGTGCTTTTCCCCTGCTGGAGCCAGGGAGGCTGGACGGCTTGGTCCCAAGACTCTCCCCACAGCCCAACACCACACTGGCTGTGGCAGTATATGACCAGAATGCCTCTTCAAATCTAAACCTGACCCATCCTTCTGCAGTGGGTGAGGCTTCCCTGCAGGATCTCTAATAACTCCAGCCAGAGGCTCAGGGACAGAATTCAGATCTCCCTGGGCCTGAGTCCCTAGGGGGAGGGGTGGCCACAGTCTCTGTGGGCCAGCAGACTTAGCCTCTCCTCCTGGTAGTTCTGAGGAATCTGGGCAACCCAGACGAGTGGGTTTCCCCCCAACAAAACACACCCTCTCTGCCAAGGGACAAAGTGCTTCATTAAATGGGTCTTGTTCCCCATGCCACCCAACTTGGTGAGACCCTCCAACAGGGGTTGCCTGGTGCCCAATATAGGAACGATTCTACTGGGATCAGGTTTGAGGTGGGAAATTTAAAAAAAAAAATTGAAAAGAAAAAATTAAGTTTTCCTATATTAGGCTGACTTGTCCTAGAGGCAGCAATAGGCACGGCCCAGACTCAGGAAAAGTCTTGATAATATTGTCTAATGTACTCTGGAGACTCCCAGCACTCCCTCAACATAGGGAAAAGAAAAAGAAATTTTTCTGTTTTATGGAATGAGTTTATAGATTCTTGTTCTCTGTAACTAGTGACTTCAAGTATTCTGTTTTATCTAAGATGTACAATGAAGGTCATGAAAGGTCTGAGTAGGCCTGAACTACAGCTGCCTGGGCACTATAGTAAAGGTTATAGGATAAGCCCATGCCCAGGCAAACCTAGATAATGAACATCTGGGATGCTTGGCAACAGTCATGTGCAGTCCTGTCTTTGTCCTGCCTCTGTATCCCTACTTTCATTCCACCGTAAGCTTGCTTCAACCTAGCCCCCTTGCTTTTGTGAAGTATGTATAAAAGTCAAGTGCTGTCTTTGTTCCAGGCTCAGTGTTTTAGACGTGAGTTGGGCCCGAGTGCAGTCAATAAAGATTATCCTGTTTCAACCCGAGGTCTCTTTCGTCCTCCTGAATCCCGCAATAGATTGGTGCCCGTCCAGGTCAGAGATCCCAGAAGAAGGAGCAGGAACCCAACTTTGCTGCTCTCCAGGTTCTTTGAGTGACATCTCCAGGCATGGGAGCAAATCAGATGAATAGGACCTGAAGTGAACCCCCAGAAAACTGCAACAGCCTTGCAGAAGAGAGACCTGACTATTGAAAGAAAAACAAGCAGGAAGTGACAACAACAGCATCAACAACAACAAGAATAAAATGGCCCACACAAAAACTCCATCCTCAAAGACTGAAACTAGACAAGCTCATCAATATGAGAAAAAAATCAATGAAAAAATGCTGAAAACCCAAAGGCCAGAGTGCCTTCTCTCTTTCAAATGATCACAACATCTCTCCATCAAGGGCACAAAACTAGACAGAGGATCAAATGGATGAATTGACAGATACTTCTGTCAGTAGGCTTCAGAAGATGGGTAATAAAAACTACAATGAGCTAAAGGAGTATGTTTTAACCCAATGTGAAGAAAATAAGAATCTTGATAAAAGGTTAGAGGAATTGCTAACTAGAATAGCCAGTTTAGAAAGGAACAAAAATGACCTGTTGGAGCTGAAAAACACAGCATGAGAACTTTGTGAAGCATAAACAAGTATCAACATCCAAATAGATGAAGCAGAAGAAAGAATATCAGAGTTTGAAGACCACCTTACTGAAATAAGACATGCAGTCAGGCCAATAAGCAAATTCAGGAAATACAGAGAACACCATTAAGATATTCCACAAGAAGATTGAACCAAGACACATAGTCACCTGATTCTCCAAGGTCAAAATGAAGGAAAAACTGTTCAGAGAAGCCAGAGAGAGAGGCCAGGTCCCCTACAAAGGGAAGTCCATCAGATGAATAGCAGACCTCTCAGCTGAAACTCTACAAGCCAGAAGAGGTTGGGGGCCAATATTCAACATTCTTGAAGAAAAGAATTTTCAGCCTAGAATTTCATATCCAGGCAAACTGAGCTTCATAAGCAAAGGAGAAATAAAGTCCTTTCCAGACAAGCAGATGCTGAGGGATTTCATTACCACCAGACCTGCCCTACAAGAGTTCCTGAAAGAAGAACTAACTATGAAAAGGAAAAATCAGTACCAGCCACTGCAAAAACACACCACAATTAAAGACCAATGACACTATGAAGAAACTGCATCAACTAGTGTGCAAAATAACCAAATAACATCATGAAGGCAGGATCAAATTCACGTATAACAATACTTACCTTAAATGTAAATGGACTAAATGCCCCAATTAAAAGACACAGACTGGCAAATTGGATAAGGA
Organism: Macaca thibetana thibetana; assembly: GCF_024542745.1. Classification (NCBI taxonomy): domain Eukaryota; kingdom Metazoa; phylum Chordata; class Mammalia; order Primates; family Cercopithecidae; genus Macaca; species Macaca thibetana. Next base: position 55,620,287 of record NC_065588.1, read on the forward strand.
TTCAAGACCTGTTGGTGTTCTGTATTCAGTAGACCCATCTCATGTGCAGAGACACACAGGCTCAAAATAAAATAAAGGGATGGAGGAAAATTTACCAAGCAAATGGAAAAAAAAAAAAAAAAAAAAAAAGGGAGGGATTGCCATCCTAGTCTCTGACAAAACAGACTTTAAACCAACAAAGATTTTAAAAAAAGACGAAGAAGGGCATTATATAATGGTAAAGGGAAAAATTAAACTAGAAGAGCTAGCTATTCTGAAAACATATACACCCAATATTGGGGCACCGAGATTCATAAAACAAGTTCTTAGAGACCTACAAAGAGACTTAGACTCCCATACAATAATACTGGGAGACTTTAACACACCACTATCAGTATTAGACATATCAATGAGATAGAAAATTAATAAGGATATTCAGAACTTGAACCCAGTTCTGGATCAAGTGGACCTAGTAGATGTCTACAGAGCTCTCTACCCAAGATCAACAGAATATACATTCTTCTCAGTGCCATATGGCACCTATTCTAAAATCAACCACATAATTGGAAGTAAAACACTTCTCAGCAAATGCAAAAGAACTGAAATTGTAACAGTCTCTCAGGTCACAGTGCAATAAAATTAGAACTCGAGATTAACAAACTCACTCAAAATGACGCAATTTCATGGAAATTGAACAACCTGGTTTTCAATGACCCTTGGTTAAATAATGAAATTAAGACAGAAATCAAGAAGTTCTTTGAAACCATTGAGAACAAAGAGACAACATACCAGAATCTCTGGGACACAGCTAAAGCAGTATTAAGAAGGAAATTTATAGCACTAAGTGCCTACATAGTGAAAAAAAAAAAAAACCAGAAAGATCTGAAATTGACACCCTAACATCACAATTAAAATAGCTAGAAAGGCAAGGACAAACAAATTTAAAAGTTAGCAGAAGACAAGAAAAAACTAAGATCAGAGAAGAATTGAAGGAGATCGAGACACATAAAATTCTCCAAAAAATCCAACAAATCCAGGAGCTGGTTTTTTGAAAAAATTAACAAAATAGCTAGACAAATAAAGAAGAAAGAGAAGAATCAAATAAACACAATAAAAAAAGGGGGGATATCACCACTGACGCCACAGACACAAACTACCATCAGAGAATACTGTAAATAACTCTATGCAAATAAGCTAGAAAATCTACAAGAAATGGATAAATTATTGGATGCATACACCGTACAAAGATTAAACCAGAAAGAAGTTGAATTCCTGAATAAACCAATAAAAAGCTCTGAAATTGAGACAGTAATTAATAGCCTACCAATTAAAAGAAGCCCAGGACCAGACAGATTCACAGCCGAATTCTACCAGAAATACAAAGAGGAGCTGGTAGCATTCCTTCTGAAACTATTCCAAACAATTGAAAAGGAGGAACTCCTCCCTGACTCATTTTATGAGACCAGCATCATTCTAATACCAAAACTGGCAAGAGACACAACAAAACAAGAAAACTTCAGGCCAATATCCTGGATGAACATCCATGCAATCCTCAATAAAATACTAGCAAACTGGATCTAACAGCACATCAAAAAACTTATCTACAATGATCAAGTCGTTTTCATCCTGGAGATGCAAGGCTAGCTCAACATACACAAATCAATAGATGTAATCCATCACATAAACAGAACCAAAGAAAAAAACCACACGATTATCTCAATAGATGCAGAAAAGGCCTTTGATAAAATTCAACATCTTTCATGTTAAAAACTCTCAATAAACTGGGTATAGAACATATCTCAAAATAGGCCAGGTGCAGTGACTCATTTCTGCAATCCCAGCACTTTGGGAGGCTGAGGTGGACAGATCACCTGATGTCAGGAGTTTGAGACCAGACTGGCCAACATGGTGAAACCCCGTCTCTACTAAAAACACAAAAAAATGAGCCAGGCATTGTGGTGGATGCCTGTAATCCCAGCTACTTGGGAGGCTGAGGTAGGAGAAACACTCGAACCTGGGAGGCAGAGGTTGCAGTGAGCCAAGATGGTATCACTGCACTCCAGCCTGGGTGACAGAGCGAGACTCTGCCTCAAAAAAGAAGAACATATCTCAAAATAATAAGAGCTATTTATGACAAACCCACAGTCAATATCACATCGAATGGGGAAAACCTGGAAGCACTCCCTTTGAACACCTGTGCAAGACAAGGATGCTCTCTCTTACCACTCCTATGCAATGTAATATTGAAAGTTCTGGCCAAGGCAATCAGGCAAGAGAAAGAAATAAAAAGTATTCAAATAGGAAAAGAGGAAGTCAAGTTGTCTCTGTTTGCAGATGACATGATTTTATATTTAGAAAACCCCATCATCTCAGCCCAAAACTTTCTTGAACTGATAAGCAACTTCAGCAAAATCTCAGGACACAAAATAAATGTGCAAAAATCACAAGCATTCCTTTACACCAACAGTAGGCAAGCAGAGAGCCCAATCATAAATGAACTCCCATTCACAGTTACTACAAAGAGAATAAAATACCTAGGAATACAACTAACAGAAGATGTGAAGGACCTCTTCAAGGAGAACTACAAACCACTGTTCAAGAAAATAAGAGATGGCAGAAACAAATGGGAAAACATTCCATTCTCATGGATAGGAAGAATCAATATTGTGAAAATGGCCATATTGCCAAAGTAATTTATAGATTCAATGCTATTCCCATCAAACTACCATTGACACTCTTCACAGAATTAGAAAAAACTTTTAAATTTCATTTGAAATTAAAGAAGACCCCATGTAGCTAAGACAATCCTACACAGAAAGAACAAGGCAGGAGGCACCGTGCAACCTGACTTCAAAATATACTACAAGGGTACAGTAACCGAAACAGCATGGTACTCGTACCAAAACAGATGTATAGATGAATGGAGCAGAAAAAAATCCTCAGAAATGACACCACTCATCTACAACCATCTGATCTTCAACAATCCTAACAAAAATAAGCAATGGGAAAAGGATCTCCCATTCAGTAAATGGTGCTGGGAAAACTGGCAAGCCATATGTTGAAAACTGAAACTGGACCCCTTCCTTATGCCTTATACAAAAATTAACTCAATATGGATTAAAGGCTTAAATGTAAAACCCAAAACCATAAAAACCCTAGATGAAAACCTAGGCAATACCATTTAGGACACAGGCATAGACAAAGATTTCACGACAAAAAGGCCAAAAGCAATCGCAACGAAAGCCACAGTTGACAAATGGAATCTAATTAAACTAAAGAGCTTCTGCATAGCAAAAGAAAATAGCATCAGAGTGAACGGGCAACCTACAGAAAGGGAGCAAAGTTTTGCAATCTGACAAAGGTCTAATATCCAGAATTTAGAATGAACTTAAACATATTTACAATAATAAAACAAACAACCCCATCAAAAAGTGGGTAAAGGACCAACCTGACCAACATGGAGAAACCCCGTCTCTACTAAAAACACAAAATTAGCAGGGTATGGTGGTGCATGCCTGTAATCCCAGCTACTAGGGAGGCTGAGGAAGGAGAATCACTTGAACCCAAGAGGCGGAGTTTTCCATCAGCTGAGATTGAACCATTGCACTCCAGCCTGGGCAACAAGAGTGAAGCTCCCTTTCAAAAAAAAAAAAAAAAAAAGAAAGAAAAAAAAAAGGGGCGGGGGGTGCTGGAGAGGTAAAGGATATGAACAGACACTTCTCAAAAGAAGACAAATACTCAACCAACAAACTTATGAAAGAAAGCTCAACATCACTGATCAGCAGAGAAATGCAAATCAAAACCACAATGAGACACCATCTAATGCCAGTCAGAATGGCCATTATTAAAAAGTCAGGAAGCAATAGATGTTGGAGAGGCTTTGGAGAAATAGAAACACCTTTACACTGCTGGTGGGAATGTAAGTTAGTTCAACTATTGTGGAAGACAGAGTGGTGATTCCTCAAGGATCTAGAACCAGAAATACCATTTGACCCAGAGGAATATACTCAGAGGAATATAAATCATTCTACTATAAAGACACATGCACATTTATGTTTGTTGCAGCACTATTTACAATAGCAAAGACACTGAACCAACCCTAATGCCCATGAATGATAGGCTGAATAAAGAAAATGTGGTAGATATACACCATCGAATACTATGCAGCCATAAAAAGAAATGAGATTATGTCCTTTGTAGGCACATGAATGAAGCTGGCAGCCATCATCCTCAGCCAACTAACACAGGAACAGAAAACCAAACACCACATGTTCTCACTCCTGAGTGTGAGTTGAACGTGAGACCACGTGGACACAGAAAGGGAAACACACAGCAGGGCCTGTTAGGAAGTGGGAAGTGAGGTTCAGCAAACCACGATGGCACACCACCTATGTAACAAACCTGCACATTCTGCACATGTATCACATTTTTTTTTGGAAGAAATAAAGAAAAAAAGAGAATAATTACTGATACATGCTACAACTGGGATGAACCTCAAAAACATGTTCAATGAAAGTGAAATACTTTAAGATTTCATTTATATGAAATATGTAAAGTAAGCAAGTCCATAAAGATAGAAAGCAGTATAGTGGTCACCAGGTGCTATGAAGAGGGGGAAGTGAGAGTGATTACTTGATGAGTATAAGGTGTTCTTGTGTGATATAAAAGTTATGAAATTAGAGAGTGGTGGTGATTGCAAAACATGGTGAATTCACTAAATGCCACTGAACTAAACACTATACAATGGTTAATTGTATCTTATGTGAACCTTACCTCAATACAAAAATTTTGTAATGTGTTCATTCCCTGCCCTCCACTACCCTGGCAGCAAAGGAAGACCCAAATATTTTATCATAATGGCTTCTTAATAAGTCCGTGAATCCTCAAAGTAATAGTTAGTAATTAAATGACAATGCTCAAATTAATACATTTTAAACTCAAGAAACTCTGTCTCCTAAGTGTATACCAAACAATGAACTCCAATGTACATGTAAATCTGGATGTTTTGCAGGCACTGATATTCAATATATTTCAGACAGAGTTCATTAGCTCCTAACTTGCTCCTTCTATGTTGTTTCCTATTTTTTCTATGTAGTTCAAAAACCTGGGAGTCAGCATTGCTTCCTTACTTTCTCCCATAAACAACAGTCTTAAGTCTGTTTATCTTCTATTAATATTTGTTCCCATTGCTGTTCCCTTTGATCAATGCTTCAATGTTTTTTTTCCCTAAACTATTTCAATATTCTTCTAACGCAACACTGTCTGCTATTACTTTCTTCAGTGGTGGAAATACTCTATATATCTCCGCTATAGCTATTGTGCTCTTGATATGTGGCTCCTGTAACTAAAAAACAAAATTTTAATTTTATTTAATCTTAATTATTTTAAATTTAAATTTAAAAACCACATGTGGTTAGTGTTTGCCATATTGAACCACACAGTCCTGGTTCCTTGCCACTTAAACCATGATCCATGAACCAACAATATTAAAATTACCTGAGAACTTGTTAGAAATACAGAATTTTAGGCCCTACCCAAGACCTAATTTATAATTATAGAGTTATAAATTGAGCATGTGATTTATTAAATAGTTCCATAGATTCCCATGGCCTTCTCAACAACATCTTTATTTCTCAGCCTGAAATTTCAGGCTATCCAAGACTTGACTCTTCTCCAATCATGTTTTCTCATGTTCCCTCTGATTTCTCTATTCTGTATGATCTTACACAAGTGATTAAACTCCTCAGTAACTCAATTTCCCCAAAAGTAAAATGGAAATAATAATAATGCCCACATTATAGAGTGTTATGAGGATGTCATGAATAAATACTTTCAATATAATAGTTTTTGGAACCAAGCAAGTAATCAATAACTGTTAGCTGTCATTATTATGTAAACATTTCCTTTCTTTATTCAAATGTTTTCCAGAAAGCAGCTTATGAATAACTTTCCTCAGAATAATCTAGAGCAAATTTGTTTGGAAAAAAAGAGGAGATTCCTGGCTCCATAATAGATCTATGGAGTTACAATCTCTGAAGTTAAGTTTCAGATTTTTGTTTGTTTGTTTGTTTTTTTTTTTTTTTTTTTTTTTTTTTTTTGAGACAGAGTCTTCCTCTGTCACCCAGGCTGGAGTACAATGGCATAATCAGTGCTCACTGCAGCCTCAACCTCCCTGGTTTAAGGGATCCTCTCATCTCAGTCTCCTGAGTAGCTGGGACCACAGGCAAGGACAACCATATCTAATTTTTAAATTTTGTGTAAAGATGGGGTCTCCCTGAGTTACCCAGGCTGATCTCAAACTCCAGAACTCAAGGGATTCTCCTGTCTCAGCCTCCCAAAGTGCTGGGATTACAGGAGTGAGGCAACATCTTAATTTTTTGGTAACTATCCTAGGATATCAGCTTTACAAACAAGGTATACGTATCTCTAGGGACACACGAATATTTTTTCCAAGGAAGTGTGGGGGCTCAGAGAGTTCTAAGAGAGTAAATTTCCCAAAAAACACAAGTGCCATTTATAAAAGTGATCTGCCTGAGAATGTACTTAGGTCTTCCTGTTCTGTTATTGTTGTTGATCACATCTCTTCCAGTACTGTGGCTTCTTCTATTTCACAAAAGAAAAGCCTGACCTCACCCATTGTGAATCTGACAATTGTGCATTGTCTCCAGCATGTGAAATCCTCCACAGTGCCAAAAAGAGAATTAAAACCATTGATGTAGATTTTGAGAAGGTAAATGTCAATAATGACTAGAAAATAAATCCTTCTGCAAGTACAGTGGTTTCTAATTATTTTCTTTCAATCTAATTATAAGGGAACTCAATTGAGTTGTCAACTTATAGATCATTAAATATAATCTTTGATGATGGGAAATTTTTGGCATATAACTCCAAAAGAATTCAGAGTCGTGTTATATTGTTATTACAAAATTTTCTTCAAATCCCATCTAATTATTTATGTGAACAAGTTTCTCAGTGGTTAATTTTTTTAAATAGGAATAGATTGGTGTTAAAGCCTGTCTCATTATGATCACAAGTAATATTCTTCATCGGATACAGGATCTAGCTCAGAGAAAGAATCATTCATTTCCTTAATAAATAAATTTTCAATAAAATTTTACTTTATGCTAAATTATTGTTATCAAAGTTTAAAATGTGATTGTAATCTTGTGATAAAACATATACTAATAATCCTAATGATCACTCAATCTGGAAGAAAAATTAAGACACAGAATGTTAAGGTCAGAGGCTGTTTTTAAAAACTAATTTTAACTTACATATTTAATAATTATATACTTTATATATTTAATATATGGTTAAATATATAATGCTTATATCTATAACTATAACATGATCATTAAAACTGTTGATCATTAGATATATAAATTAGGATTGAATTCTCTGGTGAAAATATAATTAAAATATTATTTTAAAGAGAAAATAGAATGGTATTAATTCTCCAGCTATTGAATTTTTTTTATGTATCCCTTTAAGTACATAATATTACATATCGAATCAGCATGATATTTATATTCCATTTATTATAGTAAAATAATGACTAAACAGATTTTTCTAAAATGCTCAGATTTACAATATTTCAGAGGTTGTGCCCTTTACAACTATTTAAAACTATGATGGAAAGTTTTTGATATTAAGTTAAGGTATGGAAAAGGTAGTTTTACAAAATTATCTTAGCACTGTACCAAACAAAGAAAAATAAGAACTGCAAATAATTTGCCTCTTACATACACTAATCTTTAAGAAGCAATACCTCATATGATAATCTGCCTTTGTAAATAGTATAAAGACACAGGAGTATTATAACATGGTATCAAGGTACTTCAAATAAGGTCCCCAAAGAGCATTTACTCCTTTAAAGAAAATGACATTATGAGAAACTTTTGTTAATTAGCATGATGCTAATTACCTAGAGAACATCATACTTTTCATTTATTCATTGGTTAATCCATCCATCCATTTAATTAATATTTGTTGATTACCAAATGTTTTCAAGAACCAAATCTAGTTGTGACTAATGTAGAAATGAGTAAGTTGGAATCTGTGAATTCAGTAAACTCATAAATTAGTGAGATGCACACACATATTTATAACAAAATATAATGAAGTATCATAAATAGTCATAATCAAAACAAAATACTACCCCAATGCTCTGAGATAGTGGTGGTGATAGGGTTACATTTTATGGCCCAGATCAATATTTATATCCACTGATAGGTAGTGGGCTTCAGTAAAACTGAATCATTCATTTGCACGCAAGTACATGCAGGTCTGAATCTTAGCAATTTCATTTGTTAAGTGTACAGCAAGTAAATCTCATTTTTCTCATCTATAAATTTAGAGAAATAACAAGTTTCCCAAAAGATTATTTTGAAGAATAAATGAGAGAAACCTAAAGTGCCCTGCAATGTGATGGGGAACACACTTGGTGGATACAACTATGTACCTCCTTCTGATAAGATTTGGCTCTGTGTCCCCACACAAATTTCATCTGAAATTGTAATCCCACTTGTCAGGAGAGGGGCCTGGTGGGAAGTGATTTAATTATGGAGGCCGACTTCTCCCTTGCTATTCTTGTGATAGTGAGTGAGTTCTCATGAGATCTGGTTGTTTGAAAATGTGTGGCACTTCCCCCTTTACTCTCTCTCTCTCTCCTCCTTTGCATGGTAAGATGTGCTTGTTTCCCCTTTGCCTTCTGCCATATTGTAAGTTTCCTGAGGCCTCCCAGTCATACTTCTTGATAAGCCTGCAGAACTGTGAGTAAATTAAACCTACTTTCTTTATAAATTACCTAGTCTCAGGTAGTTCTTTACAGAAGAATGGGAACAGATTAATAAAGAAAATTGGTACCAGGAGTGGGGTAGTGATATAAAGACACCTGAAAATATGGAAGTGACTTTGGAACTGGGCAACAGCCAGAGATTGGAACAGTTTGGAGGATTCAGAAAAAGAAAGGAAGATGTGGAAAAATTTGGAACTTCCTAGAGACTTGTTGAATGGTTTTAACCAAAATGCTGATAGTGATACAGACAATGAAATCCAGGCAGAGGTGTTCTCAAACAGAGATGAGGAACTTATTGGGAAAAGGAGTGAAAGTCACTCTTGTTAGGCTTTGCCAAAGAGACTGATAGCATTTTGTCTCTGCCCTAGAGATCTGTGGAATCTTGAACTTCACAGAGATGATTTAGGGTATCTGGTGGGAGAAATTTTTAAGCAGCAAAGCATTGAAGAAGTGACCTGGCTGTTTCTAAAAGCATACTTTCATATGTGTGAGCCAAGAAATGGTCTGAAATTGGAACTTATATGTAAAAGAGAAGCAGAGCATAAAAGTTTAGAAAATTTGAAGACTGACAATTTGGTATAAAAGAAAAACCCATTTTCTGAAGAGAAATTCAAGCTGGCTGCAAAAATTTGCCCAAGTAAAGAGAAGCCAAATGTTAATAGCCAAGACAATAGAGGAAAAGGTTCCCAGGACATTTCAGAGATCATTGCAACAGCCCCTTCCCCATCACAGGCCTGGAGGCCTAGGAGGGAAATATGGTTTTTTGGTCTAGGCCCAGGTCCTTGCTGCTCTATGCAGCCTTGGAACATAGTGCCCTGCATCCCAGCTGCTGCAGCTCCAGCGGTAATAAAAAGAAGCCAAAGTACAGCTTGGGCCATGGCTTCAGAAGGTGCAAGCACCAAGTCTTCACAGCCTCCATGTGGTGTTAGGCCTGTGGGTGCACAGAAGGCAAGATTTGAGCTTTGGGAACCTCTGCCTAGATTTCAGAGGATGTTTGGAAATGCCTGAATGTCCACACAGAAGTCTGCTGCAGGGGCAGAGCCTTCATGGAGAGCCTCTACTAGGACAGTACGGGGGGAAGTGGGGGTAGGAGCCCCCACACAGTCTCCACTATGGCACTGCCTAGTAGAGCTGTGGAGAAGAGGGTCATCATCCTCCAGACCCAAGAATGGTAGATCAACCCACAGCTTCCACTGTGCACCTGAAAAAGCCTCTAGAACTCAACACCAGCCTGTGAATGCAGCCATGTGGGCTGTATCCCACAGAGACACAGGGCGTCAAGCTGCCCAAGGCCTTGGGAGTCCACCCCTTGTATCAGCATGCCCTGGATGTAAGACATGGAGTCAAGGAGATTATTTTAGAGCTTTGAGATTTAATGGCTTCCCTGCTGGGTTTTGGAGTTACATGGGGCCTGTAGCCTCTTTGTTTTGGCCAATTTCTCCCATTTAGAATAGAAGCATTTATCCAATGCCTGTACCTCCATTGTATATTGGAACTAACTAACTTGCTTTTGATTTCACAAGCTCATAGGTGGAAGGAACTTGTCTTATCACAGATGAGACTTCGGACTTAGACTTTTGGATTAATGCTGGAATGAGTTAAGACTTTGGGGTACAGTTGGGAAGGAATGATTGTATTGTGAACCGTGAAAATGACAGAGTTTGAAGGGGCCAGAGGTGGAATGATATGGTTTGGCTCTGTGTCCATACCCAAATCTTATCTCAAATTGTAATCCCTACATGTTGGGGGAACAGGCTGATGGGAAGTGATTGAATCATGGGGGCAGACTTCCCCCTTGCTGTTCTCCTAATAGTGAGTGAGTTCTCATGATACCTGGTTGTTTGAAAGTGTGTGGCACTTCCCCCTCTGCTCTCTCTCTCTCTCCTGCTCTGCCATGATAAGATGTGTTTCTTCCCTTTACCTTACACCATGATTGTAATTTTCCTTATGCCTCCAGTCATGCTTCCTGTTAAGCCTGCAGAACTGTGAGTCAATTAAATATCTTTTCCTTTTAAATTATTCAGTCTCAAGTAGTTCTTTATAGCAGTGTAAGAACAGACTATTATACCCTCTTTTTCATCTCTGGTTTTCATAGAATTAGATGTTAATTTCTTATTGGGGTACCCTCTTTCTTCTCCAAATTATTTTTTTCTAATCTCTCTTTTACTCATTATGCTCCATTCAGTCACAACCTTTCTGCCAAGAATTTCTCTGTCTTAGAAGCTTCACACATTGTATTTCCATCTTGGAATCTTCTACCTCTAGAATGACTGGCTGTCTTCTAATCTTTTTATTTCAAACTCAATATGGCCTTCTCAGATAGATATTCTCTGACTCTTTGTCTCTGTATCTCCCCACCCCGTCATTGTTCTCTATCACATTCTTGCTTTATTACTCTGTCCTCAATGTATAAACATATATTAGTCCATTTGAATTTCTGTACATATACATATGTGTATACATATATATGTATATATATGTGTGTGTGTTTATGTATTGTGTATGTGTGTGTGTGTATGTGTGTGTGTGTGTAAAATCTTCTGTGCCTCTAGCTCTCAATTCCATGAGGGCATAGATTATATCTACCTCTGGCATGTAATGGATACTCAAAAATATTTATTAATTAAATGAATGAACGCATGAAGGCCCTTTCACTTGGTATTATAGCACATTCTAAGTTCTGAAACCTGAGTCGCTTATGGAAATTGCATTATGCACCAATAATAAAATATCAAATTTTGAATTTAAATGTCTAATTGTTAAATTTAAATAGTTAAACTTAAGTAGTTATTTAACTAGGGTTTTAGCATACACATTTGGATTTTCTAAATTTCTAGATAAAGAAGACTAACTAGAAAAGCATAGGAAAATATGCAATTGAAACTGCATCAATGAGACTGCACGTTAGAAGAAAAACAGATTATGAACATTGCTAAGCAAAGTAGATTTTTTAAATTTAGCAAATATTTCCAACTTACATAGTTTATAAAATGCTAAAATCTGGTGATTTTTTTGCCCCAGTTTCCATGACAAAGCTTACCTTTGTAACAATTTTTACATGGGTATCAAGAAAGAAGAAATAATCATCAGAAATAATTCCCAAATTACTTTGCTAGAATTATAATAGTCCAGATATTTGTCTTGAGAAATGTACATAACCAAACAGTGTCCTGTATATTAAAGAAGAGTAAGTTATTGAAATACAACACCTGCCTGGCCAACATGCTGAAACCCCGTCTCTACTAAATAATACAAAAATTAGCTGGGCATGGTGGTGCATGCCTGTAATCCCAGATACTCTGGAGACCTGAGGCATGGGAATCACTTGAATTTGGGATGCAGAGGTTTCATTGAGCCTAGATTACGCCACTGCACTCTAGTCTGTGCAACAGAGAAAAACTCTGTCTTAAAAAAAAAAAAAAAAAAAAAAAAGAATGCAAGAGAGATTAAGAAAAGATTACAAAAGCTCAGAATCTCCTACCTTATATTGTATGCAAAATCTTAATTCTGAATGGAACAATCAGCTGTTTAAACTTTAAAAGTTTTAAATTTGTTAGTGTATTGAGTTCAAAATGTTTGTCAAAATGCTTATTAATTACTTGATATCCTCACACATTTGTCACTGAATTAAAAAAAAAACCTCTTAAAAAATGGTAGCAAGGCCGGGTGCGGTGGCTCAAGCCTGTAATCCCAGCACTTTGGGAGGCCGAGACGGGCGGATCACAAGGTCAGGAGATCGAGACCATCCTGGCTAACATGGTGAAACCCCATCTCTACTAAAAATACAAAAAAACTAGCCGGGCGAGGTGGCGGGCGCCTGTAGTCCCAGCTACTCGGGAGGCTGAGGCAGGAGAATGGCGTAAACCCGGGAGGCGGAGCTTGCAGTGAGCTGAGATCCGGCCACTGCACTCCAGCCTGGGCGACAGAGCCAGACTCCGTCTCAAAAAAAAAAAAAAAAAAAAAATGATAGCAATAACAGCATGCAGTTTGGTTTTTGTTTATTTTATGGAGAATTTGGCATTCCTTTAATCCTTTAATATTTACAATCATCATAAAAGGTGTCATCCACCCTTAGCACCTACCACTCAGCTTCATTTTAAAACATGCTCACAGGAAAACATAGCTTGATCTATAGGTGGGAGATGGCAGCCCTGAGGTACAAACCTGGCTCTGAGCCCCTCATCCTCTACCTTTTCCTTACAAATGGGTGAAGAGACTCATTGCGGTTTAATAAGATGCCAATGAAGTATATAAGAAGTCCATTTTCTGTTACTATAACCAAATGTCTGAGACAGGGTAATTTATAAAGAAAATACATTCAGTTTTTGCAGTTCTGAAGTCTGGGAAGTTCAAGAACATGACTGTGGCATCTGATGAGGGCTTTCCTGCCATGTCATAACAAAGCAGAAGGCATTGCATGACAAGAAGGAAAGAGCATACCAACTTCTATCTCTCTTCTTCTTACAGAGCCACCAGTTCCATCTTGATATCCCCATCGTGATGACCTTATCTAATTTCTATTACCGCCTAAGGACCCCACCTCCAAATGTCTTGAACATATAAATTTGTAGATTAAGTTTCCAACATGTGAAATTTGGAGGATGCATTCAAACTATAGCAGAAAACAAATATGGATCTATACCAAAGATCAAAGTTTAGCCATTGGGATGATTTCATCATTAATACACAAAAAAGCTTGCTGAGCAGCACACTGGAGAACTTCACGACTACCTGCCATCCCTGGCTCACACTTTGGAAAAACATAGACGGATGATAGAATTGAAGCATAAAAACTTTCTGAGAACAATTCAGAAACTCAAATTATTTTTCTTATTAAAAGGTTGATGGCAAACTTTTTTAGAGTAGAGTGATTCTAGGCAATGAGGTTAGAATTTTATTTAAGAAAACAATAAATCTAATTGATAGCCTTAGCTAATTAGATTCCTTTATTGGAAATTTATAAGAATCCTGCAGGTTATTAAAACCCACTAGATAATTGTTTATTTGGGATCTTTGGAACTGAAGCCACACATACAAAGATGATTAATAAATAATTATTGAATTATTAAAGATGAATTCAAGCTTAAAATAGATATTATATAATGCTTCTCTTTCAACTTGAGAGAAAGTTTGTAATGGGAAAAATGCATCTGCTATTTAAAGTATATCTCAATAATTGACTTTGAGAGGTAGATATTATCGTGCAAGTTATTAAGTTATTTCCATAAAGACATGCTCTTTCAGATAAAGAGTAGGGATATCATAAGACATTAATATGCATGTGCATGTGGTCATTTCTTCTGCTTAATATTTTATATGCAATTTTGTAGATACATTACCACATATTTGTTTTATCTGGCTGTGTATTTAGATCCTGTGTGTCACATGGTTATCTCATCTGTATCTACCTCTTCAATACCATAACAGTCCTGGTATAAATGTCAGCTTCTTGAGGATAACAGTGAAATGAGTCCCGCAGTAACCCCACTGTGATTCTGATGTGCTCCTTCTAGACTTTTAGCCTCATCCCCCTCTTGTAACACACTCTTTGATCTTAGAGTCATGCATTCAACTATTTGGTGAAGTTGAGATAGATTCACTTTCTATCCTCACATATTTCAAATCCTTTGCTTTCTTCATGTGAATTATTGACTGTCTCTAAAGATGGATTTGTTCCCTCACTACCCAGCATCCTTTTTTATTTGCTCAAAATCATTAAACTCAGTCCCTTAAATTTGTAACTGCACAAGCTCTCTTACTTGAATACTGTGAAAGAACAGTATGAAATCCAAATGCTGCATAATGCACTGAGTATATTAATCAATAATAAATAGGAAGCAAATAAGAAGGAGGAATATGATCATGCAAAGAAGTTTCTATGTCAGACTGGATTAGGAGACAAATTCACTGTAGCTGTCATGACTGAGCTATACTGTAAACTTATTTAAAAATAAATGGGGTGTTGGATCTTCTGAGAAGCAGCTGTTTTTCAGACTTGGACAATAACATCCACGCAATACTCTCGTTATACAATCTTGAAAAATTTCCCCTCACAAAGGAGATAAAAGTAAGGAGAATGATCCTTAATGAGGTAGTTTCTGATAATTCAGCTATTTCTGGAGCTATTTCAGAGGAGCTATGCAAGACAACAATTTTTGAAGTGGCTGTGTTTCCTGGACAGCATTCTCTGTAAATGTTCCAACATATTCTCATACTTGAAGGTAAGAAGACTTTTTGTAGTTAATATATTTTTGTTAATAAGAGCTGAAAATAATTTTTGTTGGCTTGGTTATTACCATCAATTAGGTTATTACAGACATCTGTAGTAGGCACAATAAAGGCCTCCAACTGTGTTCATGTCCTAATTCACAGAATTTGGGAATATTTTGTATTACATAGCGGGGGAAATTAAGGTAGTAGATAGAATTAAGGTTGCTAATCAGCTGATGTTATAATAGAGAGATCATACTGGATGATCCAGGTAGATCCAATGTAATTGTAAGAGTCTTCAAAAGTGGAAAAGAGTCACAGAATTCAATGTGAGAGTGATATGATGTAAGAATCAACTAACCATTGCTGGGTCTGAAGATGGAAGCAGGTCACAGCCAATGAATGTTGATTGCCTCTAGAAGCTGGAAAAGTCAAGCAACCGAACTTTAGAACCTCCAGAAAGAATGCAGCCCTGCTGATACCTTGACTTTATCCCGGTAAGACTCATTTCAGATTTCTCATCTCAACAAATGTAAGATAATTTAATATGTGTTGATTTAAGACAATAAATGTGTGGTTAATTGGCGATAGCAGCAATAGAAAACTAATACATCTTTTCTTTTAAAATTTAAGTGAGGCTTTTATGCTGTTGGTGGGAATGTAAACTAGTACAAGCACTATGGAAAACAGTGTGGAGATTCCTTAAAGAACTAAAAGTAGATTTACTATTTTATCCAGCAGTCCCAGGCCAGGGGACTTATTTCCGAGAGGAAAATAAGTCATTATACAAAAAAGCTACTAGAACATGAATGTTTATAGCAACCATGGAATACTACTTAGTCATAAAATGTAACAAAATAATGACATTCACATCAATCTGGATGGAATTGAAGACCATTCTTCTAAGTGAAGTAAATCAGGAATGGAAAACCAAGCATCATATGTTCTCACTCATAAGTGGGAGCTAAGCTATGAGTACACAAAGGCATAAGAATGATACAATGGACTTTGGGGAATCAGGAGAAGGGGTGGGATGGAGAGAGGGATAAAAGACTATGCATTGGGTACAGTGTACACTGTTTGTGTGATGGATGCATCAAAATCCCAGAAATCACCACTAAAGAACTTATTCATGTACAAAAGTAAATAAATAAGAAATAAAATAAAATTTACATAGACAATTTTTACATTTTCAGATACCATCTACATTTTGCTCAAAATAAAAATATAATACTTTGGGATCAAATGAGATAATACTTGTAAAGAAAAGTACTTGACACACAGCAAATGTTCAGTCAATGGAAATAATTATTATTAACCATCATAGTCAATCAATGATTCTTTTTGTCTTTTTAATATGTCCAATATCTGTTCCTTCTCTCCATCCCAGTTGTAGATGCTCATCACTTCTTACTGGGACTATGGAAGCAACAGTCTCCACAGGCTAAAGTACAAGTTCCAAGGCCTCATTCAAGATTCTCCATGACCTAATAGTTCCTTCCTGTTTTTCCTTGTTTCAATTCTGACCAAATCTGTTACTGAGTTGTATGTTCTAGTGATATGGAACTGCTTTACTGCATTTGCTTATGCTCAGTCTTTGCCCACATTCTTTGTTTTACTGTCTTTTACTCATTCTCAAGGTAATGCTAAATATTTCTCATTAGTGATTAATGTTGTCTTAGACTCTTTGAGCATCCCCTATCTCTGTCATAAAGTCCTATGCAAACCTTACTTAGAGTAATGTGTGCAAATTACTTCCAAAACGCCACAAGGTTACAGCCTCCTTAAACACAGGACAGAGCTTTATGCATTTTTGTAGCCACAGGATATGACTGAGTCAGACATAAAGTAGACCATCTGCATATCCACCTATCTCCATCTATCTATTTTCTTGCTAAACTGAGTAAACTCTAACAATTTAAGTGTTTAACAAGGTTGCATTCTCTTAGAGCAAGGTTTTAATATTGAGTGGATTCCCATTCCTCGACAACATAATGTGACAATTGAATACAGGTGTAGAATATTCCTAATTTTTATTATCCAGGAGAAAAAACATTTTCTAACTTATTTATTAAATATTCTCTTCATCACATTTCATGAAGCAAAAACATAGCTATTGGAAAAATTACTGACACTAGATCAGAAGCAATAATAAAACTTTAACTATGAGGGATGCTTAAGAAAACCCTTTAATACACTTTTATTATTTCTTAACTTACTTTAGTCTTAATTAGATAGTTATATTCACTCAAAGAAAGTATTTATTGTTGGAAAAATTTCTACAACAAAATGTATTTGAATACCTTGTTGCCTTGAGTAGTTATGTCTATATTTTATCTTTAGTTTTGTGAGTACTGTGTCATTACTTCTCAGTGTGAAGCTTATGTAAACTTTTCATACTGAGTCACTAAAAGAAATGAGAAAAACCATGGTTTAGATTAAAATTCCCAAAGGAACAACTGGTACCAGTCATTGCAAAAACATGCCAAAATATAAAGACCATCAATGCTAGGAAGAAACTGCATCAACTAATGAGCAAAATAACCAGCTAATATCATAATGACAGGATGAAGTTCACACATAACAATATTAACCTTAAATGTAAATGAACTAAATGGTCCAATTAAAAGACACAGACTGACAAATTGGATGAAGAGTCAAGATCCATTAGTTTGCTGTATTCAGAAGACCCATCTCACATACAGAGACACACATAGGCTCAAAATAAAGGGTTGGAGGAAGATCTACCAAGCAAATGGAAAACAAAAAAAGGCAGGAGTTGCAATTCTAGTCTCTGATAAAACAGACTTTAAACCAACAAAGATCAAAAGAGACAAAGAAGGCCATTATATAATGGTAAAGGAATCAATTCAACAACAAGAGTTAACTATCCTAAATACATATGCACCCAATGCTGGAGCACCCAGATTCATAAAGCAAGTCCTTAGAGACTTACAAAGAGACTTAGACTCCCACACAATAATAATGGGAGACTTTAACACTCCACTGTCAACATTAGGCAGATCAACAAGACAGAAAGTTAACAAGGATATCCAGGAATTGAACTCAACTCTGCACCAAGCAGACCTAATAGACATCTACAGAACACTCCACCACAAATAAACAGAATAGACATTCTTCTCAGCACCACATCGCACATATTCCAAAATTGATCACATAGTAGGAAGTAAAGTACTCCTCAGCAAATGTAAAATAATAAAAATTATAACAAACTGTCTCTCAGACCACAGTGCAATCAAACTAGAATTCAGGATTAAGAAACTCAATCAAAACCGCTCAACCACATGGAAACTGAAAAACCTGCTCCTGAATGATTACTGAGTATATAATGAAATGAAGGCAGAAATAAAGATGTTCTTTGAAACCAATGAGAACAAAGATACAACATACCAGAATCTCTGGGACACATTTAAAGCAGTGTGTAGAGGGAAATTTATAGCACTAAATGCCCACAAGAGAAAGCAGAAAAGATCTAAAATTGGCACCCTAACATCACAATCAAAAGAACTAGAGAAGCAAGAGCAAACACATTCAAAAGCTAGCAGAAGGCAAGAAATAACTAAGATCAGAGCAGAACCGAAGGAGATAGAGACACAAAAAACCCTTCAAAAAATTGATGAATCCAGGAGCTGTTTTTTTTGAAAAGATCAACAAAATTGATAGACCACTAGCAAGATTGATAGAGAAGAAAAGAGAGAAGAATCAAATAGATGCAATAAAAATGATAAAGGGGATATCACCACCGACCCCACAGAAATACAAACTACCATCAGAGAATACTATAAACACCTTTACACAAATAAACTAGAAAACCTAGAAGAAATGGATAAATTCCTGGACACATACACTCTCCCAAGACTCAACCAGGAAGAAGTTGAATCCCTGAATAGACCAATAGCAGGCTCTGAAATTGAGGCAATAATTAATAGCCTACCAACCAAAAAAAGTCCAGGACTAGACGGATTCATAGCCAAATTCTACCAGAGGTACAAGGAGGAGCTGGTACCATTACTTCTGAAACTATTCCAATCAATAGAAAAAGAGGAAATCCTCCCTAACTCATTTTCTGAGGCCAACATCATCCTGATACCAAAGCCTGGCAGAGACACACACACACACAAAAGAGAATTTTAGACCAATATCCCTGATGAACATCGATGCAAAAATCCTCACTAAAATACTGGCAAACTGAATCCAGTAGCACATCAAAAAGCTTATCCACCATGATCGAGTGGGCTTCATCCCCGGGATGCAAGGCTGGTTCAACATATGCAAATCAATAAACATAATCCAGCATATAAACAGAACCAAAGACAAGAACCACATGATTATCTCAATAGATGCAGAAAAGGCCTTTGACAAAATTCCACAGCCCTTCATGCTAAAAACTCTCAATAAATTCGGTATTGATGGAACATATCTCAAAATAATAAGAGCTGTTTATGACAGACCCACAGCCAATAACATACTGAATGCACAAAAACTGGAATAATTCTGTGTGAAAACTGTCACAAGACAGGGATGTCCTCTCTCACCACTCCTATACAACATAGTGTTGGAAGTTCTGGCTAGGGCAATCAGGCAAAAGAAAGAAATAAAGGGTATTCAATTAGGAAAAGAGGAAGTCACATTGTCCTTCTTTGCAGATGACGTGATTGTATATTTAGAAAACCCCATCATCTCAGCCCAAAATCTCCTTAAGCTGATAAGAAACTTCAGCAAAGTCTCAGGATACAAAATCAATCTGCAAAAATCACAAGCATTCTTATACACCAGTAACAGACAAATGGAGAGCTAAATCAGGAATGAGGTCTCATTCACAATTGCTTCAAAGAGAATAAAATACCTAGGAATCCAACTTACAAGGGATGTGAAGGACCTCTTCAAGGAGAACTACAAACCACTGCTCAGTGAAATAAAAGAGGACATAAACAAATGGAAGAACATACCATGCTCATGGATAGGAAGAATCAATATCCTGAAAATGGCCATACTGCCCAAGGTAATTTATAGATTCAATGCCATCCCCATTAAGCTACCAATGAGTTTCTTCACAGAATTGGAAAAAACTGCTTTAAAGTTCATATGGAACCCAAAAAGAGCCCCCATTGCCAAGACAATCCTAAGCCAAAAGAACAAAGCAGGAGGCATCACGCTACCTGACTTCAAACTCTACTACAAGGCTACAGTAATCAAAACAGCATGGTACTGGTACCAAAACAGAGATATAGATCAATGGAACAGAACAGAACCCTCAGAAATAATACCACACATCTACAGCCATCTGATCTTTGACAAACCTGTCAAAAACAAGAAATGGGGAAAGGATTCCCTATTTAATAAATGGTGCTGGGAAAACTGGCTAGACATAAGTAGAAAGCTGAAACTGGATCCTTTCCTTACTGCTTATACAAAATTAATTCAAAGTGGATTAGAGACTTAAATGTTAGACCTAAAACCATAAAAACCCTCGAAGAAAACCTAGGCAATACCATTCAGGACATAGGCATGGGCAAGGACTTCATGTCTAAAACACCAAAAGCAATGGCAACAAAAGCCAAAATTGACAAATGGGATCTAATTAAACAAAAGAGCTTCTGCACAGCAAAAGAAACTTCCATCAAAGTGAACAGATAACTTACAGAATGGGAGAAGATTCTTGCAATCTACTCATCTGACAAAGGGCTAATATCCAGAACCTACAAAGAACTCAAACAAATTTACAAGAAAAAAACAAGCAATCCCATCAAAAAGTGGGCAAAGGATATGAACAGACACTTCTCAAAAGAAGACATTTATACAGCCAACAGACACATGTAAAAATGCTCATCATCACTCGCCATCAGAGAAATGGAAATCAAAACCACAATCTGATACCATCTCACACCAATGAGATACATTGTGAGATACATCTCACACTTTTTAATGGCAATCATTAAAAAGTCAGGAAACAACTGGTGCTGGAGAGGATGTGGAGAAATAGGAACACTTTTACTCTGGTGGTGGGACTGTAAACTAGTTCAACCATTGTGGAAAACAGTGTGGCGATTCCTCAAGGATCTAGGACTAGAAATACCATTTGACCAAGGCATTCCATTACTGGGTATATACCCAAAGGATTATAAATCATGCTGCTATAAAGACATATGCACACATATGTTTATTGCACACATATGTTTATTGCACACATATGTATGATTGCAAAGACTTGGAATCAACCCAAATGTCCATCAGTGACAGAATGGATTAAGAAAATGTGGCACATATACACCATGGAATACTATGCAGCCGTAAAAAAGGATGAGTTTGTGTCCTTTGTAGGGACATGGATGCAGCTGGAAACCATCATTCTTAGCAAACTATCACAAGAACAGAAAACCAAACATCGCATGTTCTCACTCATAGGTGGGAACTGAACAATGAGATCACTTGGACACATGAAGGGGAACATCACACACCAGGGCCTATTGTGGTTGGGGTGGGGGGAGGGATAGCATTAGGAGATATACCTAATGTAAATGATAAGTTAATGGGTGCAGCACACCAACATGGCACATGTATACATATGTAACAAACCTGCATGTTGTGCACATGTACCCTAGAACTTAAAGTATAAAAAAAAAACAAATAAATAAATTATTTAAATAAAGGCAAAAATAAAATAAAATAAAATAACATTCCCTCCTAGAGGCAACCTAGAAACAATGATGGGGGTATGTTATCAACAGACGAGTGGGAGACACTAGACTCCAATTCTGAGGAGGCAGATGTATAGCAGATAATTGATGGGGTGGTCTGGCAAACAGAAGACACAAACATGTGGATCCTGTGTGAGAACTATGATGATGATGAGAAACATCTGGAATAATACCCTTGAAATGTGTATTTTCCTGAAGCTCATTTTACAGTTTGCTTCCAAACTCTGTATGCCCACATGTAACAATATTTCAAGGCAAATGAGTCAGCCTGAACTTTTATGTTTTCTTAAGTTGTTCACGAAAAGAGCTGATCAAATAAAGGTCAATGTGTCAATCAAGTGATAGATGAAACTACTGAGTCAAGAAACCAGGTGTGTGAGGAACTGTTGAAACAGTTTAACAGTTGAACTAAAAATTTGTAATGTAAAGAAAAAGATACGGTGTTGGGAGAGGAAAAAAACAGTTACTTTTAAATATTGGAAAGTAACTGTTTTTCATACAAAAACGGGATTATATATGTTCTTTGTAGTTCTGGAAGGAGCACAATTCAGAAATGGGGTTAGTTCCTAATAAAGAAAAAAAATAATGGCAAATCTTCAAGATTAGGATTGTTTTGAAAGCTCATGAGCATTCTTTCATTGGAATTAAATCAATTCTGAAAGAATGCGTGTTAGGAATGTGGTCTAGGCCTTCCTAAACTGTGGGGTATGATGTGCTAAATTATCTCTGTCTATTGCTCTTCATTAAACAAATATATATCAAACATCTCCTATGCTGAGCCATAATATTGGGACTACAACTTCTTATCAATGAGACCCTGTGCCTACCATCAAAAAGCTTGTCACCATCTCATATGCTGTATTGAAGCTAGGGTGGCTACCATCATAACACCCAGAAAATATCAAGTACTGATGAAGATGTGGAAAAATTGAAACCCTTATGCACTTTTGATGAAAGTATAAAATGGTGCAGCCACTATGAAAAACACTATGGAAGTTCCTCAAAAAATTAAAAATAGAATTACCATATGATGCAGCAATTCTACTTCTGGATATATATACTCAAATGTATTGAAAGCAGATAAAATCATATTCATAGCAGAATTATTCAGAAAAGCCAAAAATTGGAAGCCACCCAAGCCTTCATCAACAGATGAATAGATTAAAAAAGTGTGAATAAAATGGAATGTTATTCAGCCTCAAAAAGAAAATAAATTTTTAAACATTCTACAATATGAATAAACCTTGAGGATAAGCCTATCTCAAAAGGACAAACATTGTATGATTCCAATTATATAAGGTACTTAGCGTGGTCAAATTCATAGAGAGAGAAGTAAAATAATGGTTACTGGAGGATGAGGAGGGAAGATAAATGGGCAGTTATTATTTAGTGGTTACAGAATTTTTGTTTGTAAAGATGAAAACGTTCTGGAGATGGATGGTGTTGATGGTTGATTAAGACAGTAAATGATTAAGATGGTAAAATCTAGGTTATGGGTATTTTACCACAATTTTTTTAAAAGTTCATTGCCTAATTGTCCTTTTCGCTCTCAGAATCTCAGATTCAATCTATACATTCAATGGGAATTCCTTATGGAAATCTCTTATGACTAAACGTTTTAAATACTAAATATTAGTCCCACTCCTATTTCATTGTCTTAGTAGTCGGCAACACTAGCCACACATTTACCCAAACTAGAAATCTAAGAATCAACTCTGACACATTCTTCTCTTTCTTCACATCCAACTCCAAGCAGTTACTAAGTCTCAATTTTCTAATCTCTTTAAGATGTTTCAAATCTCACACTTCCTTCTATCTAGGTAGCTAATTCCTTGTTCAGGTCACTATAATTTGTTGTGCGAGTTAATGTTGTAACCTTTAATTCAATTCTTTACCTACAGACATATCCCACTTTGATTAATTTTAACACTTAGAGAAATCTTGATAAAATGACCTTCCCTATTTAAATTTCAATTTCTTCCTAGGTACTTTAGAATAAAGTTGAAATAAAGGATAAAGCATAAAATCTTAGTATTGCCTGTGATGTCTGATCTCTCTGGACCCTTGCTAATTTCTCTAATCTCTCTTTGCCTTCATCACTTATGCATCCAATCAAGAAATATTTATAGAGTACTTTGTATATGAAAAGTAGTTTGCTAGGTTATGGAGGTAAATGTTAAATAAAATAGACAGAGTCTATGGTTTCATGGAACATATGGTCTAGCATTGGATGCAGACATTAGTTTCAAAATTACATGTATACATATATAATACAAAAAGTGATGAGTGCTAGGGAGGGAACACAGAGGATGCATCCACATAAAAAAATATATCACATATTCTAAGGGTTTGGAAAGGCCTCCCTCTCCAAGGAGGTGATATTTGAGTTAAGATTTCAAGGTTGAGTATTGGTTTTAAGTACAAAATGAGAAAAAATTTCAACCAGGGAGAAAATATATGCTCTCTTTTAAGTAAGATGGAGGGAGGATAGAGCATCTGAGGAACTAAAAACAGTGTGAGCTGAGCACAGAGAATGGGGGTACAAACGGAAGCTGGAGAGCTGGATGGATGGCTAGGATTTAACTTTTACTCTTCAAGCGTTCATCCTCCAGTCGTTTTGATGTCTTTTCTCAGCCTCGTTCTCTCGTGTTTCTTGCTCATTGCACACTCTGCGGCTTCTATTGGGGGTATCGTTTCTGAGTCTTTACCACTGTTCATCCTTGAGGGATCAGTTGAGGTCTCTCTTTGTCTGGGATAGGTGCTGTGCCTGTATATGTCCCTTGAGCTGTGTATAACTCTTCCATTGCATTTTCTGTCCTAGAAAGTCCTATTGTTTATTACTAGAACACTAATGCCTTCAGAGAAGAAACAGTACCATTCATCTTTGTATGTCTAGCACCTAGCATCATTTCTAGAGCAGTTTCACCAACAAATATTTATTGAGCACTTACTCTGGAAAGGTACTAAAATAGGAATTCTGAGGAATACAAAGTTGTGTAAACACTACCTCGAAGGAACTTGATGTTTATTTCCAAAAATATACAATGAAGAACAGCTAGGTTCATATTTTCCTGAGGCTAAATGTGCACAGAGACGACAGATACAAGAGCTTCCTTAGACTAACACTTTGAGGGCAAACATATATTACAGTTTAACAAATACATTATGCCTTCCAAGAAATCGTGTTCACTTTAAGTACCTTCCAACTCTTTTCTCGTTTTAACACTTCTATATTCGATAGAAACTTAAGAGGAAAGTGATAAATCTACAGAAAAAAACAAGAAAATATTTAAGAACTTTGTTATGTTAACATTCTGTTCAACCAGGCCAATGCCATCTGTCAGAATATTTAACTAAAATATTATATGTTATCTGATTTCTTACTTTTTTATTTTGAGATAATTTTCTTTTTTGATTTAGAAGTAGAAGTTGTATGTTTATGGTATACAAAATGATGCTTTTATATATTTGTACATTGTGGAATGGCTATATCAAGCCATTTGACAAAAGCATTACCTCACATACTTATGATGGATGACAAATCTATTTAACTTCTTCCTCCTACCTAATAAAATTTTGTGTCTTTTGATGCAATGTGTGGTTTTAAAACCTTTCTTCATTTTTAACCATATATTTCTATCTACTTTTTTTTTACATTCTTATGTTTTATCTATTCTACATAAAGCTCACTTTAAATTTATATTATTTTCCTATCCAGAAGTTGTTGTTAACCCTACAACAACAAAATCAATAATAAGAATATATCACAGTAACTTTTTGATGACATTCATTAAGTTTGTTTTTATTTGATGGGATAGACGTTTGCCATGAATACATTCAGAATCCATTCACAATTAAGTGTCTCAAAATTTCAATTTTAACCTTATTTGAATGTATTGACACCATCCATTTTTATTCAGTTTCTCTGGATTTGCCTTTACCATGAAAACTCTAGATTCTGTATTTCGCTTGCGTAGGTGCAGAATGTATGGTAATGATAGAATCCTATGGAGCAGAAATGACGTTATATCTCCAAGTATATTTCTATATTTTCTAGCATATGCTCTAGAGAACATTAGCCAACAAGACAAACTATACAGAAGTGTTCTGAATTTTAATATGTTTTGGAAACACTATCATAGCTCTTTATTGGAAAGATAATTTTGTTTTAATTTTAAGGCTCTGCTGTGACAATCCAAAAGTAAATAAATTTATTGGCATGGTCCAAAGATATTTTACCACAGATATTATATTTCCAACAATATCTATTAAACCATGTAGGTAAATTTTATGGACATTTTGGGAAATGCTAATACGGTAAATTCTTTTCACTTAATATATGAATAAAATAACCTGAATTAGTAACTACATAATATCATCATGAAGGTAGTTACTGGCAGAATAAGGAATAAAATCTAGCTCCTCTGCCTTCCAGTCTTGTTCATGTTCTTTAAGAAAATGATAGAGAGGTATGTGAGTGCATAAACAATCTGTGGAATTCCTAAAATTACTAAGGCTTTGTAAATAAAACAGATGGCTGAGCTAATGCTGTGAATTAACTAAGCTTATGTTAATATCACATGGGATGATTTAAAAATATATCAGTGAAAACATTTTCTGTTGATATTTAGGCAAGATAGTAAAATAATCCACCTGCAAGACCATATGAGGTTTGTGATGTATTTTCAGTTTGGCCAAGTAAGTAACTTGGAATTAGGTTCTAAATGGAAAGATAAATCAAATATAATGCATACAATAAGGCTATATTTCAAAAAGATATGTGGCAGCGATTTTTTATTTTACTTGTAGAAAATAAAGAGAAATGCTGTTGGATTGGTTGTATAGTTTGGTGGATTGGCAACTAACTAAAATACACTACTCAGCTCTGACTTAGCACTTGAGGACAATTTGAAGGAAGATTTTTAATGCTCTTTTCTTGATCTATTCCTATTCAGTGATTTTATCAGTAACCAAGAAGAAATTATAAAAATTACTAATGGCATAAAACTCAAAGAAACTGTGAATTAGACAGAAACCAAAATGTGGGATTAAGAATATTTTGACACGGTAAAACCTGTCAATGTGTTCAATTTGACATGTTGAATTTCAACAAAAATATAAATAGGGTTCTGATGATGAGTAAAAAGTAAAGGAAATAAAGAAACCAAATACAACATTCTGCAAGTCCAGGATGGGGAAACACATTCACTGATCTTCAGGTCAAGTTGGAGTAGAAAAATTGTGATGAAAGTCATTTAACGTATGGTCCTCTAAGCTTTTAAGGATTGTTCATGCAGTTCAGAGGCAAAGGAAAGAGGCAGCATGGTTTAAAGGAAAGGAGGTAGCCTTCAGAATTAGGAGTCCAGAATTTGGGATGCATGTTCAAATCACAGTTCCATGTTTACTAGCTATTTGTTCTTGAACAAGTTTCTTTTATATTCAAAATACAAATATTAGTAACTTCATCCTATTGTTTCATTCTTGTTGTCCTCCTTTCCTATTCTACTTATATCCACCCTTTTCTTTACTTCTGCTCTATCCTCACACTTTCTCTTTTCCTTTTTCTTCCATCAACTTTCTCTTTCTCTTACTTTTTATTCTTCCAAGTTTTCTTTCAAAATGACATTTTCCTGTAAGTTCCACATGAACTTAATCTCCTGACCTTCCAGTTAGGTCGTGACCAAGAATTTTGGGCCCCAGATAGCAGTCCCATTGCCCTATCATTGCTGTGGATATGGGGTTACCATCATCTTCTAGAACATTCATACTGAGGGATCATAGCCCAGAATTTGCAGTGCCAGAGAATGTTCAGTGGAACAGGTAATCACAAAATGGGCAGAAGAAATGGGAAATATTCAGATCACTATGAATACTATAATAATCATCATAATGTTCAGAAAATATTCATCTATATCATTTTCTAACTATTTAAAGTAATCTGTTTTTTACTTTAATTGAATGGTTGTTCAGTAATAATTGAGATTATATGATGCTGTTAATTATTCAATAATAATATATCTTAAAGTAAAATGTGTTCTAAAATGAGAATATCAACATTCCTAGATAAACTTTGTCATGAGGTTATCTATGTATATGCATGTAGAGTTGTTACCTTTCTTCTTTTTTAGGAGGTCTGAATTTACATGTGTATTTTCACAACTGAGTGTGATCACTGGCTTTCCTTTGAGTGCAACAATATTTGCATTTTGGTAATAGATTATGTTAGCTTTACAAGACACAATAAGATGTTTTTAGATGTTCCTCAACTCAACAGTAGATAGCACTATATCCACCTCTATCCTAATGCCCAGTACCTATGTTTTAAAGAACATAGAAAGAATATTATCTTCTCTACATTATTATCTGTGCTCTTTAGAAAGTTGGAAAGAAATCATCTGGACAAAATCCTGGCCTTAGATCCCTAAATCTATTGAACAAAAATCCTTGATAGCTTTTGATGGTTCTTCTATGTTGCCTCATCTTTTTAGGTCTTCTAGTCCTTCTCAAATATATTACTTATAAATTACACTTAGAAAAATTTTTGATTGAAATTAACATATGTCTATCTATTAGCATAGAATTGTGTACAATACTCATATATACAAATCTTTATATTAATGGTTTTAATCCTGTTTATTTTTTCACTTTTTTTTTTGTTGCTTTGAATGTTTCTGAAAATTGTTGCATCGAGTCTTCTATTCACTAGAATTAACACTATTTGTATATCCAGCATTTAAATCAATATTGAATGTGGTAGGGGGATCTGGCAAGATGGCCGAATAGGAACAGTTCTGGTCTGCAGCTCCAGCAAGATCAGTGCAGAAGGTGGGTGATTTCTGCATTTCCAACTGAGGCACCCAATTCATCTCATTGGGACTGGTTAGACAGTGGGTGCAGCCCCTAGACGCCAAGCAGAAGCAGCGTGGGGCATTGCCTCACCCAGAAAGTAAAAGGGGCCAGGGACCTCCCTCCCCCAACCAAGGAAAGCCATCAGGGATTGTGATACCATGTATTTCTCATGGTTTTTGCAACCCGCACACCAGGAGATTCCCTCGTGTGCCTACACTACCAGGGTCCTGGGTTTCAAGCACAAAACTGGGAGGCTGTTTGGGCAGACAGTAAGTTAGCTTCCAGAGGTGTTTTTTTTTTTTTTTTTTTTTTTTGTACCCCAATGGTGCCTGGAACCCAAGCAAGACATAACCATTCACTTCCCTGGAAAGGGGGCTGAAGCCAGGGAACCAAGTGGTCTCCCTCAGTAAGTCCCACTCCCATGGAGCCCAGCATGCTAAGAACCACAGGCTGGAAATTCTCACTGCCTGCACAGCAGTCTGAAGTCAACTTGGGATGATCAAGCTTGGTGGTGGGAGGGGCATCCACCATTACTGAGGCTTGAGTAGTCAATTTTTCCTTCACTGTGTTAAGGAAGCCACTGGAAATTTTTCTCTGTCTGGAACTCACTGCAGCATGGCAAAGGAGCTGTGGCCAGACTACCTCTCTACATTCCTCCTCACTGGACACGTCACCTTGGAAAGAAAGGCAGTAGACCCAGTCAGGGGTTTACAGATAAAACTCCCTGAGACAGAGCACCTGGGGGAAGGGGTGACTGTGGGTTCAGCTTCAGCAGACTTAAATACTCCTGCCTGCAGGCTCTGAAGAGAGTGGTGGATTTCCCCCCACAGAGCTTGAGCTCTGCTAAAGGACAGGGTGCCTCCTCAAGTAAGTCGCTGACCCCCATGCTTCCTGACCTGGAGACACCTCCCAGCAGGGGTCGACAGACACCTCATACAGGAGAACTCCAGCTAACATCAGGCAGGTACCCCTCAGGGGTAAAGCTTCCAGAGGAAGGAGCAGGCAGCAATCATTTCTGTTCTACAGACTCCACTGGGGATACCCAGGAAAACAGGGTCTGGAGTGGACCTTCAGCAAACTCCAGCAGACTTGCCGAAGGCAATCCTGACTGGTATAAGGAAAATTAACAAACAGAAAGCAATAACATCAAATCAACGAAAAGGATGCCCGCACAAAAACTCCATCCAAAGGTCATCAGCATCAAATATCTAAGGTATATCAATCCACAAAGATGAGGAAAAACCTGTGCAAAAATGCTGAAAATTCAGTAAACCAGAATGCATTTTCTCCTCCAAATGTTCGTGACTCTTCTAAAAACTGGATGGAGAATGAGTTTGACAAATTGACAGAAGTAGGCTTTAGAAGGATAAAGGAATCTCTCTACATTCCTCCTCACTGGACACGTCATCTCGGAAAGAAAGGCAGCAGACCCAGTCAGGGGTTTATAGATAAAACTCCCTGAGACAGAGCACCTGGGGGAAGGGGTGGCTGTGGGTTCAGCTTCAGCAGACTTAAACACTCCTGCTTGCAGGCTCTGAAGAGAGCAGTGGATTTCCCCCCACAGAGGAAGGAACAGGCAGAAATCACTTCTGTTCTGTAAACTCCACTGGGGATATCCAGGAAAACAAGGGTCTGGAGTGAACCTTGAGCAAACTCCAGCAGACTTGCCAAAGGGAATCCTGAATGGTAGAAGGAAAACTAACAAACAGAAAGCAATAAGATAAAACGGAAAGCAATAACATCAAATCAACAAAAAGCATGCCCACACAAAAACTCTATCCAAAGGTCATCAGCATCAAACATCTAAGGTAGATAAATCCACGAAAATGAGGAAAAACCTGTGCAAAAATGCTGAAAATTCAGTAAACCAGAATGCGTTTTCTCCTGCAAATGTTTGTGACTCCTCTCAAAACTGGATGGCGATAGCTATCAGAAGATAAAGGAGCATGTTCTAACCCAATGCAAGGAAGCTAAGAACTTTCATAAAAGATTACAGGAACTGCTAACCAGAATAACCAGTTTAGAAAATGACATAAATGACCTCATGGAGCTGAAAAAAACAGCGCAAGAACTTAATGAAGCATACACAAGAAGTATCAATAGCCAAATAGATCAAACAGAATGATATCAGAGATTGAAGATCAACTTAATGAAATAAAGCGTGAAGACAAGATTAGAGAAAAAAGAGTGAAAAGGAATGAACAAAGCCACCAAGAAATATGGGAATACATAGAAAAACCAAATCCACAATTGATTGGTGTACCTGAAAGTGACAGGTGAATGGAATGGAGTTGGAAAACACACTTTAAGATATTATCCAGTAGAATTTCCCCAACCTAGCAAGACAGGTCAACATTCAAATTCAAGAAATGCAGAGAACACCACTAAGATACTCCTTGAGAAGAGCACCCTCAAGACACATAATTGTCAGATTCTCCAAATTGAAATGAAGGAAAAAATGTTAAGTGTAGCCAGAAAGAAAGGTCAGGTTACTTACAAAGGGAAGCTCATAAGACTAACAGCAGATCTCTCTGCAAAAACCCTACAAGCCAGAAGACAGTGGGTGCCAATATTGAACATTCACAAAGAAAAGAATTTTCAACCCAGAATTTTATATCCAGCCAAACTAACCTTCATAAATGAAACAGAAATAAAATCCTTTACAGAAAAGCAAATGCTGAATGATTTTGTCACCACAAGGCCTGCCTTATAAGAGCTCCTGAAGGAAGCATTAAATATGGAAAGAAAAAACTTGTATTAGACCCTGAAAAAACACACCAAAATATAAATGACACTATCAAGAAACTACATCAACTAATGTGAAAAATAACCAGGTAGCATCACGATAATGGAATCAAATTCACATGTAACAATATTAACCTTAAATGTAAATGGGCTAAATGCCCCAATTAAAAGACTTGAACTGACAAATTGGATAAAGAGTCAAGACCCATCAGGGTGCTGTATTTAGGAGACGCATCTCATGTCCAAGACACACATAGGCTCAAAACAAAGGGATGGAGGAATATATACCAAGTAAATGGAAAGAAAAAAAAAAAAAAGGCAGGGTTTGCAATCCTAGTCTCTGATAAAACAAACTTTAAACCAACAAAGATCAAAAAAGACAAAGAAGAGCATTACATAATAGTAAAAGAATCAATGCAAAAAGAAGAGCTCATTATCTTAAATATATATACACCCAATACAGGAG
The DNA here is from genome assembly GCF_024542745.1 of Macaca thibetana thibetana. NCBI lineage: Eukaryota > Metazoa > Chordata > Mammalia > Primates > Cercopithecidae > Macaca > Macaca thibetana. The sequence goes on from NC_065588.1 coordinate 55,652,052, forward strand.
CCCCCAGATTCATAAATCATGTTCTCAGAGAACTACAAAGAGTCTCAGACACCCACACAATAATACTGGGATATTTTAACACCCCACTGCCAATATTAGGCAGATTAATGAGACAGAAAATTAACAAAAATATTCAGAACTTGAACTCAGCTCTTGACCAAATGGACCTAATAGACATCTATGGAACTCTCCCCCCAAAATCAACAGAATATATATTCTTCTCAGCCCTAAATAACCCTTATTCTAAAATAGACCACATAATTGGAAGCAAAACACTCCCCAGCAAATGCAAAAGAACAGAAACCATAACAAACAGTCTCTCAGAACACAGTGTAATCAAATTAGAACTCAGGATTAAGAAACTCACTCAAAACCACAGAACAACATGGAAACTGAAAAACCTGCTCCTGAATGACCACTGGGTAAATAACAAATTAAGGCAGAAATAAAAACGTTCACTGAAACCAATGAGCACAAAGAGACAATGTACCAGAATCTCTAGGACACAACTAAAGCAGTGTTAAGAGGGAAATTTATAGCACTAAATGCCCATAGGAGAAAGCAGTAAAGATCTAAAATTGACACCCTAACATCACAATTAAAACAACTAGAGAAGCAAGAGCAAACAAATTCAAAAGCTAGCACAAGACAAGAAATGACTAAGATCAGAGCAGAACTGAAGGATAGAGACGTGAAAAACCCTTCAACAAATCAATGAATCCAGGAGCTGTTTTTCTGAAAAAGTTAACAAAACAGATAGACCATTAGCCAGAATAATAAAGAAGAAAAGAGAGAAGAATCAAATAGACATAATAAAAAATGATGAAGGGGAAATCACCACTGATCCCACAGAAATACAAACTACCATCAGAGAATGCTATAAACACCTCTACACAAGTAAATTAGAAAATCTAGAAGAAACTGATAAATTCCTGGACACATACACCTCCTCCCCATCAGTCTAAACCATGAAGAAGTCAAATCTCTGAATAGAACAGTGACAAGTTCTGAAATTGAGGCAGTAATTAATAGCCTACCCCACCCCCCCCAAAAAAATGCTCAGGACCAGACAGATTCACAGCCAAATTATACCAGAGGTACAAACAGGAGCTTTTACCATTCCTTCTGAAATTATTCCAAACAAAAGAAAAAGAGGGACTCCTCTATAAGTCATTTTATGAGGCCAGCATCATCCTAATTTCAAAACCTGGCAGAGAAACAAAAAAAAAAAGAAAATTTCGGGCCAAAATCACTGATGAACATTGACGCAAAAATCCTTAATAAAATACTGGAAAACGAAATCCAGCAGCACATCAAAAGGCTTATTCACCACAATGAAGTCAGCTGCATCCTTGGGACGCAAGGCTGGTTCAACATATTCAAATCAATAAACGTAATCCATCACATAAAAAGAACCAATGATGATATCCACATGATCATCTCAATAGATGCAGAAAAGGCCTTCAATAAAAGTCAACACCCCTTCATTCTGAAAACACTCAATAAACTAGGTATTGATGAAACATATCTCAAAATAATAAGAACTATTTATGACAAATCCACAGCCAATATCATACTGAATGGGCACAAGCTGGAAGCATTGACTTTGAAAACTGACACAAGACAAGAAATGCATCTGTCACCACTCCCATTCAACATAGTATTGGAAGTTCTGGCCAGGGCAATCAGGCAAGAGAAAGAAATAAAGTATATTCAAATAGGAACAGAGGAAGTCAAATTGTCTCTATTTGTACATGACAAGATTGTATATTTAGAAAACCCCATAATTTCAGCCTAGAAACTCCTTAAGCTAATAATCAATTTCAGTAAAGTCTCAGGATACAAAATCAATGTGCAAAAATCACAAGCATTCTTATATACTAATAATAGACAAACAGAGAGCTAAATCATGAGTTAACTCTCATTTACAATTGCTACAAAGAGAATAAAATACCTAGGAATCCAACTTACAAGGAACATGAAGGACTTCTTCAAGGATAACTACAAACCACTGCTCAAGAAACTAAGAGAGGACACAAACAAATGGAAAAACATACCATGCTTATGAATAGAAAGAATCAATATTGTGAATATGGCCTTACTGCCCAAAGTAACTTATAGATCCACTGCTCTTCCCATCAAGCTACCATTGACTTTCTTCACAGAATTAGGAAAAGAAAACTACTTTACATTTCATATGGAACCAAAAATAGAGCCTGTATAGACAAGACAACCCTAAGCAAAAAGAACAGAAGTGGAAACATCATACTACCCGACTTAGAACTATTGTAGAAAGGTTGGGTTACCCACAAAGGGAAGCCCATCAGACTAACAGTGGATCTCTGGGCAGAAACTCTACAAGCCAGAAGAGTGGGGACCAATATTCAACATTCTTAAAGAAGAGAATTTTCAACCCAGAATTTCATATCCAACCAAAATAAGCTTCATAAGTGAAGGAGAGACAAAATCCTTTATAGACAAGCAAATGCTGAGAGATTTTGTCACCACCAGACCTGCCTTACAAAAGCTCCTGAAGGAAGCACTACACATGGAAAGGAACAACTGCTGCCAGACACTGCAAAAACATGTCAAATTGTAAAGACCATCAAAGCTAGGAAGAAACTGCATCAACTAACGAGCAAAATAACCAACTAACATCATAATGACAGGATCAAATTCACACATAACAATATTAACCTTAAATGTAAATGGGCTAAATGCTTAAATTAAAAGACACAGACTGGCAAATTGGATAGAGTCAAGACCCATCAGGGTGCTATATTCAGAAGACCCATCTCACACGCAGAGACACACATAGGCTCAAAATAAAGGGATGGAGGAAGATCTACCAAGCAAATGGGGGGAGGGGGGAAAAACTGGGGTTGCAATCCTAGACTCTGATAAAACAGACTTTAAACCAACAAAGATCAGAAGAGACAAAGAAGACCATTATGTAATGGTAAAGGGATCAATTCAACAAGAAGAGCTAACTATCCTAAATATATATGCACCCAATACAGGAGCACCCAGATTCTAAAGCAAGTCCTTAGAGACCTACAAAGAGACATAGACTCCCACACAATAATAATGGGAGATTTTAACACCCCATTGTCAACATTAGACAGATCAATGAGACAGAAAGTTGACAAGGATATCCAGGAATTGAACTCAGCTCTGCACCAAGCAGACCTAATACACATCTACAAAACTCTCCACCAGTAAAAGAACAGAAATTATAACAAACTGTCTCTCAGACCACAGTGCAACCAAACCAGAACTCAGGACTAAGAAACTCAATCAAAACCGCTCAACTACATGGAAACTGAACAACCCGCTCCTGAATGACTACTGGGTACATAATGAAATGAAGGCAGAAATAAAGATGTTCTTTGAAACCAATGAGAACAAAGATACAACATACCAAAATCTCTGGGACACATTTAAAGCAATGTGTAAAGGGAAATTTAGAGCACTAAATGCCCATAAGAGAAAGCAGGAAAGATCTAAAATTGACACCCTAACATCACAATTAAAAGAACTAGAGAAGCAAGAGCAAACATATTCAAAAGCTAGCAGAAGGCAAGAAATAACTGAGATCAGAGCAGAACTGAAGGAGACAGAGATACAAAAAACCCTCCAAAAAATCAATGAATCCAGGAGCTGGTTTTTTGAAAAGATCGACAAAATTGATAGACCGCTAGCAATACTGATAAAGAAGAAAAGAGAGAAGAATCAAATAGATGCAATACAAAATTATAAAGGGGATATCACCACCGACCCCACAGAAATACAAACTACCATCAGAGAATACTATAAACACCTCTACACAAATAAAGTAGAAAACCTAGAAGAAATGGGTAAATTCCTGGACACCACACTCTCCCAAGACTAAACCAGGAAGAAGTTGAATCCCTGAATAGACCAATAGCAGGCTCTAAAATTGAGGCAATAATAATAGCCTACCAACCAAAAAAAGTCAAGGACCAGACGGATTCACAGCCAAATTCTACCAGAGGTACAAGGAGGAGCTAGTACCATTCCTTCTGAAACTATTCCAATCAATAGAAAAAGAGGGAATCCTCCCTAACTCATTTTATGAGGCCAACATCATCCTGATACCAAAGCCTGGCAGAGACACAACAAAAAAAGAGAATTTTTGACCAATATCCCTGATGAACACTAATGCGAAAATCCTCAATAAAATACTGGCAAACTGAATCCAGCAGCACATCAAAAAGCTTATCCACCATGATCAAGTGGGCTTCATCCCTGGGATGCAAGGCTGGTTCAACATATGCAAATCAATAAACATAATCCAGCATATAAACAGAACCAAAGACAAAAACCACATGATTATCTCAATAGATGCAGAAAAGGCCTTTGACAAAATTCCACAGCCCTTCATGCTAAAAACTCTCAATAAATTCGGTATTGATGGAACGTATCTCAAAATAATAAAAGCTACTTATGACACAGCCAATATCATACCAAATGGGCAAAAACTGGAAGCATTCCCTGTGAAAACTGACACAAGAAAGTTTTCTCCCACCAGTCCTTTTCAACATAGTGTTGGAAATTCTTGCCAGGGTAATCAGGCAGGAGAAAGAAATAAAGGGTATTCAATTAGGAAAAGAGGAAGTCAAATTGTCCCTCTTTGCAGAAGACATGATTGTATATTTAGAAAACCCCATCATCTCAGCCCAAAATCTCCTTACGCTGGTAAGTAACTACAGCAAAGTCTCAGGATACAAAATCAATGTGCAAAAATCACAAGCATTCCTCTACACCAATAACAAACAAACAGGGAGCCAAATCATGAGTGAATTCCCATTCACAATTACTTCAAAGAGAATAAAATATCTAGGAATACAACTTACAAGGGATGTGAAGGACCTCTTCAAGGAGAACTACACACCACTTCTCAACAAAAAAAAAAAAAAAAAAAAAAGGACACAAACAAATGGAAGAACATTCCATGCTCATGGATAGGAAGAATCAATATTGAGAAAATGACCATACTGCCCAAGGTAATTTATAGATTCAATGCCATCCCCATTAAGCGACCAATGACTTTCTTCACAGAATTGGAAAAAAACTACTTTAAAGTTCATATGGAACCAAAAAAGAGCCCACATTGCCAAGACAATCCTAAGCCAAAAGAACAAAGCTGGAGGCATCACGCTACTTGACTTCAAACTATACTACAAGGCTACAATAACCAAAACAGCATGGTACCAAGCAGAGATATAGAGGAATGGAACAGAACAGAGCCCTCAGAAATAATACCACACATCTACAACCATCTGATCTTTGACAAACCTGATGAAAACAAGAAATTGGGAACAGACTCCCTATTTAATAAATGATGCTGGGAAAACTGGCTAGCCATATGTAGAAATTGAGACTGAATCCCTGTCTTACATGTTATACAAAAATTAATTCAAGATGGATTAAAGACTTAAATGTTAGACCTAAAACCATAAAAACCCTAGAAGAAAACCTAGGCAACACCATTCAGGCCATAGGCATGGGCAAGGACTTCATGTCTAAAACACCAAAAGCAATGGCAACAGAAGCCAAAATTGACAAATGGGATCTAATTAAACTAAAGAGCTTCTGCACAGCAAAAGAAACTACCATCAGAGTGAACAGGCAACCTACAGAATGGGAGAAAATTTTTGCAATCTGTCCATCTGACAGAGGTCTAATATCCAGAATCTAGGAGAAACTTAAACAAATTTACAAGAAAAAAGCAAACAACCCCATAAAAAAAAGTGGGTGAAGGATATGAACAGAAACTTCTCAAAAGAAGACATTTATGTAGCCAACAAACATATGAAAAAAAGCTCATCCTTGGTCATCAGATAAATGCAAATCAAAACCACAATGAGATACCATCTCACATCAGTTAGAATGGCGATCATTAAAAAGTCAGAAAACAACAGATGCTGGCAAAGTTGTGGAGAAATAGGAACGATTTTACACTGTTGGTGGGAGTGTAAATTAGTTCAATCATTGTGGAAGACAGTATGGTGATTCCTCAAGGATCTAGAAGCAGAAATACCATTTGACCCAGCAATCCCATTACTGGGTATATATCCAAAGGATTATAAATCATTTTAGTGTAAAGAGACATGCACACATATGTTTATTGCAGCACTATTTACAATAGCAAAGACTGGGAATCAACCCAAATGGCCATCAATTATAGACTGGCTTAAGAAAATGTGGCACATATACAACATGGAATACTATGCAGCCATAAAAAAGAATGAATTCATGTCCTTTGTAGGCACATGGATGAAGCTGGAAACCATCATTCTCAGCAAACTAACACAGGAACAGAAAACCAAACACTGCATGTTCTCATTCATAAGTGGGAGTTGAACAATGAGAACACATGGACACAGGGCAGGAAACATCACATACCAGGTCCTGTCAGAGAGTGGGGTCTAGGGGAGGGATAGCATTAGGATAAATGCTTAATGTATGGGGGGCTTAAAACCTAGATGATGGGTTGATGGGTACAGCAAATCACTATGGCATATGTATACCTACGTAACAAACCTGCACATTCAGCACATTCATCAGAGAACTTAAAGTATGATTTAAAAAATATATTGAATGTGGTAGAAAATAGCAAAAGGCTGAGTTAATTATTTTAAATTTATTTCTGGTAATAAAACTTTTTGAGCATCATACTTGTCTTTGACCATAGCTTTTACCACATTTTATTACATTTTATATTAAATACAAGGAGAGTTCAAAAATCCATGGAAATTTGAATTGAATGATAAATAATTTAAAATATTAACTGTATTTCTCAACATAACCTTCATAAAGTTCAAGATACTTCTGTAAGTGATGATACCAACGATTTAGTCCATCCCTAAAAAAACTGAGGGTCTTAGGAATTTGCCCATGTCAATGCAGTTTTCTTTACATTGTTATCTGAAGAAAATGGGTGTCCTTTACAGAATTTTTAAGATCAGGAGACAAAAGGAAGGCAGAAGGAGCCAAATCAGTACTGTAAGGACAATGGATGATGATTTCCCATCCAAACTTTCACAGAATTGTCCTTATTTGATGTGAAGAATGAGCAGGAGCATTGTCATGATAGAGCACTCACTGAAGATTTCCTTGACATTTTTCTGCTAAGTTTTTAAAACACTCTCATAGTAAGCAGATGTTATTCTTTGGCACTCCAGAAAGTCAACAAACAAAATGTCCTGAGCATTCTGACATACTATCACCATGTCCACTGCTTTTAACCAGTTTGCTTTTGCTTTGAGGGACCACTTCCATTTCTAGGTAGCCCTTGCTTTGATTTTGCTTTGTCTTCAGAATCACATTGGTAAAGCCATGTTTCATCTCCTGTTACATGTTTTTTCCAAAGAATACTTCAGGATCTCCCTCCCACTTGTTTAAAATTTCTGTTGAAAGTCCTCCTCCTATCTGCAGCTGATTTGAGTGCAATGCCTTTAGCATCTATAGAGTGGAAAGCTTGCTGACCTTTAATTTTTTCAGTCAGAATTGTGTAAGCAGAGTTGAGATATCTATGGTACTGGCTATTGTTCTATCATTAATCACTGGTCCTCTTCAATCAGTACACAAAGTAACAGGTTAGATTTTTTCTCATAAGTTGATATAGATGGTCTGCCCCTGCAGGCTTCATTTTCAACATCATCTCACATCTTCTTAAAAGAAGTTATCCATTTTAAATTGTTGATTTATTTGGGGGCATTGTCCTCGTAAACTTTTTCTACAGCATCGATGATTTCACCGTTCTTCACCTACGCCTTACCATTAATTTGATGTTTGTTCTTGCTTTAATTTTAGCAGAATTAATACTGCTCTGATAGAAACACTTTTCAAACTGATGTCTTACCCTTCTTAGTGCCTCAAGCGACACCCTATTTAGATCTGTTATAACAAGTTAGCATGAGTTTATTTTGGTGTCAAAAAAATTGAAATCCATGCATAGTTTTTTCATAATACACGTTTTCCAATGAACCTTTTGAAAACCTCTTATATTTTTATGATTAACATGAAACAACTATAATTGCAATTTTTAATTTTAGTTTTTTATTTTATTCAGTTGCCTACCAAGCAATTTTCTATATTTAATTTCTTTGAGATTGTGTTTTACTCGTTGAGATTATAGATTTCTCTTGTATTACTTGTGGTTAAATAATGCAATATGTGTAATTTATTTTTCATGGCACGTATTGAAGTCCATTTTATGGTTTATAAGTTATAACTCATATATCCAAGACTGAGTAAAAATGTATATTCTTTGTAGGAAGCTAAGTATGATATACAGGCCTACTATATTGATTATTTTTATCAAATACAATACAGTCTCATTTTAATTTTCATTATATAACAAAAATTATTTTTAAATTCTGTTTGTTTTGTTTAATATCTCTTTAAATTTCTAATGAGTTTTTGCCAACATATATTTGGGTGCTATTACTTTGTGCATAAACATATGTTAATCTAACTTCTGCTTTCAATCAAGATAAAGTAACAGAGACCAGGTATACCCTACCACCCAAAACAACCAAAAAAAAAAAAAAGGAAAAAAATATGAAGGCAACAGTTTCCATGATCCTGAAAATCAGAAAAAATGTAACTCACTGGCCTCTGAGAAATGTGAAATAAACCTTACTATTTTCTTACTCTTTCCTTCCTATTTTCCCAGGCTATTTCCCAAGACAGTTTACAGATCACAGTTTTCACAGAGGAAGTCAGGTAGAACCTGAGAGACTCCCTGAGTTATAAAAACAACTCAGCTGAGTGCCAGTGTAACACCAAGTCAGCTGGAGTTTCTAATACAAAGTACTGGAGAGGAGATTGCTACACAATAAACTCTGGAAAACTGCGGAGGATTTCCCTGAAGTTATTAACTGAGTACTGATTAACACATAAATATGAAGAAACTACCTGTGTCCAATGAAAGAACCACCTGAAAGCACAGGGGAAAAATATTTAGTATTTATACAGGGCCAGGAAGGATCTTGCCTCAATATTGAGGAATACAGATGCTTCTCAATTCTTAATAGGGTTCTGTCCCCCAAACCCTTTGTAAGTTGAATATATCATGTTGAAAATTTAATTAACACACCTAACTTACTGAACTTACTGAAAATTTAATAAATGCATCTAACAAAACTGTTTGCTTTTCATTGATTTTTAGATTCAGTCTCTGGATTATTATTCAAAGATAATCTCACCATATCTCTGTCATGGAACCAGTAGATTCCATGAAATTGTCAATGTCTGGGTGGAGAATTTGGATGATGCATGTTTAGAATATATCTTAATTTACTCATTGAGATATCAGAAAATAATAATGTTTAATTTTTGAGAAGATGGACTATATGTTGGCAATGCCTATATCACAATTTGTGATGATTGAGTCTTTCTACAGTACATGAGTAATGAAGAGTGGATCTAAAACAGAAAACTGTGTGTTTTCTGATATCATTTTAGTTCATTATATTTATAATCTAATCGATTTGAATATACTTGTTTCTGTTCCAAACAAAGACTCTTCAAGGGAGTTTAGAAGAGAATGTCATGATTATTAGAAAGTAATATGTGTTAATTGTAGTAAGATCTACCAACCTAGCTTCATTTATTTTTATTGTTTTTGGAATTTTGATTTTGATTTTTAATTTTTATGTCATAGTAGTACTTTCAGTTGCCTTTTAAACCAACATTCTCTCTTTTCTTCCAAATAAAGTCCTGATTTTATTTACGGAGGTATGCTCAGTCTGAATTGAAACCATATCTAAATAAAGAGACTGAGCCATGATCAGTTGAAGTTAATCACAGTGGTACTATTTCTCTCATTAGTGGTATATTTTTACATAAAGGTGATACATTTCTAGTCAATAAAATACGAGGAGGTCTGTTGAGGTTATTCTTTGAAAGATATTCCCCAGCAATAAAAAGTGAAACAGAGGAGGAAATAACTTCTTCTCCCGTTAAATGCTGTGTTATCTGACTATAATGACTGCGTCTTGGGTAGCTTTATTGTCATTTTGAAAGATCAGGGACACACTGAGCATGGCAGAGCAAGAACTGAGGAGCTTGATGACGTTATGCAAAAGCTCAGTTCATTAGCCCTAAAGCAGCTTGCCCCCAAGACTTTTTATCATGTGAGTTAATATATTTTATTTATTCTTTAAAACAGCTGAGTGGAAATTTTCTGGTTTTTGTATCTTAAAAAATTTCTAAAACATTTTTAAAAGATAACAGTAAATGTTCTAACTGGTGTGAGATGGTATCTCATTGTGGTTTTGATTTGCATTTCTCTGATGGCCAGTGATGATGAGCATTTTTTCATGTGTCTGTTGGCTGTATAAATGTCTTCTTTTGAGAAATGTCTGTTCATATCCTTTGCCCACTTTTTGATGGGGTTGTTTGTTTTTTTCTTGTAAATTTGTTTGAGTTCTTTGTAGGTTCTGGATATTAGCCCTTTGTCAGATGAGTAGATTGCAAAAGTTTTCTCCCATTCTGTAGGTTGCCTGTTCACTCTGATGGTAGTTTCTTTTGCTGTGCAGAAGCTCTTTAGTTTAATTAGATCCCATTTGTCAATTTTGGCTTTTGTTGCCGTTGCTTTTGGTGTTTTAGACATGAAGTCTTTGCCCATGCCCATGTCCTGAATGGTATTACCTAGGTTTTCTTCTAGGGTTTTTATGGTATTAGGTCTAACATTTAAGTCTCTAATCCATCTTGAATTAATTTTCATATAACGATTAAGGAAAGGATCCAGTTACTAGTTCAAACGTTATGGAAAACAGTATGGCGATTCCTCAAGGATCTAGAACTAGAAGTACCATATGACCCAGCCATCCCATTACTGGGTGTATACCCAAAGAATTATGAATCATACTGCTATAAAGACACATGCACACGTATGTTTATTGTGGCACTATTCACAATAGCAGAGACTTGGAATCAACCCAAATGTCCATCAGTGACAGACTGGTTTAAGAAAATGTGGCACATATACACCATGGAATACTATGCAGCCATAAAAAAGGATGAGTTTGTGTCCTTTGTAGGGACATGGATGCAGCTGGAAACCATCATTCTCAGCAAACTATCGCAAGAACAGAAAACCAAACACCGCATGTTCTCACTCATAGGTGGGAACTGAACAATGAGATCACTTGGACTCGGGAAGGGGAACATCACACACCGGGGCCTATTAGGGGAGCGGGGAGGGATTGCATTAGGAGTTATACCTGATGTAAATGACAAATTGATGGGTGCTGACGAGTTGATGGGTGCAGCATGCCAACATGGCACAAGTATACATATGTAACAAACCTGCACGTTATGCACATGTACCCTAGAACTTAAAGTCTAATAATTTAAAAAAAAAACAAAAAAGAAAAGTGAACTGAAGCAGAAAAAACAAAAACAAAAACAAACAGTAAATGTTACTTCAAAAAGCATGTTTATGTTACTTCTATGGATAATATGGACCATCTAAGTAATTTCATGAACTATTAAGCAAATAATTTCCAAGAGAGCTAGATTGTGGATCAGAGCCAAACAGGAAATGGATCCTTGGGGGCCCGGTATAGCACTCTATCCTAATCAATGTTTTTATCCATTTTTAACTATTTTTGACATTGATATAAAGGAGAAAACCTAGAGACTGAAGTCTAAAGTTTGCTGTTCAAAGTCATTGACGATATTTGCTTATTTCAGCATCATTTCTCATTGTGTATAAGCTATATAAACATATACATGTACATATGTAGCATGAGTTATACATATGACATGCTTATATTTTGTATTATATATAATGTATGTTAAATATTATATTTATCACATATATACATGCATATAACATGCCAACAGAACACAAAATATGTCCTATTGTACATGCTCACTCTTTCCACATGCTGTTTTCTGAATATCCTTCCCATTTTTATACAGATAGTCAATTTGATTGGTGCTCTATTCAGATCCGTTTTAATAGGTCAGTGAATAGACTTCCCAGTTGCTGAGAGTATTGACTGCTAATGGCTCATGTTTGTCCCCTTTTCCAGAGAATTGCCTATGGCTGCACAGGAGCTGCCATAGCTGGGAGATTAATCCCACTTTCTGAAATGGCAAACTGAAGTACCTGTAGTGATAACAAACAAATGACTGACATGGTGGTACAAAAGAGAGCTCTTCTGCTTCAAAGTGGAGACAAATAAGTGGACTTCTTCTGAGATGAACAAGACTGGAACCCCTCTACATATACTCTCTTATACATGAAGAAGTTAGTTCAAGCTTTTCCACATAGTGGGTAAAAATGTTTCAGGAGATAGCAAGTTCTAATTCACAAATGCTTTTCATTTTATGCTTGTAATTCCTCTGCTAATGTTGCATAGGCTAAAGCACATCATGCAGCCAATAACAGAGTCAATTTTGGAGGGTACCATGTAAAAACATGGATACAGGGAAGCTGATTCCTTGGAAGTGACTATAGAAACATAACACCACAGATAACCTCTGGCCTCAAAGGTCTCATCTCCCCTACTAACTAGAACTAAAATAATTATCTATCACCTCCCCCAAAAAACACAACCTATATTTGTGAGACAGGAAAAAAGACAGCTGCAATAACTGCATTAGACAATCTCATTCAAAGAATAGAAGGCATACAACAGTCATTTGTTCATAGCAATTATGAAATTTGATCAGGCATATTTTGTTAGGCTTCCTATCCCTACTACTAGTTCAAGGAATGTTCCTTTATCAGGACCCTGCTCTGCTTTCATAGTCATTTGCTAGTCTGTTGTGCTTCATAGTTCTTGCCTGTGCCCCCCACTCCCCACAAAAAACCTTATTTTTCATAAGTGGGTGAGTAAGTTCTTCATCCTGTTTCCTGTCTATTGAAAGTTGGATCTCCAGCTGGGCATGGTGGCTCATGTCTGTGATCCCAGCACTTTAGGAGGCCAAAGAATGTGGATCACTTAAAGTCAGGAGTTCAAGACCCACCTGGGCAACATGGTGAGACCCTTTCTCCACAAAAAAATAAAAAATTAGCCTGTAATCCCAGTTACTTGGGAGGCTGAAGTAAGAGGATCTCTTGAGTCCAGGAGATGGAGGCTACAGGGAGCTTGCACTGTGCTCCAGCCTGGATGACAGAGCAAGACCCTGTCTCTAAATAATAGTAGTAGTAGTAATAATAATAATAATAATAATAATAATAATAATAACAAGCAGAAGAAAAAGGGATCCTTAAGCCCTCTTTGCTTTTGAGTTGTTTCTGTCCTTATTAAACATCCAAACTGATCCAATTCCCTTAAAAAAGTTATGTTTTCCATGAATTATAGTTCACTTCATTAGACAAAAGCCACATCTACTACTATTTTATTTTTAAGGTATCTTTTTTCTAGATATCTTTAAAAGTATTTTGAAATTATACTTTTAAAGACACATAACTTTAATGTTCTTGAAGTCTTCTGTCAAAAATGAGAGGGTCAAATAGGTACTACCTTGAATATTTTAGAAGTCCTAACAAAGGCTCTGATGTCTTTGATGAGATATTTACTCTGTGACCTTTTCTTTCTCTGAGAGTGTTTTTCTGTCAAGGAGTGGAGATGTGAAATAGTCCTTATAGTCAAACTCAGCAGTCCTGTTTTCTCTGTATTTCTTCTAATTTTGCTTGAAAACTTAATAGTTTTCTCTTAAGCTCATCTTCCTCACTCTGTACTTTATTTTATGCCATTAAAAGAAGACAATTGACATTTTAATAATTCTGCCCAGAAACCTTCTTAGTAGATTTACAATTATATATACAGTTTACCCTTGAACAACTCAGAGATTAGGGAACCCAACCCTCCAAAAATTCACATATAACTTTTGACTCCCCGAAACTGAACTATTAATAGCATGTTGACCAAGGTCTTATCGATAACATAAACAGTTGGTTAACACATATTTTTTATGTTATGTGTACTATATACTCTATTCTTATAATAAACTAATCTGAAAATGAAAATGTTTTTAAGAAAATCAGAAGGAAGAGAGAATGTATTTACTCTTCATTTAGAGGAAGTTGATCATCATAAGTGTCCTCATCCTTGTCGTCTTCATGTTGAGTAGGCCAGGAGGAGAACGAGATATTTGTCTTGCTTACTTAGTGGTGATAGACTTGGAAGAAAATCTGCATATAAGTGGACCCACACAGGTCAACTGCCTTGCTCAAGGGTCACCTGTATACTCTACTTCATATTGATCTTTTGACAGCTTGTTCCACTACTACATGTGTGGCTAACCATTACTTCCAGGCTCCAATATCAGTTTCTTCACATAGTTTCTGGAGTCCACTAACAGGTTTTCTTTTCTTGGATTTTGATAACAGTTTCCTCTACACTTTTATAGCATTTGGCTGCCACCCAGTCCCAAAGTCAAGACCACATCTTAAGTTGCTGCAGGTACATGTGACACTCATTAAAATAGTATCTTGGTAGAAAGGTCTTCAAGACACGCAAAGTAGAAAAGGGACTGGTTAAGTTTCTAGCTCACTACCAGATTAGAAAGAAAGTCTTTGATGGGAGAGCCAAGTTTATGTTAAAATAAACAGAATATTTCATTATTTCAACTGGATTGATCAGGTCCTTATTTATAACATATCCTACATTTTAATTTTCTAGTAGATTATCATTTGAAATACGAAAATACAATTTCGTAATTGTATCATAACAAAACAACTCTTCCCAAATTTTGTTTGAAATGTATCACTTCTTAAAACATTAATAATTGCAAAAGCAACAACATAAAACTATGATTGTCAAAGTATTAAACTGTTCCCCAACTAGCCTGCTCCTAGGACTAGTTTCTTTTAGTAATGCAACTTCTGAATTGCATCCTTGCTGTCTGATATTTCTACAATTATATGACTAACATAAAGAGTGTTATGCAAATGAAATCATGTGAGATATGAGATAGTAGTGGTACATAAAGTTATTATTTACAATGGGTTTATGGCATGTTTATTACAAATGCCTAATTTTTTCCACACTAGCCAAGTAAATAAATCATATCACAGTGGTAGGTTGAGAATTACCAGAATAAAATATTACGTTAAGATAACATCACTCATAAGAAAATCACAGGTTTATGGTTCATGGCCAAAAAGCAGGAGGTGGGACCGGGGGGAAGCCAACACTAGCATATTTGATCAAGGAAGCTCTGTTCCCTCCTATCTAAAGTTCATTGTTTCTTGAATTCACTTTAGGCTCCTCTTTGGCAGCTTCTAGTTGCCCTATCCTTTAGGAATATGCTCTCTTCTAAGCTGTTGTAGCTCTTCTTGCCTTGATTTTTTATCTAAAGACTTAACTATTGAGTCAAATTTGTACATATTATCTTTTATGAACATCCTGTCCCTGTAAAACTAGTTCTTAAACTCTTGAAGTAATTCTTTCAGGTATTTTTGAGTGTCTGGTACACCATGTGTCAGGCACAGTGCTGAATTTTGGGTTTATATTGGTGCAAATAAACATCCCCACAAAAAGAAAACCTCCTGACCTTATGGAGTTTATGTTAGATTGGAGGATACAGAAGTTAATAAAAGATTGATTGAATACAGGCTGGGCACAGTGGCTTACACCTCTAATCCCAGCACTTTGGGAGGGTGTGGCGGGTGGATTGCCTGAGGCCAGGAGTTTGAAACCAGCCCAGCCAACATGATGAAACCCCATCTTTACTAAGAATACAAAACTTAACCAAGCATGGTGGTGCATGCCTGTAATCCCAGCTACTTGGGAAGCTGAGGGAGGAGAATCACTTGAACCCAGGAGGTGGAGGTTGCAGTGAGCCGAGATTGTGCCATTGCACTCCAGCCTAGGCAACAGAGCAAGTCTCCATCTAAAAAATAAACATATAACTTTTGACTCCCCGATTACATGAAAAAAGATTACATGAATATATATAAAATATATCTGTAGTAGGTGCTACAGAGATGAAGTACATGGTTATGAAAGCATATGATGGGGGAAATTTAGGAGGCTAGGTAAGTGAGAATAGTTCTCCCTAAAGAAAGAAATGTTGAAAAGGAATCTGAAGAAATGGTAGGATTTAACTAGGTAAAGCAAGGCTGTGGTTAGAAAAGAACATTCTAGACACAGGCAGCAGCATATTCAAAGCCTCTGTGATGTAACACAGGATATCAAGTAGTGGGAAATGAAAGCAGAACACTGTGGTTGCAGGGCAGAGAGCAAGGGGACTTGAGAGAGGGGCTTGAAGCAATAGAATCCAAATAGCATACATCATGTTAAAGATATTACTGTTTATCCCAACAGCACTGGAGAGTCTTTGATGAATTCTAAGCAAATGACACTATATCGCACAAAATTGATTATGGCTGCGGTGTTGATAATGGAGTAGTTACAGATGTTATCAGTCAATGTAGAAAGTATCGTCAAGATATGTATCTGATACTTCTTGAGCACCTCCCTTTGTGCATTTAGCTCTTTGTGTCACTCCAGCTGCAGCTGCTTGGCCCCCCTGCTATTCTACTTCCTGGAGTCTATCAGTCACTCACCTGGGAGGCCTACTTTTCCCCTGTGGCTGCTGCTGAAACTACCGATTCAATGAACCTCATGTTCTGAGTTTCCAGTTTTTCCTGCTAACTCTGGATTTGTATAAAGTATCATTTCACAGGATAAGAGATCTAGCTTTTCAAGTTGCCACCAAAGGGGTCAGATAATATTTTTCTAACGTTTGGAAGTTAACTCTTTGAGAAGCCACTTTGATTATTGAGAAACAGGTGACAGGAGAAAGCCCATAAACAAATGTTGTCTCTTTCTTCCTCCCTATGGACAATATCTTGGCACATTTCCTTTGCATGGTATGTCTAGAGAGATCTCACGTGGCTGAACAACCAGATGCATCTGTTTTGTGGCTCATGATGATGCAGTGGTCAACATAATAATGCATGATTTTGCATCACTTCGAATCTTTCCCTCTCTTACTTTGCTGTGTCCTCACTCTCCATGCCCTGGGGTGGTGTCTCAAAAATTAAACATTAGTACTTAACCTTTGTTTCAGGTTCCAACAGGTGAAGGCAGAAAGCTTTTGTAGCATGTGGATGATGATGGCCTGGAATAGAGTGGTGAGGCAGAGATGGTGTATTAATTTCCTAGGTCTGCCATAATGAAGTACAGAAAATTGTGTGGCTTAAAACAACAGAATTTTATCCTCTCACAATTCTGGAGACTTGATGTCTGAAATCAAGGTGTCGATGGTGTTATGCTCTCTCTGAAGGCTGTAGGGGAGAATCCTACTTTGCCTCTTCTTTGTTTCAAGTGGTTGTCTGAAATCCCTGCTGTCTTTGGCTTGTAGATGTATTCTTCCAATCTTTGCCGCTGTCTCTAATGGCTTTCCCCTTGGGTGTCTGTGTTCAAGTTTCCTCTTCTTATAAGGATAACTTACCTAGTTAACTTATCTAGTTATTGGTTTAGGGACTACCCTAATCCCATATGATCTTAACTTGATTACATCTTTAAAGTACCTATTTCCAACTAAGGTTACGTTCACAAGTTCTGGGTGGACATACATTTTTGGAAGACACTGTTCAACCTAGCATACATGAAAAGATATTTGGCGTTAAACCAGCAGGACTTGTTAATAGATTAGATATTAGGGGGTGAGGAAATGGGGTGGAATCATGGATAACTCTTGATGTCTGGCATGTGTAGTGATGTGATTCATAAAGATAAGGAACTCTGAAGAAAAATCAGGTTTTAGGGTAAAGATCCTGAATTAAATTGTAAGTATGTTGAGTTCAAGTCACTTTGAAAGGGCCTGTGTGTCCTACCTCTTGTTATTCTCAAGATTCGGCACATAGCAGGTGCCCAGTAATTATTGATGGATAGCCTAATGATGGTGGCAATAATGACAATGATAATAAAGCTTAACATTTTTAGCAATTTAGCCTCGGCTGTTTCTTTTTCAGTATTGACGGCCAGTGCCAACAAGAGGGAATGATATGGTGCTATTACTATGAATGATGATAAGAATGAAACAATATTTACCATTTATTGAGCACTTATTATATTTATGACTCCATTAAACACTTTACAAATGCTATTTACAACCTATAAACAAGTCAGTTTTTAGATGAGACACATGATGTTCACAGAGATTAAGTAACTTATGCAAGTTCAGATGGACAGAAAGTATTAGAATATTAAACCTATGCTCGTTTTATTGAAAAGCTTTTCTTCATACTGCTGTGTGGCTGGAAATGAGGGCATATTTGGCAAATTGACAGGATAATCATCTCTCAGCTTCCTGCAAGATAAGTATTATTTTGTTTCTATAATTCAGATGTCCAACGCACAGTAAACATGAAACGTCTTCCTGAAATGTTTATTTTATTTAAAGAGTTAAAACATTAGTTTTATTGCAAAATAAAGAATGTTATATTAATAGTAAAATAATAATATATTAAGTGAAAAATTTTTAGTTTTTCAGATAAAACCTAAAATTTCAAAGATATTGTAGCCCAGTAGCATGCCGTTTATAGTCACATTTCCAGACACCTGTGAATTCTTTTTCAGTCTTATCTATCTGTCCTTAACTGTGACTTAGTGAAAAACTAGAAAAGCGTGGTATAACACTTAGAGTTTCTGGAGAGTAAGTCTCATTTTTAAAGTTTTTCAGTGGTCACATTCATTTTTATTTCTTTGAAGTTTTGAATTAGAAACTTCACTGTTTTCTTCACTTCATATGTACCAGTTTCTCATGTAAAAAGGAATTAATAAAAACAAATTACATTTTGAACATAATTTTATATTCATATGGAATTTTTAATCTTTTTAACACATGCCATTTAAACTGTGTCTTACATCACACTTAATGACTCAAAAACACCAATAAATATTTAAAGGTATACACCTAATCCAATCAGTCTTCTCTCATCAAGCTCTGGAACTCTCATGTTCTCATACAGAAACCATTCAGCCATGCTTAGGTACCACACATGTTTTGAATTGCTCCCTATTCTTGTGTAAGCTTGCAAGGATAGAAGAAAAATCAGCTGTTTTTTTATTAAGTAGATACTAATCAAAGCATGATAGTAACTGAATGTCTTATTTGATGAAAAACACTTTTCTGCCATAAACAAGGGAAACAGATAATAATTTATTTAGAAAACGCATATTCTCTTGTTTTGGACTTTGCCTTAGGTAACAAAATACACTAGCTGTACAACAAATGAACAGAAAAGACACTCATATATGGGTATGTGCACATACACAAACCCCAAAAGAGTGAAATATATGTGTCATATAACCAGACTCTTTTGGACCTCCAAACCAAGTACAAATTGATCTGCACTTATTTCTTTCTGTTATTATATCAATCAATAGTCATAAGAGTCTAGTTTAATTTCTTCTCCTTTCTCCATACCTATTAGCACAGTGCCTAATTAATAATAATTTAATAAATATTTATTGAATAAATGAACAAGTGGCCTTTTTTTTTTTTTTGACCCTGATCACTCTAGCCCACTATTATTTAGGCTTACAATAGTATCTACTTACTATTAAGTCATGAATAATCATCCTGGCCCACAACATCACTGTAGCAAGGTGGAAAGGAGTCTGATTGCTCTCATTTTGAATCTCATGACTGGGAGTGAAAATGTGGACAACTTCACTTACCCTTCTGAGAGCTAGATGTTTTCTTCTGCAGCATGGAACTCATGAAATGATTTTAATTTGTTGAGAGATTATACGACTAAAATGTGTAAAATATTTTGCACATGTTACTCTGTAGAGATAAATTCCCTTCACTTCTATGTCCTTTGAACTCAAATCAGAGGATGAGAAATGATTGATGTAGAAAGTCCTTGGAGGTTTAGACACACACAGAAAGGGTGTCTTAGATAACAGGAGTCCTTAGATAACACTTTGATAATCACTGCTGCAGCAATAATTACTAGTTTCACAGAAAGTAAAACAAATAATACTACTAAAGAAACTGCAATGTATAAATATCCTTTTTGTGACAGAAACTTTGACCAGACATATAAACTGAAAATCATAAGAATCGGATATATGAAGGTACCGTGCACAAACAAGAAACTAACCCAGTAGAAATTCAGCACAATTAAATTTAAAAGGTTATTATAAAAATATTTCTGAAGTCTGACTTTCCTCAAGTACCAAAAATAAAGAAAAAAATGGAGAAAAAATAAAAATAAATATTTTTTTAAACTGTTCCAAAAAATAGAATTAGTGGGAATATTTCAAACACACTTTGTGAGGTCAACATCACCTTAACTAAGTCAAACAAACACACCTCAAGAACACTAAGGCCAATATCTATAATGGACATTGATGCAAGAATCCTCAGTAAAATTTAGTAATAGCTTATAGAAAGGATTACACATCATATTCAAGTGGAATTTATTCCTGGCATGCAAAGCTGGTTTAACTTGTGCAAACCAACAAAAGTGATTTTTCACATTAACAGAAGAAGAGATAAAAACCACGTGATCATCTCAACTGACACAGCAAAAGCATTTAACAAAATTCACCATACTTTCTTGATTAAAACTCTCAACAGTTTAGGTGCAGAAGGAAAATTTCTCGATATAGT
The DNA here is from genome assembly GCF_024542745.1 of Macaca thibetana thibetana. NCBI lineage: Eukaryota > Metazoa > Chordata > Mammalia > Primates > Cercopithecidae > Macaca > Macaca thibetana. Next base: position 55,672,680 of record NC_065588.1, read on the forward strand.
AAGCCATTTATGAAAAACCCAGTTAACATTAAAATAAATAAGGGAAAACTGAAAGCCTTTCCACTAAGATCTGGTACAAGGCAAGTATACCCAGTCTGGTCATTTCATTCAACATAGTACTGATCATACTAGCAAGAACAATAGGACAAGAAAGAAATAAAAGGCATCCAAATTTGAAAGGAAGAAGTAAAATTATCTCTATTTGCAGATGGCATAATTGCACATACAGAAAACTTCAAAGATTTCACACACATAAAAACAAGAAAATCAGCAAAACCGAAAGCTTGTTGTTTTAAAAGATCAATAAAATTGGTAAGCCTCTAGTTAGACTAATAAAAAAAGACAGAAGGCACAAATCACTAATATCAGAGATAAAAGAGGGGCCGTCACTATAAATCCCTGTACATTAAAGGACAATAAAAGAATATTACAAACAACTCTATACCCACAAATATGATAACAAAGATGAAATAGACCAATTCCTTAAAAGACAATCTATCCAACCTCACATAAAAATAATCTTAATAGGTCTATATCCATTAAATAAGTTAAATTACTAATTAACAATTTTTTAAGCACTAAGCAACAGGTCCAGATGATATGTGGGTCTTTTTGCTCTGCACATAAATTTTAAAATCAGTTTTTTCTTATCCACAAAATAACTTTCTGGGATTTTGACTGGGATTGCATTGAATTCACAGATCAATTTGCAGAGTTAACATGTAGACAGTATTGAATCTTCCTATCGATGAACATGGAATATATCTTAATTTGTTTAGCTCTTTTTTGATTTATTTGATCAGCATTTCACAGAATTTTCCACTAGTTATGATTAAATACCATTAACAGTTAATCAACATTAACCTTTTTTTCTCTTTTAAGACAGAGTCTTGGTCCAGCAAAATCATATCTTACTGTAACCTTTAACTCCTGGGCTCAACAGTTCTTCTGATTCAGCTTCCCAAGTAGTTATGACTATGAACACATGCCACTATGCTGGACTAACTGTAAAAAAAATTGTAGAAACAGGGTCTCACTATGTTGCCCAGGCCAGTCTTGAACTCCTGGCATCAAGTGATCCTCCTGCCTTGACCTCAAGTGCTAGGGTTGCAGGAATGAGCCACTATCTCAAACACATTAACTATTTCTCAAAGATCTGATTTATGATTTTTTTCTCATTTTATTATTTCCTTTATAGTATTAATGTTTTTGACTCAATACATTTTTAAAATTATGATTTTGATCTCCTACATGAGAAGATTAGATAAGCATTACCATAGAGCTAAGATTTATAGGTAAAGGTATGCATTTTTATAGATTTATATTTACATATGTGTATAATTAAACAATGTAAGAATAAAATTAGAAAAAATTATATGTCAAAAAGTCAATCATTATCATAAATAAAAAGATACCTAATGTTACAGTTTTTTGTATATTTTTATTTTAATGTGGACATTTTGAAATTTTTTATTTTGTAACTTTTATTTTAGGTGGAGGGGTACATGTGAAGGTTTGTTATAGGTAAATTCCATGTCATAGGGGCTTGGTGTGCAGGTGTGCAGGTTATTTTATCACCCAGGCAATAAATGTAGTACCCAATAGGTAGTTTTTCAATCCTTACCCTCCTCCCCAACCTCCATCCTCAAGTAAGCCCCAGTGTCTGCTGTTACCTTCTTTGGGTCCATATGTACTCAATGTTTAGCTCCCACTTATAAGTGAAAACATGTGGTATTTGGTTTTCTGTTCCTGTGTTGGTTTCCTTAGGATAATGGCCTCCAGCTCCATCCATGTTGCCACAAAGGATGTAATTTTGTTCCTTTTTATAGCTGTGTAGTATTCTATGGTGTATATGTACCACTGACACAGAGTAGATGGCAAATAAATATTAGCTTGTATTGTTCACAGATGTGAATATCTTAATTCTGACTACTGCAGTGAGTGGATATTTGTTAATTGTTAACATTGATAGATAATCAACATTAACTTTGTTTGCTTTAACCCCATCTAAATTAGGATGCTGCCCATCCTGAGTGTGTATAAGATAGATAGATAGGTAGATAGAGCTTAACTAGTTGATTTCTGTCTGGGTGGCTTTTATAGTATGCTAAACTGTGCTTTTCAATTAATATTTATTGAGTGCTTGTGTTATATGCCAAGTTTTATTTATGCACTTCCTGCAATATAAACTAACTTACGGATAATTCTGCAATTATATTTTTTTCTGTAAAATAGATTTTTTATGCAGGGGACAAGATGCTCCAAGCTTTCCATTTTTCTCTCCATCTCATATGAAACAATAATTGAAGTTGATTACCAACACAGATGGAGAAAATTATATTGATTTCTTAGGGTTGCCATAAGAAAGTATCACAAATTGGGTGACTTAAAACAACAGAAATTTATTGTCTGTCCCACAGTTCTGGAGACTAGAGGTCCATAATCAAGGTATCAGCAAGATCATACTCTCTCTGAAATCAGAAAAGGAGAATCTTTCCTTGCCTCTTCTATATTTTGGTATTATCTAGCAATTCTTAACACTCCTTGGTGTGTTAATGCATTCCTTATTAAGTCTCTGCCTATGTTGTTACCTGATTATTTTTCTGTGTGATTTTACACTGTCTTCCCTCAGTGCCTATCTGTGTTTTTGTCCAAACTTCTCCTTTTTATAATGACAGCAATTATACTGCATTAGGCCCCCTCCTAATGACCTTATCTTAATTACATCTGCAAAGACCCTATTTCTAAATAAGGTCACATTCCCAGATACCAGGGGTTAGAACTTCAATATCTCTTTTGGAGGGACACAATTCAAGCCATAACACAAACCCTTTTGCCTTATGCAACAAAAGCTATAAACATCCCTACTGTTCAGTAAACATCTCAGCAGAATAATGGAAAATACACTTTTATAGAAGAAAAATTCTTAATTTCTGTGTAGTCATTCTTCATAGGATTATTGATTATTTGGGGAATATTCCAAACACAAATATAGCCATGCATGTGTGAAGATGTTTGTACAAGAATGTCCATCATAGCATCATATTTTATAATATCAAAAAATTAGAAACACTGTCAAGAGTCATTAATAGGGAGTTGTTGGTCACATTAAGATTCAACCTCCATAAAGTAAAATACTATTTTTGGTCATTTTAATAAATGAAGTATATTTATTACTAGTGATATGGCAATAAGAATTATAAATTAATAGCTGAAATACAATGATTGATTTCCAATTACCAGGCAATATGTTATGTGCTTACTGTATCACATTTAATTTTCTCAATAATCATATGACATAGATGTTCTGCTATCTCCATTCTACAGATAGACAGTAGTTAATAAGATTAAATAATTTACCCAATTACACCCAGTGCTGAGTGAAGCAGACAGTATTTGCATCCAGATAGTCCAATTGCAAATCTCAAGAGCATTGTCTCCATGTTGTTAATGATTGAATAGATGCAACAACACATATTAATTTCAGGAAGCAATCATTTAAGGAATATTTTGTATAGTGTGATTCCACCTTGGGGAAAGGTAGGGGGGTGTGTGTGTGTGTGTGTGTGTGTGTGTTTAAAAGGTGAAAGCATATCCAGTGAGGTAGTCAGAAATGGGGATGGGAACTAAAATTACTGAGTAGCACACCTAACAATACCAAAACTTTGCAAATTAGAAGAGAAAATGCTATTTAACATCCTTCTATGTCTTACCAGGAAATAAACAGATATTCTCAGAAAGAAAGCGAAAAGGAAATCTTGAAGGTAAGTTTGCAACTAACCTGTTTATTTACACCAACTCATTTTTCTATTCTGCAGTCCTGGAAGAGTTTCTCCAACATGATCACCTTGGTGTGTGACAGATCTGCTAGCAAAAGTTGCTTCTACAAAAATTACATTTGTTTCTGAACAGGAAGCAGAGAGAGACATTGAGATGCAGGATTGGTAATAGCTAGTTTAGAAGAGCTAAAATAATTTTTTTGATCTGCCAGGAGAAAGAATGGTGAGGTGGGGAGGGGTGGGATGTATTTTTGTCCTATCTCTAATATAGAGAGGGCAGACTTGGAAGGATTTATGGCCCTAGACTCACAGAGAAAAGAGTATTCACAACTCAAAGTGCTCATTAAGCTGCTGAAGTAAAAAGGGCTTGGGAACTCCTCACATGAGAAGGCAGCAGGATACTGACAGTAACAGTTAGTGGATGGATGTAAGTATCCAACTACTGGGAAGCAAGTGAATCTCTAAAAGGAGGTTCATGATTAGAGCCCAGCAGTTTTGACACACTGCAATCAAGCTGTAAAGAAACACAGCATAGTAAGGGATAAGCTTGTCAAAAGAGTAAAAACCAAGGATACTCAGGTAGAGCCGAGACATAAGTTTTTGGAAAGAGAAAAACACATTAACCAAACTAATTTCAGACAGCATTGTTTTTACTTGATTCAACTATTTGAGATGAATAAATATTAAATAAATTAAACCTTTTCTTAGGGGACTAAAATGAAACTACCTATGGGAATAAAAAACAAAGAAACAGAAAAACAAAGAGAAGCACTCCCATATTGGGGAAAAGGAGGTAAATCTTTGTGGAAATATAAGTAATGAAGTATCATTATGGTGACTTTTCAAATACTGGCTAATCAATTGTGCTGTGTTAGGTAAGATATGTTTATTGTCCAATGATTCAATCTAAATTTCTATTTTTGACAAAGAAATAAAAATATATTTCTGACTATAGAAATAAAGTCATTCATGTATGGCTGAGCTATTACAATTAAAGTCAGCTCAGAATAATCATTAAAGCTTATTGAGCTTCTAACGCAGCAAGCAATATTCTAAGCACTTTTTAATATCCATTCATGTAGTACTCACAAGAAGCCAAAGGTAAGAACTATCATTAGCTTCCGTTTGAAGACAAAATGCTGAGGCACAAGCTATCCAAACAATTTACCCAAGATCACAGCTAGTACATATTAGAGCCAAGATTGTGACCTGGGAAGTCTGGCCCCAGAATTTGGGCTCTGAGCGCTACACTGGATAGCCCCACTAACTGATACGACACCTCATAGAGACTTAAATGTTACTGACACGTGCTCATCTCCCTTTAATAGCCACATCCTAGAAACACCTCTAAAATAGATAACTATGGTGGTTTAAACATATGTCCACAAATTATTTTCTTCTTTTCCTTTCAAGAGATGGAGCTTATCACATTCTCTAGAGTTTGGGGTGAACTTACTTCTTTGTTTCTAATAAATAGACATAAAAAGAGAAAGTGACCATGTGAGACTTCAGAGACGAAGTCACAAAAGACAGTGTGGCTTCTGTCTTTCTCTCTCTTGGATCACTTGCCCTAGGGGAAGCCAGATGACAAGTTATCATGACATTCAAGTAGGCTATGGAGAGGCTGATTTGTGAGAAAGAAGCCTCCCGCCGACTGCCATATGAGTTAGTAATCTTGGACACAGTTTCTACAGCCTCAATCACGCCTTCAGATGACTGAGACCTCTAATAACTTCCTAACTGCAACTTCAAAAGATGCCACTCTGCTAATCTGCTCCTGAATCCCTGAACCACAGACACAATGAGCTAATGAATATTTATGGTTTTCAACCACTACATTTTGAGATACATCATTATGTAGCTATTGGTAACTAAACAGCACCTATAAAAATAATATTTTAAAGTCAGTAGACATTTTTTAGTTATAAAATGTATAATAAGATAAATAAGATAGGATGCCTGTTTATAAACTTAATTCTATAAATTCATTTTACTTTACTAAAACAAATCAAAATGCTCTGAAAACTCAGAAATATGTGTTGCAGAAAGAGGCACAATAAGCCTTAATTGCTAAAAAAATTGCTTATTTAAAATTGCTTAGAAAAGAATTTTTAAGATAAATTCTGGTATACTTTTATATTTTGGTTTTCTATGTGGTTTTAATCTCTTTCCTTTAAAAATGTGTTGATGTTTTATGTTTTGTAGGTCACACGTAACTCAACTAGGATGAAGATTCTGCACATTAATTCATAGGAATCTAGATGGTAGGTGTCTAGCTTAATTAGTTATTTACAGTGTTTATACTCACCTGCATGTTTCTCTAAGATATTCTATTGGGAGCTGCCTGCTTAGTGTTATTTACATTGTCTCTTTCTCTTAGGAAATAAAGCATTAAACAATCTTTGAATTACCTTGAACTGTATACCCTTCAGGGACAATTATTTTAATCCCTACGTTAGAACTAAAGGTTGATTTACTAAGGAAATATGTGCCTTAACTGGGGGGCATGAGGCAAATATTTCCACATTTCCACAGGACACTTGGTTGCCTAAATGTAAAATTGACAGCCTAAAACATTCAGTAGTGCTGCATTTCTGGAGGGAGACCAGGTCTCTACACCTTAGCATTTGGAGTGCTTGCCATATAAAAGACACTAGAGGAATTGTTTATTAACCTTACAATGAATGATAATTTGTTTTGGTTTTTGTTTTGTCACAGACCTGTGTGAGAGTAGTTTCTGTAACTACATCAATTTTAGGAAAGAGGAACTGAGTCACTAGAGGTTATTTTGCCCAAAGATAGATCACGCATAAGTGAAAGATTCCAGATTTGAAGATAAATTTTCTCATCAAAATTCCCTGTGACTTCCATTATATCTATCTGGAAAATCACTTTTTTTTTTTTTTTTTTTTTTTTTTTTTTTGAAGAGCTTTTTGTATTAAGAGGACTACTTTCTAAAAAGTTCCTATTCATTTTAAATGTCCATAGATGCTTGCCTATGCATTCTATCGCTCAGGAAAAGCACTCCACGGAGCCAGTTCCACTTGCTGCCTTGAAAGCAAGAAGACCTTCAGGCTGTAATCCCTCACTGACTTTCTAAGAGACCCTGAGCAGCCCATTTACCCTCTCTGCATCTCCACTTGCTTCCTCTGCAAAATTAGGATGCTAATAAGTGCTGAGCTTCCTTACAGGACTGCTGTAAGGGGCAATGGATAAAAATTCTTAAAAGGTCTTTGAAAATTTGGCATGTCAGATAAATTTAAAACTCCAGCTTCTCATTAAACATCCTGGTGCTTTGCTTAGCATTGCTCTGGCTAACATGACTTTATATTGGTTAAAAAAAAAAAAAAAAAAAAGAGAGAGAGTTGAATTTCAAACAACGCACTGCTTTCCTACAATTTTACTGATTATGGAGCATGTCAATTGAACACATGTGTTAAAGAGTGCTGCACTTAAGTATCATCACCATCATAAGAAACATGATGATGACATTAAAACAAGAGCATTTCTGTTTCCCTGATGTGTTCATTTTATTAAGATACTTGTTCGATAGGTGTCAAATTAACACCTATCAAGGTCACTGCTGTGATAACAGAGTGTTTTGCTGCGAGCAGAATGCCAGGTTATAATCTCTTACTAATTACTTCTAAGGATTATATAGCTACCCAGGGCTGTAGTATCTTTCACACTTATCCTGGTTGGCAAATTACTTATCTGTGGTGCTAGGAAAGTTCACCTGCTATTGAGCCTGAGGAGACCTTAATTAAAATCAGTTGAGTGTATCTGTGTGTCTTTGACATTAAAAGAAATACACTCGTGAGTTCCCTTTGGAGACTCTATGCTGCTTCTCACTACCATTTCAGTATTGACTTTTCTTGATTTTCAAGGAAGCCCCTTACGCTTTCTTTAGAAGGTCTGTATGTAGCAATTTTTCTCTCAGTTAAGAAGCTCAAGAGGTTTAGAGGGAAAATAAATTTAATGGGCATAAATATCTTTGGAGGCTTCATCCTAAGCTGTACTTCATTTTTGCATTGACTTTTCTCCTTTCCTTTGAAATATGGCAAATTACCCAGGAGTCCCAGATTTGGGGAGCAAATTTTAGCAGGAACAGAGTGGCAGGGAAGGAACCAGTGATGTGGTTCCTGAGGTCATTTGGATATGATGGATGACATAACTTGTCCTGGATGACAGCGTCCTCAATTTTTTTTTGTATTTTAGGTTTACCTTTTACAAAAGGTGAGAAAATTTGAAAGACATTTTATCTTCCTAAAATGAAAGGATTAGATGTCATTTCTTAATGTTTATATGGTATAAAGACTTCATTAGTTTGTACAGAAAATATTTATTGGGGACCTAGTAGGTGTTGAGTAATTGTGCTCTGAGTAATTGTGCTCCTATAAGGTTGTACTAATTGCTAGGGATACAGTAGTGAACAAAACAGAAACTCTCCTGGCCCTCATGGTGCCTATATACTTATGGGGGAGATAAATACCAGACAAGCAAACCAACTAATAACTGTAAAATCAATGGTTGTGTTTAAGCATTCTCAAGAAAAAGAATAAGTAAAGTAATACAAGGACTCTATTTAAGAATGAGTTCTCAGCAAAGGCCTCATTAAAGAAATGATATTTGATATTGAGAGGTGAAGCCAGCTGGACTTCCTGGGTTAAGTGGGGACTTGGAGAACTTTTCTGTCTAGCTAAAGGTTTGTAAACACACCAATCAGCTCTCTGTGTCTAGCTAATGGTTTGTAAACACACCAGTCAGCAGCACTCTGTAAAAACACACCAATCAGTGCTCTGTGTCTAGCTAAAGGTTTGTAAATGCACCAATCAGCACTCTGTAAAATGGACCAATTAGTGCTCTGTAAAATGAATCATTCAGCAGGATGTGGGTGGGGCCAAATAAGGGAATAAAAGCTGGCCACCCAAGCCAGCAGTGGCAACCTGCTGGGGTGTCCTTCCACGCTGTGGTAGCTTTGTTCTTTTGCTCTTCACAATAAATCTTGCTGCTGCTCACTCTTTGGATCCGCACTAACTATGAGCTGTAGCACTCACCATGAGGGTCTGCGGCTTCATTCCTGAAGTCAGTCAGACTGAACCCACCAGGAGGAACCAACAACTCCAGATGTGTCACCTTTAAGAGCTGTAACACTCACTCCTGAAGTAGATGAGACCACGAACCCACCAGAAGGAAGACACTCTGGACACACCTGAACATCTGAAGGAACAAACTCTGGACACACCATCTTTAAGAACTGTAACACTGCGAGGGTTTGTGGCTTCATTCTTGAAGTCAGCAATACCAAGAACCCACCGGAAGGAACCAATTCTGGACACAATATGACCATGAAATGTTAGAAGGAGCGGTCCAGAAAAGGAAACAGGGTGTGCAAAAGCTCAAGGGTGGGAAGGAACTCAGTGAATTTAAGGAAGAAAAAGTAGACCAGTGAGTCTCAAATAGAGTGAATTCAGGGAAGAAGTGTAAGAAATGAAGATGGAGAGTCAAGACAGATCCAGGTGATGCAGGACTTTGTAGGTAATGATAAGGAAATTGGATTTTTATGTAAAGTGCAACGGGGATTTATTAGTGTGATCTTATTTGCATTTTGAAGAAAATCACTCTGGCTTTCATTAGAGAGTAGATTTTCTTTTCTTTTTATTTTATTTTATTCTTATTATTTTTGATGGAGTCTTTTGTCACCCAGGCTAGAGTGCAGTGGTGCAATCTCGGCTCACTGCAACCTCCGCCTCCTGGGTTAAAGTGATTCTCCTGCCTCAGCCTCATGAGTAGCTGAAATTACAGGCGACCACCACCACATCCAGCTAATTTTTGTACTTTTAGTAGAGACAGGGCTTTGCCATGTTGGCCAGACTGGTCTCCAACTCCTGACCTCAGGTGATCTGCCCGCCTCAGTCTCCCAAAGTGCTGGTATTACACGCGTGAGCCACAGCACCCAGCCAAGAGTAAATTTTTGTAGAAAAAGAATGACGTTATTTGAGTGGTATGAATAAGATGTGACGATGACTTGTATGAACGTCATGGTAGAGGGAAGAGAAAGTGCATATGTTGGAACAAAATGAGTATACCTGGAATACTTAGTGTATAAATACTAGCTTTCTGGTTTTTAAAAAATTAATGTTCTGGTTATAAGATCACGGAGGATGGGAGACCAGCTATTGTGTATGTGAGGAAGTTAAAGATTACATGTTCAGTTTTGCACATGTTGAGTATTGATGCCTTGGGGGCACCTATATGGAGATTTCAAAGGCAATTTTGACATGTAAGTTTGGAATTCATGTAAGAGGTTGGCAGGAGATGTAAATTTGGATGTCATCTCATAGAGATGCTGTAAAATTTAATGAAAAGTAATGACATCAGGAGGGGCATAATACAGACAGAGAAGTGCAGGAATGCAAAATATAGTTCTGAGAAAATTTAATATTGTGGTATTATAAGGAAATCAAGAAATTAGCAAAAGAAGCTGAGAAGGAGCCCACAAAGGAAGGACAAGAATGGGAGAATGTGGTAATGTAATTAAGAACAAAAGCCTGATTAATTATGTTCAATACTAAGGTAAGTCTTAGCAAACTTAAGCACTAAAAATATCCATTAGATTTTTCAAAACAGCAGGTTTGCCCTTGGCCAGATCTGTTACAGCAGATTTATAGGGACAGAAGCCATAACGTAAGGTAAAGAAATGAAGAAGGCGGCCGGGCACGGTGGCTCTCACCTGTAATCCCAGCACTTTGGGAAGCCGAGGCAGGCAGATCACGAGGTCAGGAGATGGAGACCATCCTGGTTAACACGGTGAAACCCTGTCTCCACTAAAAATACAAAAAATTAGCCGAGCGTGGTGGCAGTTGCCTGTAGTGTCCCAGCTACTCAGGAGGCTGAGGCAGGAGAATGGTGTGAACCCGGGAGGCGGAGCTTGCAGTGAGCCGAGATCGCGCCATTGAACTCCAGCCTGGGCCACAGGCGAGACTCCGTCTCAAAAAAAAAAAAAAAAAGGAAAAGAAGGCAGGTGTCAGATTACTCTTCAACACAATTTCACAATTTCATTTTGAAAAAAAAAAAAAAGAATAAAGAAAATAAGAAATTAACTGGAAGGAAATGTCGTGTCGGAAAATTTTTATAAATAAACATGTAATTACTTAGAGTTTATTTCTTAATTGTTTTTATTTAAAACAAAAATTACTGAGTATGTGCTCTATGCCAGGCATTTTTTATAAACAGAAAAACAAATTAATTTTAGACAATTAGAGAGGAAATAGATATGCAATATATAAAAAAAGATGCTACACAAAAACTGAACAACCCAAATGTCGATTAATTGAATGGTTGACCAAACCATGGTTTATCTATATAGTGTGATAACATGTAAAGAGGAATGACTCAGAAAACGTATGCTCTTATGAGGCGATCTGCAAGAGAGAGTAAGAAAAAAAATCAAAGTGGACAAAAGTGTTGGGTTTTGTATAATGTTCTTCCATTTATCAAAAAACGAGGAAGTCATGAATGTGATTTATCCATTCTATAACACATATGCAAATATATATTTTTTCTCAAGTATTTTAAATGATAGAAGGATAAAAGAAAAGCTTAAAAAAATTCCTATAAGTGGAAGGTGGGAACAGGTGAAGAAGGCAACTTCTCTGAATACACATTTACAACCATGTGTTTTATAATAATAAAACAAAATCAAATTTATAAAAATAATACCTAAAAATCAAAGTAACATGAAATAAACGAATATGACTGTATGCCAAGGATTTATCTCAAGTGACTTGTGTATAGTTATTTGATTGTATATACTTGTAGATGGATCCTAAGGATAAAAATAACTGCAAAAAACTCATACTATTTTCATAATCATATTATTATTAGCAGTATTCTTTGAAAATATGTGTGTATATAATAAATACATATAATAAAAAATATGCTAATATAGTTAATGTATAGTTATTGTAGTTAGAACTAAGATCTTTCACCCCCAAAATGAAATTTGATATAAAATTCAATATATAAAAAACTGTAAATATTAAATTGAATTTCAAATAACTGTATTAACACATAATTTGTCTTTAAAAATACATATTTCCTGACCATGCTCACACAAAGAAACTAGGGATTAGTAGAGACATGTTTGTTTCTATGTCTGGGCCAGCTAATATATAAAATAAACCCAGAAAAATTTTTTATGCTAGAAGAAAAGAAAATTGTCAAGACAACTGGAGTCACTTGCAAAAGATTCAAGGATGAACTTAAAAGGGATTTTACTGGCCAAAGATGGTATAATTGGATCATCAATAAGAAAATAACTGAAATGGATGGAAACACATCAAATATACCTAAATCCAGGAGCCCGTGTTAGAATTTTGTAAAATTCTACTGGTGACTTATGTAGGATGCTAAGGAAAGATCTCTGAATATTGGAAAAGGAATTAATCAAGCATTTACCCAGCCTCCAGTGAACAAACACTCTTATCAGGATGAAATCAACACAACCAAGAAAGTAGGAAACTCTGTAAAATAAATCTTTCTCTTTCTTTAACAAATAACTTAAAAGGAAAAATTAGAGAGATTAAAAGAGACAATCATTTCAACCAATTGCAATGCATTACTGTATTTTAATTCTGATTTGAATAAACCATATAAAAATGGGAAAATGTGAACTATATGTATATATTTGGTGATATTAAATTCTTACTAAGTTATATGTGTAATTATATTTTTAAAAGAGCGTTGTCTTAAACACATACACACTGTGTTAACTAGCCATCAATTTGTCCGTCAGTGATCTTTCCTCCCCAGTGTTCATACCCTTGTGTAGTCAGCCCCTTGCCACATTGAATCACGTTTGGAACAACAGAAGTGAGGATGTGTGACTTCCGAGGCTATGTCCTGAAAAACACTGAAGCTTCCCTTTTGGCCTTCTGCATCATTTGCTGCAGAGGAAGCCAGACAGCATACTGTGAATATGCTCAATCAGCCCAATTAAAAGCCCTATGTGGGAAAGGACCCTGGCCTCATCCCAGCTTGTCATCCATGTGAGTGAGCCAGTCTGGAGGTATGGGAAGAACAAATAGACATGAGTTGTTCATTGTTGAAACTGAATCATCGTCACAGGTGGTTAATTGTACCATTTTCCCTACCTTTGAATATGTTCCAAATTTTCCATAATTAAATCATTAAAGATTCTATTGACTCAAAGTCTCAAGGCATCGGGACTTTTTTTCCAATAGATAGTTTAGATTGCACTAAACCATTTTCCATATGAATTATTCACAATTTCTGAAATGGTCAGTAGGAATTATAGTTGGAAGCTATGGTTGAGGAGCATATTTCTTCGGGACCACAAAGCTTATGACTAAGCTGTCAACACCCATCCTGAGAAGTGTTATCTGGAATAATGCCAAAGAAAAAATTATAAAAATAACACTTTATTTATCATTAGTCTTCAGTAACTTAAAATGTTGAACCTGGAAAGTATGTTTAAGGTGTGAATCACAGAAAGTTATCAATTAATTAATTAATCAAGAGACCTAGAAGTTATCTAATATACAGTTCCTCTTCTATCATTAATTTATTTTTGTCATCTCCACAAGGAAATTTTTTACCCAGTATTTCCCAACTGTCGATTCAATCACATTTTTATGGCTGTACATAATTTTTTTTACATAATTATTTACTCAACTGTACAGCAGTTGTAGCCCACACTACTGGCCACTTGTTTAAAAATTAATCAGTATAAAGAAAATTTTGTTGGTGAATCTCACTTTAATGGCTGAGACATTTTAAATAATTTCCAGTAAGCTATAAAAATAATACAAATCTATTTGAAGGGAGACAATATCAAAAAATCTTACATTTTTAACCATATTTGAAGGTTCCAAGAAAGATAACAATGGTGGACTGGTGGTTTTATTTATTCTCAGAAAATAGAACTCGAGAGATTTCTACACTCATGATTATTAAATTTAAAAATTATGAAATTCTGACAACTGTTTGATTATATATAAATAACTTCCTTAAGATCAGAAAGTAAAGCAAATGTGCTTCTCAACAGATGTTTATATCCATCTATATCTATCTTCTATCCTTATAATCATTGATCTATCTCTCATCTATCTGGTTCTGCAATGCTTATACATTCACAGCCCGTGATGTCTAGTCCCAGAATAGGGTTCCATTTAAAGCACAGTCCAACAGAAATTATAATATTCACAAATCTGTGTGACAACCTTTAAGGTGATCTAAGTACAAAGAAAGCAGTAACTCCCAACAACCCTGCCATCACTAAGTTTCCAACACATCAAGACTCTTACTACCCAGACTCTCCTAACTCTGAATAACTCCCTGTTCCCAATACCTTGATCTTTCAATGTTTCCTTCCGAACTGTACTGGTCATTACAACATATGAAAGCATCCCTATTCTCATCCCTCCCACACCTCCTAGAGATGTCTAAGTGATTATAATCCTTGTTTTCTTCTATTTATTTTGTGGAAGGATCCGTTAACTCAGTTTTAATTATTTTTCTCATCAGAGAATGGAGGATGAGCAAGAGGCTAGGGAGACAATGCCAACATATTCTGACACATGGATGTGTATATGCAAAATAAAGAGGTCTGTCACTTGAATCACTCCTCAAGGAAGAACTCACTTAGAAAGGAGTTTGGCCAGCAGAAAATTTCAGCTGTCAGCACCTCAGGTCTCCTTCAACTACAGAGAACTGTTTCACTTGAGATCATGCCTTCAGTTAGTTATTGATCAAGGTCAGGACATAAAGGCCAGGACATTTTGCTCTAAAGAAAAAAATTATCATGGGCAATTTTTGTTCCAGGATTCTTACCAAGTTGGCTGAGGTTGTGGGACGTGAATTGCAGTTTGATTTATCTTGTGCCCAATCTTGCTGCCCCCTCTTTCCTTTCATAGGTGTTGATCCCTAACAAGTATCTTTCACCCCAAACTCTTCAGTGTTTGCTTTCAGAGAACTCAACATAAAACAGTGTATGTGTAGAGGGTGACTTCCTGCGACTTCTAATAATTGTTATTTCTTCATATGAATAAAATACACTGAAAGTCAAAAAGAGGAAGAAATAATAATCATGTGGACATTTAAGGTATTTCTGGTTGGTCCTTTTTCCTTTGTGCATTTGATTTATATATGTGAGATTATATTGGAAATGGGCATGAATGTATGATAGTGTATCTTCATTTTATCACCTAAAATCATAATTTAAATGTTCAACACTTAATTATGCACTTGGATGTAAAGGTGTTAATTGTGGAAGATTCTAAGTGCTGAGTGTATTATTGTTTAACACTTTATAATAAACCTGGAGGAAGGAATACAATGTGAAATACAAAGCTAGTTGATAGAGCTCTCCTTCAAATGGATATAATGCATTAGGGGATCTCAAACAGATAAATGCTGGAAGAAAAAGTGAGAGTAATTTCAGTGAGATAAATATAAAATGATGCATCTGGAAATAATAACTCCTAATTTCTCTACCTAGCAGTCAGAGTGATCTAGTTAAAATGAGAATCAGATCATATCATTGGCTGCCCTAAGTCCTACAGTGGCTACCCAGATCATTCAGAATAAATTCCAATATCCTGACAATTGCCTAGGAGCCTCTCCAGAATCTGGCCTCTGGTTATTTCTTGGATCTGCTCCCTTCCTACTTTCCCCTTTATAAGCTGCACCATATTGACTGAACTTGTTGATTGTCAAACTATTGCACCAGTTGTTTCCTCTGAATGGTATGTTCTCCCATATATCTGCATTGCTCCTGATCTTTCTTCACTTAAATCTTATAATATCATTGAGGTTTTCCCTAACAATCCTATTTAAAATTGCAATGCTCACACCTGTGACTCCTCATTCCATTTTCCTCCATATTTTTTTTACTGTTACTCACTACCCATTAACATATTACCTATTTTGATTATTTTCTAGCTCCTACTACCAGACCATGAGAGCAGGTAGTTTTGTCGGCAATTGCTGTATCCTAGCCCCTAAACACAAGGTTGGACACATAGTAGGTATTCAACAAGCATTTTTTGGATAAATGAATACATTTACATTGTTAGTTTAAAAAAATGAAATGATGACCCCTTTGTATTTAGAAGCTTTAGGTAGCATCAATATGAATTTCTGCAGATAATGATGATTTCTGGTCAATAAATATTAGAAAGATGAGAATGTTCATTTCTAGAGAGGTGCCTTCTTTTTTATGGAATTTATAGAGGCAATCCACAAAGACTGTCTACTTTTAGAATTTAGTTAATAAAGTCATTTTTGATATAAAATACTGTAAAATAAAACACCCTCCTTAAGGGCATTTACATTTTTCAAAGAAAATCCACATAAGTAAATTCATTACAACTTTTTTTATTATTATATTTTAAGTCTTAGGGTACATGTGTACAACGTGCAGGTTTGTTACATTGGTATACATGTGCCATGTTGGTTTGCTGCACCTATCAACATGTCATTTACATTAGGTATTTCTCCTAATGCTATCCCTCCCCTACCCCCTACCCCCTGACAGGCCCTGGTATGTAATGTTCCCCTCCCTACGTCCATGTGTTCTCATTGTTCAGTTCCCACCTATGAGTGAGAACATGCGGTATTTGGTTTTCTGTACTTGTGATAGTTTGCTGAGAATGATGGTTTCCAGCTTCACCCAATTTCCTGCAAAGGACATGAACTCTTCTTTTTTTAATGGCTGCATAGTATTCCATGGTGTGTATGTGCCACTTTTTTTTTTTTTTTGAGACGGAGTCTCGCTCTGTCGCCCAGGCTGGAGTGCAGTGGCCGGATCTCAGCTGCAAGCTCCGCCTCCCGGGTTCACGCCATTCTCCTGCCTCAGCCTCCCGAGTAGCTGGGACTACAGGCGCCCACCACCTCGCCCGGCTAGTTTTTTGTATTTTTTTAGTAGAGACGGGGTTTCACCGTGTTAGCCAGGATGGTCTCGATCTCCCGACCTCGTGATCCGCCCGTCTCGGCCTCCCAAAGTGCTGGGATTACAGGCTTGAGCCACCGCGCCCGGCCCACATTTTCTTAACTCAGTCTATCATTGATGATCATTTGGGTTGGTTCCAAGTATTTGCTATTGTGAATACTGCCACAATCAACATACGTGTGCATGTGCCTTGATAGTAGCATGATTTACAACTCTTTGGGTATATATCCAGTAATGGGATCACTGGGTCAAATAGTATTTCTAGTTCTAGATCCTTGAGGAATCGCCACACTGTCTTCCACAATGGTTGAACTAATTTACACTCCCACCAACAATGTAAAAGTGTTCCAATTTCTTCACATTGTCTCCAGCATCTGTTGTTTCCTGATATTTTAATGATCTCCATTCCAACTGGTGTGAGACGGTATCTCATTGTGGCTTTGATTTGCAGTTCTTTGATGACCAGTGATGACGAGATGAGCATTTTTTCATATGTCTGCTGGCTGCATAAATGTCATCTTTTGAGAAGTGTCTGTTCATATCCTTTGCCCACTTTTTTTTATGGGGTTGTTTTTTTCTTGTAAATTTGTTTAAGTTCTTTGTAGACTCTGGATGTTAGCCCTTTGTCAGATGGATAGATTGCAAGAATTTTCTGCCATTCTATAGGTTGCCTGTTCATGTTGATGACAGTTTCTTTTGCTGTGCAGAAGTTCTTTAGTTTAATTAGATCTCATTTGTCTATTTTGGCTTTTGCTGCCATTGCTTTTGGTGTTTTAGTCATGAAGGCTTTGCCCATGCCTACATCCTGAATGGTATTGCCTAGATTTTCTTCTAAGGTTTTTAGGATGTTAAGTCTTACATTTAAGTCTTTAATCCATCTTGAGTTAATTTTTGTACCAGGTGTAAGGAAGGGATCCAGTTTCAGCTTTCTACATATGGCTAGCCAGTTTTCCAAGCATCATTTATTAAATAGAGAATCCTTTACCCAATGCTTGTTTTTGTCAGGTTGTTCAAAGATCAGATGGTTGTAGATGTGTGGTGTTATTTCTGAGGCCTCTGTTCTGTTCCATTAGTCTGTATATATCTGTTTTGGTACCAGTACCAAGCTGTTTTGGTTACTATAGCTTTGTAGTATAGTTTGAAGTCAAGTAGCATGATGCCTCCAGCTTTGTTCTTTTGGCTTAGGATTTTCTTGGCAATGCGCTCTTTTTTTGTTGTTGTTCCGTATGAATTGTAAAGTAGTTTTTTTCCAATTCTGTGAAGAAAGTCAGTGGTAGCTTGATGGGGATGGCATTGAATCTATAAATTACCTTGAGCAGTATGGCCATTTTCATGATATTGATTCTTCCTATCCATGAGTATGGAATGTTTTTCCATTTGTTTGTGTCCTCTTATTTCGTTGAACAGTGGTTTGTAGTTCTGCTTGAAGAGGTCCTTCACATCCCTTGTAAGTTAGATTCCTAGGTATTTGATTCTCTTTGTAGTAATTGTGAGTGAGAGTTCACTCATGATTTGGCTCTCTGTTTGTCTGTTATTGGTGTATAGAAATACTTGTGATATTTGCACATTCATTTTGTATCCTGAGACTTTGCTGAAATTGCTTATCAGCTTAAGGAGATATTGGGCTGAGACAATAGGGTTTTCTAAATATACAATCATGTCATCAGCAAACAGAGACAATTTGACTTCCTCTTTTCCTAATTGAATACTCTTTATTTCTTTCTCTTACCTGATTGCCCTAGCCAGAACTTCCAACACCATGTTGAATAGGAATGGTGAGAGAGAGCATCCTTGTCTTGTGCCAGATTTCAAAGGGAATGTTTCCAGTTTTTGCCCATTTAGTATGATATTGGCTGTGGGTTTGTCATAAATAGCTCTTATTATTTTGAGATACATTGCATCGATATCTAGTTTTTTGAGAGGTTTTTGCATGAAGGGTTGTTGAATTTTCAAGACCCATCAGGGTGTTGTATTCAGGAGACCCATCTCACCTGCAAAGATGCACATAGGCTCAAAATAAAAGGATAAAGGAAGATCTACCAAGCAAATGGAAAGCAAAAAAAGAAAAAAAAAAGGCAGGGGTTGCAATCCCAGTCTCTGATAAAACAGACTTTAAACCAACAAAGATCAAAAGAGACAAAGAAGAACATTACATAATGGTAAAGGGATCAATTCAACAAGAAGAGCTAACTATCCTAAATATATAGGCACCCAATACACGAGCACCCAGATTAATAAAGCAAGTCCTTAGAGACCTACAAAGAGACTTAGACTCCCACGCAATAATAATGGCAGACTTTAACACCCCACTGTCAATATTAGACAGATCAATGATACAGAAGGTTAGCAAGGATATCCGGAACTTGAACTCAGCTCTGGACCAAGCAGACCTAAGAGACATTTACAGAAATCTACACCCCAAATCAACAGAATATGCATTCTTCTCAGCACCGCATTGCATTTATTCTAAAATGGACCACATAATTGGAAGCAAAACACTCCTCAGTAAATGTAAAAGAGCAGAAACCACAACAAACTGTCTCTCAGACCACAGTGAAATCAAATTAGAACTCAAGATTAATAAACTCACTCAAAACCACACAGCTATATGGAAACTGAACAACCTGCTCCTGAATGACTACTGGGTACATAATGAAATAAAGGCAGAAATAAAGATGGTCTTTGAAACCAATGAGAACAAAACCTCAATGTACCAGAATCTCTGGGACACATTTAAAGTGGTGTGTAGAGGAAAATTTATAGCACTAAATGCCCACAAGAGAAAGCAGGAGAGATGTAATGTTGACAACCTAACATCACAATTAAAACAACTAGAGAAGCAAGAGCAAACAAATTCAAAAGCTAGCAGAAGACAAGAGATAACTAAGATCAGAGCTGAAGGAGATAGAGACACAAAAAACCCTTCAAAAAATCAATGAATCCAGGAGCCGGTTTTTTGAAGAGATCCACAAAATAGATAGACCACTAGCCAGACTAATAAAGAAGAAAACCGTGAAGAATCAAATAGACACAATAAAAAAATGATAAAGGGAATATCACCACCGATCCCACAGAAATACAAACTACCATCAAAGAATACTACAAACAGCTCTACGCCAATAAACTTGAAAAACTAGAAGAAATTCCTGGACACATACACCCTCCCAAGACTAAACCAGGAAGAAGTTGAATCTCTGAATAGACCAATAACAGGTTCTGAAATTGAAGTAATAATGAATAGCCTACCAACCAAAAAAAGTCCAGTACCAGACAGATTCACAGCCAAATTCTACCAGAAGTAGCAGGAGAAACTGGTACCATTCTGTCTGACTATTCCAATCAATACAAAAAGAGGGAATCCTCCCTGACTCACTTTATGAGGCCAGCATCATCCTGATACCAAAGCCTGGCAGAGACACAACAAAAAGAGATAATTTTAGTCCAATATCCCTGATGAATATTGATGCAAAAATCCTCAATAAAATACTGGCAAACCGAATCCAGCAGCACATCAAAAAGCTTATCCACCGGCCGGGCGCGGTGGCTCAAGCCTGTAATCCCAGCACTTTGGGAGGCCGAGACGGGCGGATCACGAGGTCAGGAGATCAAGACCATCCTGGCTAACACGGTGAAACCCCGTCTCTACTAAAAAAAAAAAAAAAATACAAAAAAGTAGCCGGGTGAGGTGGCGGGCACCTGTAGTCCCAGCTACTCGGGAGGCTGAGGCAGGAGAATGGCGTAAACCTGGGAGGCGGAGCTTGCAGTGAGCTGAGATCCGGCCACTGCACCCCAGCCTGGGCGGCAGAGCAAGACTCCGTCTCAAAAAAAAAAAAAAAAAAAAAAAAAAAGCTTATCCACCACAATGAAGTCGGCTTCATCCCTGGGATGCAAGGAAGTTCAACATACGCAAATCAATAAACGTAATCCATCACATAAACAGAACCCAAGACAAAAACCACGATTGTCTCAATAGATGCGGAGAAGGCCTTCGACAAAATTAAAACTTTTATTTAAAAAAGTTTATCAGCTGGGTGTGGTGGCACATGCCTATAATCCCAGCACTTTGGAAGGCCAGGGCAGGAGGATCACAAGGTCAGGAGTTCAAGACCGGACTGGCCAATATGATGAAACCCCACCTTTACTAAAAAATACAAAAATGAACTGGGCGTGGTGATGTGCGCCTATAGTCTCAGCTACTCAGGAGACTGAGGCAGGAGAATCACTTGAACTCAGGGGGAGGAGGTTGCAGTGATCCAAGATGGCACCATGGCACTCCAGCCCAGGTGACTCCATTTCAAAACAAAAATTATCAATACGCCCTGATTGCCCAAGTATCCTTGTGCTAGAGAGGCTGCAAAACAATTTTCTAAGGGGAACCTTCATAACTTCCAAGGTGAGACTTTCTAATCAGAAATTCAGTCTTGTTATGCTACTCAGTAGAGACAGAGATAGACAGTATTATATCTAGGTGAATTGTCTTCAAGGTCTATAAAGGTGTATTTAACTGGTTACCCAAAATGATATATTCTGGATTAGTATGCTCTCCAGTATAATGTTACTGTGCACCAACAGATATTTATTAAAACTGAGCTAAGCAAAGAATCTCTTGGAGAATAGACTGTCCATTAAGATGGATAATTTAAAATGTATTCTTGAAACAAGCTATATCAATAGGAAGCTGAGTGCCATAGACAGCGTTGTATATCTCTCTCACCTTCCTACAACCCGCCACCTCCCTCTGTTGAAGGATGTTTAATAAAACAGCACTATGAAACTTTATTTGAAGGATGTTGTTGAAGGAAAGCTCTCTTACATTGAGAATAGATGTATGTCTCATGAGTAACTGGTTCTGTTTTCTTTTATAGACACTGAGAAGTAACAGATCTGGCTTTCTTTGACATCACAGCTGCTGAGAAGCTATTTTGGTAAGCACATTTGCTGGAGTATCAGAGGTTGGCCAGGAAAACATGAGCCATTCTGGATATTCTAAACAGTAAGAATTTTAATACAGAGAATTAGCTAGTGGTAGACTTGGGCACAAAGCTGTTAGAGTTTGATGACA
Organism: Macaca thibetana thibetana; assembly: GCF_024542745.1. NCBI lineage: Eukaryota > Metazoa > Chordata > Mammalia > Primates > Cercopithecidae > Macaca > Macaca thibetana. The sequence goes on from NC_065588.1 coordinate 55,694,494, forward strand.
TACAGGAGCTCACCTGAAAGTGTTGGTAAACCTCAGTAATTGCAGCTTCTAGCCTTATCTGGTTTCTAAAGCAGATGATTCTCAAAATTTTTGCTTCTGCCCTGGTGTATTCCTGCAATGGCCTCCCATAATTGCTAATGGCATTTCCTTCCTTTCTATCTTCCTCATTTCTTATAAGCTGAATCCTACAAGGAGGAGCATCATGATGACACTCAGAGGAAAACATACATAGGATGCCTGCAAGTTCTAGGCGACTTGTAAACTCAGTGGTTTATAAAAACACACATGGCAAGAAAATGCCATTAGAAGAATTATCCAAGTCAAATGTAAAGGACCCTGTCCCCACTCTCTGTCCAACTATGTATGGGATTAGAATACTCACCACAGATACTCTCCTGGAACATGCAGCTTCTGGTGGAGTTGACCTCACTCACAGAAACAGGCTATCATTAGCACATTTGCATGACCTAGTTACTTCAATATTTTTACTTGTTTTTATATTTTTGATTCTAGCTGTTGCTTGAGTAAATATTTCATATACAGTCCAGGGCTGTGACTGACCCTTAGCATTTTAATCCTTTCTAACCTCAGCAACTGTGCTATATTATTCTAACATTGCAGAGCAATATTTTTATTCAATTCTCTACTAGAATTTTTATTGTATGTCTCCAAAACTGTGACTCCCTTTTTTCCTAACACAAAAGAATAAGAAGCTAGACCATGGGGGAAAGAAGTTTCGATGACCATCTCTCCAATTAAAAGTTTAGAACACGTGGCTCCGCGGCCCAAGCCTGTAATCCTAGCACTGTGGGAGGCTGAGATGGGCAGATCACTTGAGGTCATGAGTTTGAGATGAGCCTGGCCAACCTGGCAAAACCCTGTCTCTACTACAAATACAAAAAAATTAATCAGGAGTTGTGTCAGGCACCTGTAATCCCAGCTACTCAGGAGGTTGAGGCAGGAGAATTGCTTGAACCCGAGAGACAGAAGTTGCAGTGAGCTGCAGTCGCCACACTGCACTCCAGCCTGGGTGACAGAGAGACTCCATCACACACAAAAAAAAAAAAAAAAAAAAAAAAAAGATTTTAGACCAAATTGTGGTACATGCATAGCAAAGATTATCTAATTCTCTTTTGCCTCTAAAATTAAGCTGTACCCTTTTATTATATATCATTGGGAGGCTCCTCATATTCTTTCTGGGACAAAAGTAATATATGTACAAACATAAGCATTTTCATTTACTTACAAATAAATGGGATCTTTTTCTAAGCAAGTTCTGCTTCTTAAGGGATCATTTCCGTTTGCCTTGCTGTGAAAAAGGCAAGAAAAATGTTTTCTTGCTTTTTCCTGAGATAGATTTTTTGTTTTTTTAAATCCACACCTGGCTAGGTGTGAAGTCCAAGCTGACTGCTTTGTATATTTATTTTCGATTTAAAAAAAATGTGTCAAAGAAGTGAATAGGGTGTTGCATTTACCTCAGTACTGAGGACTGCAAACTTTGCTGGTAATACAGGTTTTATGAAACTATTTTAAAAGGTAGGGCGATGTCCTCAAAGAACACCAATAATTGAATGGTTTCTTAAGGGCCACTCATACAACCCCTTAGGCAGAGTCAGGTGGTGAAACAATGGTAGATCAAGGAGTCAGGAATCCTAATTCTAGGCTTTGTCAGGAGTAGTCCACTCGCTAATCACTCTTGTAATGGTTCAGTTGAAAATTATTTCTTTATAATAAATTCATTTATGGGAATAAAATGAGTATATTTTTATACTACCCTCCTCAAAGAATTCTGGATAGAATGAGATGTATGATGGAGAGGGTGTATGAGCAGTAAAAATTAATTTGAATTCTGACACTATCTCCTACTAATTGTGACATTGGACAAAATATTTAGCCTGGGGAACGAATCACACCTTCTAAAACTGATTAAATTTCATATCGTAGTTAGTAATCTGCTATAAGATCTACCTGCTAAAGTTTTGAGGATTAAATGAGGTAATGCATTAAAAGAGCTTTGAAAATTGCAAATTCTATACACATCATTCCAACTCAATAAGTAGCCATGCCAGGAGGCAGAGAGAAACTTAGATGCTTTGCATTGACAAAGCTTTGAGAATTTATTGACACGCTAACTTGAATTCATGGAAAAGGGAAGCGGTGTCCACAGGGTTTCTCCAAGAAAGCAATTCAGCCTAAATAGGTACCAACACACAATAGCTTTACTGCCACTGCCAAAGCAAGGCTGAGCCCAGAAGGCCACCAGTCAAAGTCTGTAAGCATTCTCATGACATTCTTAATTTGTTGGATTGGCTAGACAATGTCTTGAGTATATTGTCATATTATAATTAAATTTTGTTATATTATCACCCAGGAACAGATAACAAAGCAAATAATTTTACTGTTCTGATTATTAGCACTTTACATTCCCAATGTTAGTAAAAGTCAGAATATGTATATATTTCTCAAGATGTGTGTCTGCATTCAGAGATAGATAAAGTATATAATTTATCAAATTGGAATTGTACTATGTGCAGTAGACATTACTAATGACAGCAATATCTAGTTATCTTTCCACGTGAAAGACTGCACTTTTCAGCCCTTTTGTAGCCAATGAGATGTCACTTTAGGATGGGGACAGTAAAATCCTTACAATTTTTTTAGGCTCTCATTTTCCCCTTCTGAGAAGAGACTTGGTGTCGAGGTGGTCAGCCTTGTACATTGAGACAGGGCATAGAGGTCAGACACTGAAGAGAACTGCCCAGTCCTGTAGTGGACTTTGCATGAGCAAGTAATACATTTAAGTTAGGCCAAATAACTAAGATTTTAGAGTTGTTATTGCAGCAGAGCCTAGTTTACCTGGATTGATTGATAAATCGATAGTGGGTATATAGTTTATCAAAGTGGAATCAGAATGTTATCTTGGTTTTTCTTAAACTATGTGACAACAATATTTTCTTGCTAGTTAAAAACTTTGTCCCTATAATTTTAATGCTTATTAATTTTATGTATTACTCTGTACTTAATAAATCCTGCACATTATATATTTAATTTATTAATTTTGAATATTCCTTAATAACATATTTAAAAGAAATTCACTCATGTGGAATTGTGCTAATTTATTTCCAACCATCAGTATAAAAAAATTTCTACGTCTTTACCCACTTACCATAACTGTATGATCAGCTTTTTTCAGTTGTTAGCTAAAAATTCATTTGGTGGCTGCTTTAATTTGCATTTTATTAATTTGAAGTGAGTTTGAATATTGAAAGCATTTTTTAACCATTTGTATATTGTACTAATGAAATTCTTGCCAACTCCCTTAATCTTAATTTTATGAGATGCGTATCTTCTTTTCAGTGATTTGCAAAATCCTTATATTAGGGACATGAATTCACTGTCCATTCAATATATGATTATTTTTGCAGATGGTTTTGCCTTTTGATGACCTATGTTTGATTTTGACTACCTATATTTTAAGATCCGGGTGTTTTTTTGTTTTTATTTATTTTTTCTTATTTTGGTCCATATTTACCTCTGCATAAGCCCTCTGTTGTATATTCTCATTCCCCAAATTTCCAGTTTTTATAATATTAATAGCAATTATTTATAAAAGTAATACATCCAATGTAAATATAATATAAAATAATTTTTAAAGCAATACTCCTTACACCTTGACACTTTGATGACTACATCTCAAGAATAAATTGTAGTTAGAACCTGGCAAGTGAAAAACCAATAAGATGTCATACTGCAGTGGAATATTAGTTCTCTATGCAGAAAACATCATGTTTTGTTCATATGGCATGTATGGCATTCTGTCCTCTCTTGGGCTCCATATATCTTTTTCTATATATTTATTGAATAGTTATATGCCAATGACTGATAAGCAGGGCTGGCACATATGGTTGTACTTAAAATCCTGATTTTTAAAACTAGTTTTTAAACATAGGGCTTAAGAGACGTTACCTTGACTTTAGTATATCAACCTGAGGAATAAGTAAATATGTGCCAACTGCTTTTTGCATGAAAGATAATCATGGAAACATGGAAACTGGGAAAATTTACCATTAATACGCATCTCTCTCTCTCCTCTCTCTGTATGTACACACACACAATGACTGTGTATATTCATTTACGCGTTATTAATTAAGGTACAAATTCAAAGGCTCTCTAATAGAAGTGACACATTTATGAACTTACAACACCTTTAAAAATAAATATTTAAAGGCATTTGACTCCTACAATGAGATACTATTCATACCTAGGAGGGCTATAATAAAAAAGTCACACAATGAAAATACTAGAAGCCTCTAGGTAGAAATGTAAAATGGTATAGCCACTTTGGAAAACAATCTTCAGTTCTCCAAAATGTCAAACAGTATTACCATATGGTGCAGGAATTCCACACTTAGGTATACAACCAATGAGATTAGATTTGGTAGTCTCAGTAGAGGTAGTGAAGTCTAAGCTGTTTCTCTATTTTGGGAAATAGAAATGAAAGTATCCTGAGATCTTATATCTTACAACTGAGAGGCTGGGGGTAACAACAGTTTTCTTTTGAGTACTCTGAATTCTCTCTGGACCTTTTCACATAAAGGGATCAAGGACTGGGGAAGAGAGTTCTTAGTTTGATTTGTTAGGGCTCCTTTATGACCTCTTGAATATCTGGAGAATTCCTTGTACCATGCCATCCTTGGGCAGAGTCAATCTTATCTAGAAAGCATAGGGTACACTCTTTATACTTGTATTTCTTGATACTTTAAAATCTCAGTAGTAAAAAATTTGGTTCCCTGGGAGCTATAACAACTCTTTTTATTGATATATAATAGTTACATGTATTTTTGGGGTACACGTGAGGTTTCTATACTTGTATATAATGTGTAATGATCAATTGAGGGTAACTGGACTCTCCATTGCCTCAAACGTTTATCATTTATTTGGGAACATCACAATCAGTTGATTATTAGGTATACAAATAAAATGTGGCCTCAAATACATATAAAACAAAATTGACAGAATTACATGGACAAATGAATCTATCTACAGTTCTCTCATATTTGCTGTATCATGCAGAAAAAAAGATTTGAATTATATAGTTAATAATAATGATAAAATTAAAAATAGAATGCTTATGCAGCAATTAGTGAACAGATACTTTCTCAAGAACATAGAGAGTATTTCTGCAAATTAACCATGTATCAAGGCATAAAACAACACAAATTTCAAAGAATTAGTATCATACTGATGTGTGTTATTGATTTCCAAGCTAATTACAATGTGGCTATTTGGATGCACATTGTAATTAGTTTAGAAATCAATAACAAATATTATAACAAAAAGAAAAAATATATATAAATTTAGAAGAGAAAGAAACTTCCAAATAACCAGGCAGGCAAAGAAGAATTTTAACAGAAACTAGAGAATAGATTTTGGAGAGATACAGAATAAGCATTAGACAGAAATTCACAGTGTCACTGGCTTATAGTTGAGAAGAAAGAAAAGCTGAAAGTCAATGAGTTTAATGTTCTATTTAAGAAGGTGGAGAAAAAATTCATGGAATAAATTTAAAGAAATTCAAAAAATGACAATAATGAAGAATCATCTAAAATAATGAAATAAAGATACAATAAAGAGCATCAAGAAGGACAAAAGTATGTTCTTTGAAACTAACAAAATAGACAAAAATTGATAAAAGGAACAAATACAAATAAATATCAAAGTGGAATATAACCACAGACAAGCAGAGATTTTAAAAACGATACCAGGGAACATACCTGTTTAATGGACCGAACCTCTTTAGATAAAAGCAGAAATGAATTTCCCATTTTTATATCTTTCTTGTGCAAAGATACAGTAAAAATATTTTGTTTTCCATTGGAAGAAATCTCTAACAAAGCTCATAATTTTTCTAGTGTCTTAGAAAATGAAAAGTCCTTAATTTTGAGTAATAAAAGTCCAGTCCTGGTTAATATCAACACTCTGAATTGATAAAAGATTCCCTTCCTCTTCCAGTTAAACCTGATTCAGTCTTTATTAAGTGGTAGTGGTAGGAAGGATGGTTGGATTCTTCTCTTTCCCTGCTCCACCTTTCCCCAACTGACTAGCTACAGTGTTATTTCTTCTGAGAAGACATTAAGATTAAAGGGGACAGGAGATCGAGACCATCCTGGCTCACACGGTGAAACCCCGTCTCTACTAAAAAATACAAAAAATTAGCCAGGCGAGGTGGCGGGTGCCTGTAGTCCCAGCTACTCAGGAGGCTGAGGCAGGAGAATGGCGTGAACCCGGGAGGCGGAGCTTGCAGTGAGCTGAGATCCGGCCACTGCACTCCAGCCTGGGCGACAGAGCAAGACTCCGTCTCAAAAAAAAAAAAAAAAAAAAAAAAAAAAAAAAAAAAAAAAAAAAAAAGATTAAAGGGGACTAAGGGAAAGGACAAATGCTTCTATGGCTAATAGCCTCTTGGTGTGGAAGATGCACTCTTTTTTTCAATAATTTCAATTTTTATTTTAGATTTGAGGGTTAAATGGGCAGGTTTGTTACATGAATATCTTGTGTGATGCTGAGGTTTGGGGTATGGTTGATTTTGTCTCTCAAGTAGTGAGCATAATATCTGATAGTTAATTTTTCAACCTTTGGTCCCTCCCTCCCCCACCAAGTACTTCCCAATATCTACTATTGCCATCTTTATGTCCATAAATACTCAGTGTTTAGCTCCCACTTATAAGTGAGAACAAATAGTATTTGTTTTTGTTTCTACATTGATTTGCTTAGGACAATGACCTCCAGCTGCACCCATGTTGTTGCAAAGGGTATAATTTTAGTTCCTTTGTATGACTTCATAGTGTTCCATAGTGTATATGTACTACATTTTGTTTATCCTATCCACCATTAATAGATTCCTAGGTTGATTTCATGTCTTTGCTGTGATAAACATACAAGTGCAGTTATCTTTTTGATAGAATGATTTATTTTTTTGGATATGTACCTAGTAATGCAATTGCTGAGCCAAAGTGGTAGTTCTATTTTAAGTTCTTTGAAAATTGCTTTCCACAGTGCCTGAATTAATTTGCATTTCCACCAACAGTGTATAAGCATTCCCTTTTCTCCACAGCTTCATCAGCATTTGTTGTTTTTGGGCTTTTTAATAATTGCCATTCTGATTGGTGTGAGATGGTGTCTCATTGTGGTTTTGATTTTCATTTCTCTAATGATTAGTGATGTTGAGCATTTTTTTCATGTTTGCTGGCTGCTTGAAAGTCTTCCTTTGAGAAATGTCTGTTCATGCCTTTTGCCCACTTTTTAATGGGATTATTTGCTTGACTCCTTCCTAACTCATTTTATGAAGCCAGCATGACCCTCATACCAAAACCTGGCAAAGATACAGAAAAAAAAAACAGCAAGTACAAAAAAAAAACTACAGGTCAATATCCCTGATGAACATAGATGCAAAATCCTCAGCAAAATACTAGCAAACCAAATACAGCAGCACATCGAAAAGTTCATTCACCACAAACAAGTAGGCTTTGTTCTTGGAATGCAAGGTTGGTTCAGCATATGCAAATTAATAAATGTGATTCCTTACATAATCAGAATTAAAAACAAAAATCATATGATCATCTCAATAGACATGGAAAAAGCCTTTGATAAAATTTAACATCTCTTCATGATAAAAATCCTCAACAAACTAGGCATTGAAGGAACTTACCTCAAAACAAGAAAAGCCATCTATGGCAATTCCATAACCAACATCACACTGAATGGGCAAAAATTGGAAGCATTCTTTTTGAGAACTGGAACAAGACAAGGATGACAAGGATGCTGAGTCACACCACTCCTATTCAACATAGTACTGGAAGTGCTAGCTAGAACACATAGGCAATAGAGATAAAAAGCATCCAAGTAGGAAAAGTAAAAGTGAAACTATCTCTCTTTACTAAGAATATAATTCTATACCTAAAAACCCCAAAAGAGTATACCAAACAGTTTCTGGAACTGATAAATGACGTCAGTAATGTTTCAGGGATACAAAAACAATGTACCAAATCAGTAGGAATTCTATATACCAAAAACATTCAAATTGAGAGCCAAATTAAGAACACAAGCCTATTAACAATAGGCACACAAATAATAAAATAACTAGGAATACATCTAACCAAGGAGGCGAAATACCTCTACAAAGAGAATGATAAAACACTGCTGAAAGAAATCACAGATGACACAAACAAATGGAAAAACATTTCACGCTCATTGATTAGAAGAATCAATATCATTAAAGTGGCCATCCTGCCCCAAGCAATATGCAAATTTAACAATATTCCTATTAAACTATGAACATCGTCTTTCATAGGATTAGAAAATGACTATTCTAAATTTCACATAGAACCAAAAAAGAGCCTGAATATCCAAAGCAATTCTAAGCAAAGAGAACAAAGCCAGAAGCATAACATTACTTGACTTCAAATTATACTTTAAGGCTACAATAACCAAAACAGCATGGTACTGGTACAAAAATATACAATAGACCAGTAATACAGAATAGAGAACCCAGAAATAAAGCCACACACCCACAGCCATCTGATCTTCAACAAAGTCACCAAATAAATAATGAGGAGAGGACTCCCTATTCAATCAATGGTGCTAGGATAGCTACATATTCCATATACAGAAGAATGAAACTAGATGCTTACTTCTCACCATGCAAAAAAGTTAAATCGAGGTGGATTAAAGATCTAAATGTAAGACCTCAAACTGTAAGAATCCTAGAAGAAAACTTAGGAAACACCATTCTGGACATCGACCTTGGGAAATAATTTAAGACTAAGTCCTCAAAAGCAATTGCAAGAAAAACAAAAATTTACAAGCAGGACCAAATTGACAAATGGAATCTAATTAAACTAAAAAGCTTCTGCACAGCAAAAGAAACTAACAACAGAGTAAACAGACAACCTACAGAATGGGAGAAAATATTTGCAAACTATGCATCTGTCAAAGCTCTACAATCCATAATATATAAGGGAACCAAACCATTCAACAAGCCAAAAGTAGATGCACTCTTATTTGATCTTTCTCTGAGGAGCACTTTTATGACTCCTTCAGAGATACCCTGTTGGGGGCATCCTCCTTATGGGGGATAACCTGGCTGTGTGGCCAATTATAACTCTACCTCAGTTCTTGAATTTCTAGCTGGGTCACATTGTTTCCTCAGAGTATCCTTTTGGATTGAGTCCCTTTTAAGATGACTCTTGGGCAACTCCCTTCTCTGAACTCTCACCTCCTTGCCCTTTTCTCTCTCTCTCTCTCTCTCTTTTTTTTTCCAGCTTTTTGGAGGCATAATTGGCCTTCTCTTGGAGGAAGAGCATTTGGTATGAAGGTGGCCTTCTCTTTCATTTCTATGTTCGGCTCCAGATTACCTCTTCTCTTTGTTTCTGTGCGAATTAAGCACCATTCCCTAAATACTCTCAACTCCAGGAGACACATGTGAACCTTTCTGCATGGCTCTCTTAAAGTTCTCTTTACTCAACTTACTAAAACAAGGGAAAAGGAAATTGCTTCATTCCCACCCAGAAAAACAGGGGCCTGAAGAGCACATTGCCAAGTCTCTCCAAAGACAAGCTTCCTTCGAACCTTATTAGCTCTTGCTCTTTACACCAAAACAATTTGTCATGAAACAAAAAGCTGGCAATTTCATAGGAGGTAACTTGCTCTAAGTGGAGTACTTCCTAGTGTTTGTGTTATTTGTCCTGGGGTTTCAGCTAAGGCTGAGACAGGAGTCCCATTTTAACATCCCGTTATATCACAAATAACCTTATGCTAATTAACTTGAAAACTTAGGGAAAAAATGAATATTCATTAGAAAAATACAAAATTATAGAAAACTCAAGAAAAAGTAGAAAAACTGAATAGACCTACTCATCAAAAAATTAAATTAATATTTACAAATTTAACATGTTACCTCAAAAGCCAAACAAACAAAAAATAAAGTGGCAAAATATCAACATTTTACCTTGCATTTTCAAAATGTTAATGGAGGGTCTAACCATTGAAGTAGATGAGAAAAAGAAAATCTTTGAAAATTCAGAAGTAGAAAACAAAGTTATCATCTGAAGACGTTTTATTTGTCCTACATGGGAATCCCTAGAGAATGTACAACAAAAAATACTAGCTAGATTGGAGGAATAAATGCTACTGTTCCATATCACTAGGACGACTATAGTTCACAATGACATGTAGTTTCAAATAGCTAGAGCGAATGTTGAACACTCCCAACACAAAGAAATGACAAGTGTTTGGGATAAAGGTTATGCTAATTACCCTGGTCTGATTACTATACATTATATGCATTGAAACATCACTATGTACCTTATGAATATGTATAATTAGTTTTTAAAATAAAAAATATTAGCATTTGAGTTTAGCAATATATGGAAATTAATCACCTTTCTATATGTCAGCAAAGATAGTTGAAAATATAACTTAAGAAAGGATTTTTAATGAGTTAGAAATAAATATATCAAAATATATGGAAAAATATATGAAGAATTTTAAAAAATTATACTGAAACCTATTGATGAGAACCTGTATAACTAGATTTATAGAACAGAAGAGATGTCGTTTTAAAGATGTCAATTCTTTTGTAAAATAGGAGGACAATTGTAAATGAATTCATATAAAAGCTGATGATATGGAACTTTATACCTTAAGGTTATCCATATTGGTGTACCATTGGGAGCTTTTTGTATACCACCAGGACTAAACCTACTCCTGTTTTAAGACACTCTTACAGAAACTCTTGCATAGCTATAAAAGATAGTTATACAAGAGTAATTATAGCAGTATTATTTCTAATGAAAGACAATGAAATGACTTAACATTCTTCAGTACTAAAATGAATTATATGGCAAAATGCTATTCAGCAGTGAAAATGAGTTAACTGGAATTATATGTTTCAATGTATACATAAATTTTCTGAACCTAAGTTTGGTCAAATAAGTCAGGCTGCAGAAGAACATATATAGCATATAATTATTAATATAAAAACACAAATACATTTACATATATGTGTATGCATATGTACTTTTAAATATAAAACATGTATGGTAGTGGTAAATATCAAATAGTAATTATTTCCAGTGTTGGGAGGATGGGAAGAGTGAAAATGATAAAAATTATAGCTGTAAATTTTAATAACAACAAAATGTAATGAAAGTTTTACTTTGTTTAAACATAGTGGGGTGCCACATTTCCCCTCACTTTGTAAAATGTAGTACTAGACCCTTTTTGTGAGGAACTTCTTTCAGTTTGAAGTAGATCCTATTATATATTCCACACATTAGCCAATTTCATAACTTTAAATATCTTCCTCAAAAGTAAAAACAAACAAACAAAAATCTCTCTGAACCTTGTAGGGTAGAAAAAAATCTCTGCCTCAAATTTAGGAGCAGATAACTCTTCATTTTCAACCCCATACTATGAATAAACTTCAACAATATTTTCTTTTCTGTTTAAAGATTCATCAAGAGTCATTTGTTAAATAACAATAGAAACATTCCTTAATCTGTGGTTTCGATGTTAGACAATTTGTTTCTTTAATTGGTCCCCATCCCCACTATGATTATATGAACCACCAAGAATCAAAGAATGGATTTAGAGTCCCAGACAGCTAAGATATTACAAATAAAATAGAGGAGAGCATTGACAAAAGACAGACAGGCATCTAAGAAGTAGCAGATGAAGAGAATTTTTTCTAGTTACAGGCATCTATTTAAAAGTAACCCCTGAAGGGAAACCTGAATTCACTCTCTGTTCTTGTCGAAATTAGTGTTTTCTGAATGTTTTATTTTCTTCGCATATTGAATTTTAATGCTGTACCAATGAATAATGGAAAAATCATTTGACAAAGCCAAAGATTGCATTAAATTCTAGTGTGTGTTAATTGGCTTTATTAAAAATTAGCATTTTTGAATTTCTAATTCTTTTTCTAATTTATAAAACGTCATTCATTTTATCACATATTATAATTAAATTCATATGAGAGCAAATTTTATTTGTCTCTGTTGCTGAAACACAAAACAATTGTCTACACAACTAATGCAGGATATTTCTATATTTGCATGTTGACAATAAAATATTCATTAATTTAAACATGACAACAGCAGTACATATGCTGCAGTTGTAATTACCATTGCTTAGTAACTGCATGTCTCTGAGTGACAATGGGAATTAACTGAGTAATTATTACTTATGTGCTTCTGTTTGAAATATTTTCTCAATGTAGTCTGATCCCTAGGTAGAAGTTGCCAGTTCAGGAGAAGACATTTGAGCCAAATACTGATTCTGCTTCATAAACCATCAATGTAATCAGCCTAAGACCAACAGCAGTCGACGATTAATCACATAATAATTAGATTATTCCTTCAGTGTCAATACGTTAGAACCAGAATGGAAAGCATTCAGGAAAACTGTTTACCAGACCTGAATTTCTCCAGAGAAATCAAACACTGTACAATTAACTGAAAAAAATGAAATATTCGTGCTCTGGTTTAATGAGAAATGCAACATATCTGAAGTACCCGCTGCCAGATCCTTTTATTGATTAGCTCTGGTGTTCTCCCAGAGTTCTCTTTTGGTCGAGTAGATTTTGCAGCATACCTTCACCTGTGTCATCACTCTGATGTTCCTTATTCTAGAAGCTACAGCCATAAAGAAAATTTACTTTTACAGAATTGTTATTTTTGTTTCTCTAAAATCTGATGTTGGTAATGCATTCTAATACCTTCTTCCTATGAATACAATTGAATTTTGGGTAGAGTAACTTTATATGACAAAGCATGAGATCAGAAATGCTATTTTTATTATTATTTAAAAAATTAGATTGTATTCATGTATGGTCATTGGGACTCTCCAGATAGGTTAATGTTGGTAACTTTCCCATGGTCCATATACACTCAAGTACTAGTGTTGGGACTTTTCCTTTTATGTTACCCCTTCCTTTGATAATCAATAATCACAGCTTTGTTTGGGGGATGATGTTAATGAGTGTCCTGATCTCTTGTGATACGGCTATACCCACAAGGCCAATTTTCACGGAGACTCAGTACTTTTGGGGCAAGGGTGGTCAACCTTTTTTGAATGAGCCAAGGCTGAAGAACAGGCAGCAATTTATAGAAAGTCTTTGATAGGCAATAATGGAGACCAACTAACATACCTCCCCCAGAAGGCAAAAAACCAAAGGTATTAAGAAAACAATTTTCAAAACTTGGAAATAAGATCAAAAAATGCCTGTATGTTTTTTAAATGTCATATTGGAGAATAACATGACAAATCTGCCTAGAAGTCATCTGTTATTCAGGGACTTATAACTTTGCTTGACTTATTATTGGATTTTGATTAGGGCTTAGGCCCCATAAAATTAGATGTCATCTTGGAAAAATAAGAAATTGCAGTTGATTTTTGCCCAATAAAGGTGCAGATAATTCTTGTCAAGTACATATGTGTGTGGGGGTGGGGGAGAAGGCAAGTGTTCTAGATTTATTGTCTTTTAAACATCTGTGTACCTAATTTAGATATCTCATTTCCATATCAATTGTTTTAGCTGACTATATAAGCATCTTTTATTTTATTTCTTTATTTTTATTTTTTGAGACCAAGTCTCACTCTGTCGCCAGGCTGGAGTGTAGTGGGCGCGATCTCAGCTCACTGCAATCTCTGCTATACGGGTTCAAGTGATTCCCCTGCCTCAGCCTCCCGAGTAGCTGAGACTATAGGCCTGCACCAACCATGTCCGGCTAATTTTTTGTATTCTTAGTAGAGATGAGATTACACCATGTTGGGCAGGATAGTCTTGATCTCCTGACCTTGTGATCCGCCTGCCTAGGCCTCCCAAAGTGCTTGGATTATAGGCACAAGCCATTGTACCGGCCCTAAGCATCTGTCTTTCATAGCCTCTTTAATTTGTTTTGTCTTTAATCATTAATAAATAATTATCGGACACATGCTCATTATATATTTATATGAGAATTTGATTTTTTTTTACAAAAAAATTTAAAAATTATACTTTTAATTAACTCAGCTAGAATTTGCAAAAGCTGGAGAATTCTCATTTGTCTTTCACGTGGATTTCCCTAGTGATAACCTCTTATGTAATGATAGCATGATAATCAAAACCAGAAAAATAGTATAAGTACAAAAATACTATTAATTAAACTACAGACTATATTCATATTTCATCAGTTTTTTATGGGTACTCTATGCATGTGTATAGTTGTATGAAATTTTATCATATGTACATATTTATGTAACTACCACCATAATCAAAATCAGAAATGTTTCCTCACCCTAAGTGAACTCACTCATGCTATCCTTTTATAGTCACACTGTCTGTGAAAACCTAACATCCAGCAACCATTGATTTGTTCTTCATCACTACAATTTAGTTATTTTGAGAATTTTATATAAATGAAACATATACTTTATTCCATAAGTTTTCTTTTGTGATAGGCTTTTTCTTTTTTCTTTTTTTTTTTTTTTTGAGAAGGAGTCTCGCTTTGTCGCCCCGACTGGAGTGCAGTGGTGCAATCTCGCCTCACTACAACCTCCACCTCCTAGGCTCAAGCAAATCTCCTACCTCAAACTTCCAAGTAGCTCGGATTACAGGTGTGCACCATTACCGCCAAGTTTTGTATTTTTAATGGAGACGGGGTTTCACCATGTTGACCAGGATGGTCTTCAACTCCTGACCTCAAATGATCCACCCGCCTGGGCCTCCCAAAGTGCTGGGATTACAGGCGTGAGCCACCGTGCTCCGCCCTGTGATTGACTTTTTTACTCAGTGTAATTCCCTTGGAATTATTCCAAGTTCAGATATCAATCATGCAAGGTTTGTCAGGGAGAGCGAAGGTAAAAGAGAGAGAGAGAGTTAGTGGCTCAAGAGTAACACAGGTTTATTAAGGAAACCTGCGGAGGGGGACACCAGCACTGGAACCCACTCCCTCTTAAAGACTGGGGTAGTTACAGATCTGTACAGGAGAGGGGCAATTGTTGCAAAACGGGATGGGGCGATGTGGTTAGCTGCTGTTAAGGGAGGAATTTCCTGCAAGCAGGTGATTGGGCCTGGGACCTGCCCAACAGGATGTTTCTCACAGCCTGGGCCCAGGTGGAGTTTTCCATGCTGGCCACGGTGTGCTAAATAGTGGGGTTTACAAATTGGCGCAGGTTGGGCTAACAAACAGTATGTTTCTTTTTGTTATTTCGTAGTGTTTGATTTAAAAAATGAACTATGGCTTGTTTGTCCATTCACTCGTTGAAGGATATATGAGTTGTTTCCAGTTTTTGGCCATTTCAGATAAAGATGTTATAAATATTTATGTATTCATGTACAAGTATTTGCATGAATATAAGTTCTTATTTCTCTATGCTAAATACTTAGGTGTAGGATTGCTAGGTTATGCCATAAGTGTATGTACAACTGTGGTTTTAAGTTGCTTCTAATTAATGGTTAATGATATTGGAAATCTTTTCATGCACTTATTCTATCTATATATCCTGTTTGGTAAAGTTTCTGATTAAGTTTTTGCCTGTTTTTTAATTAGGTTGTTTGTGTTTTTATGCTTGAGTTTTGAGAATCCTTAATGTATTCTGGATATATTGACTATTGAGCCTATCAACCGAATTTTTAAAGGTTCAGTTGATTGTATTTTCACTCCTAAAATCTCCACTTGTTTCTTCTTTTTATCTTCTATATCTTTTATGAGACTTTCTATGTTTTCATTGATTTCAAGGGTATTTATGATTTCTTAGTGGGGTATTTTTATAATTGTTTTGAAGTTCTTCACAGATAATTCAAATATATGTGTTTTGTTGGCATTGCCATCTCTTGTCTTTCCTCATTTGACTGGAGATTTTCCTGGTTCTTGATATGCTGAGTGATTTTGGATTGTATCTTAGATATTTTGATTATTATACTCTGTGCCACTGGTTGCTATTTAAGTGTTTCATTTGAACTGGCAGTATTTAGGTTCAGAATACACATGCTGGCAGGGTACAGTGGCTCACTCCTGTAATTCCAGCACTTTGGGAGACCTAGGCAGGTGGATCACAAGGTCAGGAGTTCAAGAATGGCCTGACGAACATGGTGAAACCCCATCTGTACTAAATATACAAAAATTAGCCGGGCGTGGTGGCATGTGCCTGTAATCCCAGCTACTCAGGAGGCTGAGGCAAGAGAATCTCTTGAACCCAGGAGGCGAAGGTTGCAGTGAGCCGAGATCGTGCCATTGCACGCCAGCCTGGGTTGACACAGTGAGACTGTGTCTCAAAACAAAACAAAACAAAACAAAACAAAAACCAAAAAGCACATCCTAGCTGGCCTGTGTACTACAAGAGACCAATTTGAAACCTAGGTGGTATTCCATACCACAGTTCTGTTCCCAAAGCTTTTGCAGTTTTGATTCTAGTTGGTTTTACACATGCACCACTTGGGGATGAGCTTAATATTTCGTACACAAATTTAAAGAATTATTTCCACCAGCTCCTTTATTATTATTATTATTATTTCAATTTCCTCTTGCACTCCAGCTGAAAGGGGTAAGGGTGCCATGTTTCGGACTGCCATTTGTTTTGTTCAGGGCAGGAGAAGTCAACAGGGATTTTCCTCATAGTCCCCATGTTCCACTCTCTACAAGACTTTACCTTTTGATTCCAAACAACTTAATTTATTTGTCAAAACACGAATATCCATGGTTTCTCTTTTTGTCTTACAATCCTTCTCATCAATGCCTTGTGGATGCTTCCGACTGCTGGAAGACAGGCTCAAAATACACATGAAAGAAAGAAAGCACGCATCGATTGATATTTTAAAACTTCATCACATTACACTTCTTCAGGCCATTCTTAATTTAGATTGCCAATTAGCTATGAAAATGTATGTTTTTGATTGCTATGCACAGCATTGACTTTCTGTTTGCATTATTGTTGACAGATCACCCAGGATGTTTGCTCTAATAAGTACTTGCTGCTTTTCACGCCAAAGCTTTCCCTGGAGTTGTGTTGTGAAGTGTATAGTTATAAAACTTTAGTAGCTTTACTCAGAAACAATGATGTAATTGAGGATTGCGCTCAGATTCAGTATTTGGACACAAATAAGTCACAGATGTGATTAATAAATTAGTGTTTTAGTAGGAAAAAACAAGGATTTCCAGGTTATGCAGACCTGTTTTCAAATCCCAGCTTGGCACTATAAGTTTGAGGAAGGTTATTACTCCCTGAGACCCTGTTTCATCGTTTAGGATAAGAGATAACCACAACCAGGAAAGGACTGTGGGCCTAATTAACATTTTATACAAAGAGGCCATTAGGGACACTTCTTGATGTAAGAACTATCAATTTACTTCTTTACCAGGTGCAAAAAGAAGAAAATGACATTAAGAATTGGTAGTAATGTAATTCTAGTAAAAGCTAAATTTAAAATTTAATATAAAAATTATGATCTAAGAAAGAGAAATATTTCAGACCAAAAGAGACTTTCTAACCCAACTTCTCATTTTACATATAGCAAAACTGAGGCTCCACTGGGTTAAGAGACTTGTCTAGTGCATTTCAAGTGTCCAGAGACAAATCTGAGGCCAGAATTCTAATCTCCTCATCAGTAGGCTAGTAGACCTTAACACCATGGCACAAATATCTCTCATAAAACTCTCTAAAGTGGAATATATTATATAAATGGATCTTTACAGCAGACCCTAACATGCTGTAAAATGTAAACAGGACATATAAACTAAAACTCTAAGGCATCACTAATTATTATCATTAACTGATATGCTAACCACAAGAAACATCAAACATTTAAGTAAAAGCATTACTTGTTTTAGAACACAGGAGCTTCTGGGGATGAAATAGATGATTTGAGTCATTTGAAAAGGCTATCTTGGGAAATTCAAGTGGATGCTTTTTATATTTGTAGACAAATATTCTTATAGCAAAGGAACCTTAAAAATTATTTCATTGAATATTTATTTATATACATCATTACTAGGTATGGATGTTTGATTGCATCTTTAGGATTTGGAGAGGAATTGACAAGAGAAAGTTTTGTAATATATATTCTGGACTAGCTTGACATTTTACAGAAAATCTTTTTAAATTTCTTCCAACTTATAGAGAATCTTGTACCTCAAACAAATGATATCTCTTTATTTTAGCCTTATAGACAAAGATGGAAGAGAAACCATACTTACTATCCTTTCTGCTCATTCTCCCACCCATGTCATAGGAATATACACATTCAATTTTCAGATAATTTTATTATCAGGATGTATGTAACTTTTGGCTAGGATTGTGTTCATGTTTTCTCCTGGAATATGACTTAGTTTTGATGCTAGCTCTTGCCCTGAAGCGAGAGGACACTAAATCTAAAGCTAGATGGGTTGTTCATACACGATGACCAAATGTAAGTCTTTGTTTCCAGGTCTCTGATTGGGCAGTATTGTCCAGCTCTGACCCAAACCATTTTCCATGGATCAGAACAGATCCAATTGCTTCCTAGTCCCTAATCCCGAAGGCTGTCACTTCACTTACAGGAGGAGGCTTGTTTCCCACTGTTGTTTCCTCCTAAGACCCAGGCAGAAAAAAATCTAGTTCATAGATGTGCCTATAGTTATCTTCATTAAGTCAGAGTTTTTTGCTTAGATTATACTGACCAGTGCAATTGGTACAATTTTACCTTTCTTTCATGGTTCATATTTGATCCAAAACACCCTTTTGGAACTCTGACATTAGTGGTACTTTCAGCTCTGTTTTTCAAAGGGAAGAAAAATCAAAACAATTTTTTTTTTTTGACAAACAGCTTACTTTCCCCTTTTTATTTTCCAAGATTAGATAATCACAAACAAAACCTTAGTTACTCATTCAAATAAAAAAGACTGTGCATTTGTGTTTATGTTTATTTTTAATTCTCTATGACATTCAACTCTCTTTAAAAAAGTTGATCACTCTAGCCCTCACACCAATGGGCTCCCATGTCGCATGTGTTATGTTGTAGCAATTATTTGAGTGATGTTTATCAAAAGTCCCAATTTGAATCTCTTTTGTGTTCAGTTTAGCATTGAGGACTACATGGCTATATCTGGCGTTCTTGCAGGTTGGCTGTTCAAAGGCCTTGTTTAGATGAAAACCATGAAACACATACCCTACAAGAAGAAAAAGTAAAAGTGCACAGTCTGTTTGAAAAGCAGTAGTTTCCTGCTAGAAGGCAAATTTGAATACAACTTGGTATTAGTCACTCAAGTTGTTCTCCAGTTGGCCCTTACAAATTCATGCCTTGATTCTTGGGCAAAAAGGCCAATAATAAAAGAGTAGATGAAAACTAAAAAATGCCTCTTCTTTAAAACCTGCACAAAATATTGAAAGCATGGAGCATCAGAAATGTTGGTGTCAGCAGTTATAAAGGCAAGGAAGGGTGATGCCATTGTACTGGCAAGCATGAGAAATGGTACCAGAAGTACAGACAGCTATGCAGGACTTAGCTTTCTGTCAGTGACTGTTGAAATGTAGAAATTGGCAGGCACTGGTCCCCATGGTGGCACCTTCAGTGGCCATCTGCAATAGTATTTCTGGTAGCACCACCAGTGAGCAGCATCAGCATGTCATATTCAGAAGGCAGGGAACAAGAGACAGGCTGCTTTGGGACAGGCCCTGGATGACCGCCAACATTGGTAGCAAAGCCTTCTGTGTGCTTTGGCTTTACAGTTCAAATTTCTTTTCTGAAGAATAGAGCAACAGCCATCAGAATTAGCTGAGGCAGAAGAGGAGGCAAAATGGTAATCTGGAAGGTTGGTTTATGGAAAATTCATTAGGCATTCCTTGGGAAATGTCAACTGTGTGGTAGAATTTGAAGAAAACTATTTTCACTAATAGAAAGTAAGGAAAATCTAGTAAAATGCTGGTTTTGTGACTGCTTACCCCCCCATCCCCCTGAAGGCTGGTGTGACCAGAGAAAAATAGATCGCATTTGCTCAAACGGTTATTAAATAACTCTTGTTTTCAAAGATAGCTTTAGAGAGAAAAAGAATGTACAAAATACCACTTGAGAGATGTGTAATTTGAAAAGAAAAAGAATGGTTGTTCTTTTTTGATTTGCTGTTGTTGGGGTAATTTCAGACTATTTTAAAATATTCACTGGTAGTCTCCTAATTCTTTTTTGTGCAGATGCTGCTAAATGGGGAAATAAATGTATTGAGTTGTCTGAACTGTAACTTGAGTCCTGTACCCCAAAGACACATACAAGAACATTATATTTTTATTTTCTTTCTTAAAACCCAAATAACTACCTCTTCCATTCTCCAAAGAAGTATGCATCAGGGAGTCTGAATCACATGACAAAAAAGTGTGTATATGCTTGCTTTTCCAAATAAAGGTAAGAAAATCACTTGAAATCAAAGACATCTTTTCATAATAAATTCCCTTCAGGCATTTTAAGTGTTTACCATCTTGTGGCGGAAAAAAATGTAGAATGAAGTAGGTGACACATTGAAAATGAAGCAGTTCCATTTGGAAACATACACTGCCAACAGGATTTATCATTTTCAACTTTTACGGAGGGAGTTGAGCACAATATCTTAGTGAATATCTTTCTTTCTCTGCACAAATCCCATTTCTCTGTCCTACAGACAGTATTAGCAGCTCCTGTCTACTGAAGATCAAAAATGAAGATAAAACATCTCTGAAGCAAATAAAATCGATGAATAAAGAAGTTTTGATTTACAGTTCAAATTCAACTTTCCTTGACACATCTAGTGAGGTATTCCCAGCTGCATTTCCCCCCCGCAGGGCTTGTTAACTGCTCTTCTGAACTAAGATGCATCTGAAAGTCTGTGTTATCTCTTTGAAGGGACATAATAAATACCGACTGGTCATCCTCATTGTTATATGGTTACTGAATACAAATACAGTGGTTTTCATTGGAAAATGTGAGTGTTCTAACCAGGTTATTACAACTTCTGCAACCACAAGAGTGACCATGTTGGCAGGGATTTTCTGAAACAAACAAACAATATCTCTCCATAGATGCTAGATATGCAGATCAGTCTAGGAAAAACACATACATTTTTGCACTCTCTCTCTCACACACATACACACACACACAAACACACACAAAGTGATATATGTATGTAGACATGTGTAGAGATGATAGATACATAGAAGGAACTAGATTGATAGATGTACAGAGAGAGATTAATAAATGAAATGAGACACTCTGTAAAATGAACACATACATGATAAATATTAGGAAATACAAATTTGCATAATTCTAAGGAACACTTGCAATTTTGACATATACCAAAGTATTCACTTGTAATCAAAGAAATACGTTTGTGTATATTTAAGGTAATCCAGCAAATGTACCCCACTTTCTCATCTGATCTCACTTGGTGAGAAATAGATAATAGTGAGGCAAACAGCAAAGCACTGTGTCCTTAAACATTTCAAGAATATGGTGTGTGAGACTCACATGGGAATTATCATCACATTTTGTAAAACTGAACCCCAGTGTTAAACAAAGCTTTTCTATCCAGCCACAAGCAATGCTGTGTGCTTTAAGCTCCCTGAGGGAGTGCTCTTGGAACTCTCAGAATTATATTCAAGGTTGCTATGTTCAATAATCCAATATGTCCTACTCCGTGACATTCCTTGCAAAGAAATGCAATAAGCATAGTTTAAGTCTTTCCTCACCCAAAGCAGCTCTCAAAAGACTGCCCTTCCCAGAGCCTTCTGAAAGGCAGTAAGTAAGCTTTTTCTACCACAAGACCCCACCACAGTGGCTAACTGCATCAAGAGTGGCCCTAACACAATGGTGACCATCTGTATACTCCTTGCTTACTTAATTGTTATTTGTAAGGCTTGGATCAAGACAGATGAGATCAGTGATTTGGAGCTCTGTGAAGAATTTTCATGGAGACTGAGAAACTGTGTAGTTTAGGTGTGGTGGGTCATCACCATAAAGGATTCCTTGATTTTGAGCAAAGCCCTTGAATCTTTGCTCAGCTTTGCTCAAAGTTAAGAAACTTCGTGAGGGAAGATGGACCTCAGAAAACCAACATGAGATTCTTTTTTCTATACACACAAGGAAAATATAGTTTTATGTTCTCTGAAGAATATTGTACTGTTTTTAAGCAAATTAGCAAGTCAATGAACATAATCCTAAAAAAATATCTGAAATTGATGACATTTAAAAAGTTAGATTTTTAATTTTACATTACAATTAATTATATTATTTAACAGAACAATATTTAAAAACTCACCACTCTTCATTGACCTTTAAATTGAGTCAAATATGTCTCAGATTCTTTACATGTAAAGAAAAATAAGCGACCTCATTTTTCTCCTTGAGGTATGGATGTTACTTAACAAACACTATTAAGGAATCAACTGCAAACCAGAATAATTTAACTTCTTTTTTCAGGCACTGAATTGCCCTTTAAAAATGATAATTGGTGAGTTAAATAAAAATTCATATAAGCTTGCCCTTTACATAGCTGTCTATCAATATTTGTTAAGTTTTTATGTAATAAAATGTTCTTGGCATTTCTGTAGCATATCATATGCCAATGATTTTCAAAATGTGATAGCTAATTTTATGTAGAGTATTTTTTTAAAGAAAAACCCTATTAGCTGAATAATCATCATTATGAACAATAATTGCAGGAACAAAAAAGAAAAAATTATTTCAAAATTTAGTAAATTAAAAATAAGTGAACATCTGACTTGGTGATGTAAGAAAATTAGGCTTAGTGTATCAAAATTTGGGAAGAGGTGTATGATTACAACTTGGATGTTGGGAACATTCTATAAAATATTCATTGATTTTATCAAGCACGTTTTTCAGAAACTCTCTAAAGTTTATGTATCAACAGTTAGTATTTTAGGTTTATAAATGGAAATATATAGAGAAAAATACATCCTACTTTTTGCTATGATGATTACAAACTGTTAGAAGAGCTTTTAAATCCCTAGGTTTTTCTGGGATCTTGGTTTACAAATGACATTTTTATTTTTCCGTACAGATCTTCTAAAATAGTAATTTAGTTTTCTCTCCTTTTTTGTTTAGTATATCCAACAAGGACATTCAGAGATTTCTACCTACTGCTTTTAAAATAAACGACATCCTAAAATATGCTTACCTAAAGGCAACAAGGACACAATGAGACACAAATGAGAGATTTTGTTTTTAGTTACATATGGAAAATCATTTTTTTCAATTATTAAATCAGTAATTTTGGCTATTTTAGAAAAGTAATAAGGCTATATTTTATAACTGAGGGATCTGTAAGAAAAATTTGCTTTTCAGAGTCTGTAAAATAGAATGATAAATACAACTTTAATCAGAACTCTGTATGTAGGATTATTATTAAAAACTTTTAACCTAAAACTTTAGTTGTTCTTGAGAGAATCATAACATGTATATTCCGCATTTCAAGAAATTTAAAAAACAACCAGATAGATTCATGTATTACAAATTTTTGTATCTATACCAGTAAGTACATCAAGTAGAAATGAAGAGGTTGATAAATTAGAACACATTATATAATCCACAACTTCAATTCACATATATTTCTTTTTATTTTTATCATACTTTTATCTTATACATTGACCATCAAAATTTATATTTTAATCAATATTTTAATGTAATCTCCTATTACTTTGCCATCTAAAAATTAACATTTTTGTCATGGCTTGACTTTTAGTCTAGTATTGTTCAATTTGATTTTAACATTAAATTTACATTCACTAGAGAATGAGAACTAGGATGCACATTTAGCATATCTCATATAGGGTACTATTAGAATACTTAAGTAAAGTACCACTTAAATGTTAATATTGTCTTTCTTATATATATTACAAAATCCAAACTCCTAATAAAGTTTCAGAAATAACTTTATAAAACCAAGAATGATATTTGAAATTGTTGCATTGATAGAATGTCATTGATATGACATTTATAATCAATATAGTTTAACTGGTGAAGGATGCAGTGTAATAAAGAGAAGGCTTTTAGCTTTATGCAGGTTAAGGAATAAATTCCTTGTGGCAAATGTATTGGAAATAATGTCTGACTTGATGAATTGTTGTTTAAATAACTAGTTGGTGTCTATTTTGTAAGTAACTGGCAAAGTGACAAGTTTGAGTTAGACAGTCACTTACTTAGAACTGCTACCCACCTGCGCACTGGAGGGTACTGTTTGCTTTTCTTAAACAGATGTTTTGATTCACTAGAGTAGCATAATTAAGTATGCATACACTAAATATGTGTGAGGTTCCAATATGTACTGATTGCTCCAACCTTTTTAATAATGCTCAAAAAATGAACAAATGACTGAAGATATCACTTCTATTTTCTGGAAGAGATTATAGAGAATTGGAATAATTTATTTTTAAAATGTTTGGTAGAATTCACCAGTGAAACTACTTGGGCCAGATGTTTCTGTTTAGAAAGATTATTAGTAATTGATTCAAATCTCTAACAGATATAACCTAACAGATACAAGGTAGGAATCAATTGTAACAGATAATTGATTCCTACCTGTGTGAAATTTGAGATTGTGTCTTTCAAGGAATTGATCTCTTTCATCTAAGTCATTGAATTTATGAGAACAAAGTTTTTCAAAAATAGTTCTTCATTATCATTTCCATGTCCATAACATCAGTAATGTCTTCTCTTTCTCACTTCTCACTTTTATTTTTGTTAGCCTGACTAAAACTAAAGGTTTATCAATTGTTTTGATCTTTGTTTTTCTTCCCCCGACCGCTGCCCCAGACAGAGTCATGCTCTGTTGCCCAGGCTGGAGCACAGTGGCAGGATCTCAGCTCCCTGCAACCTCCACCTCCCAGTTTCAAAGCAATTCTCCTGCCTCAGCCTCCCCAGTAGCTGGGATTAAAAGCATCTGCCACCATGCCTGGCTAATTTTTGTATTCTTAGTAGAGACCAGGTTTCACCATGTTGACCAGACTGGTCTCAAACTCGTGACCTCATGATCCACTCGCCTTGGCCTCCCAAAGTGCTGGGATTACAGGAGTGAGTCACCACACCTGGCCCTGTTTTGATCTTTTTGAAATGACAGCTTTTGGTTTTATTGTTTGTTTTGTTTTGTTTTCTGTTGATTTCTTGTTTCCAATTTTATTTAATTCTGCTCTAATAAAATTTTTTTTCTGTTTACCATGGACCTAAATTGTCCTTCTTTTTTCTAGTTTCCTAAAATGATAGCTTAAATTATTTATTTCTGATCTTTTTTCTTTTTGAATATATGCAGTCAATGCTGTACATTTCTTTCTAAACACTACTTTCACTGCATCCCACAGATTCTGATAACCCTTGTTTTTATCTTAAAA
Organism: Macaca thibetana thibetana; assembly: GCF_024542745.1. Taxonomy (NCBI): domain Eukaryota; kingdom Metazoa; phylum Chordata; class Mammalia; order Primates; family Cercopithecidae; genus Macaca; species Macaca thibetana. The sequence continues at coordinate 55,719,871 of NC_065588.1, forward strand.
TACTTCAAAATTTTTTAAAATTTCTCTTGGGACTTCTTCTTCCATCCAGGTGCTATAGTGGAATTATTTAATCTCCAAGTTATTTGAGATTTTTCAGGTATCCTTCTGTCATTCAGTTCTAGTTTACTTCCATTTGGTTCCACTCCCTTCCACCTTGAATTTTTTCAGTGGAATCCCCGTCCTTGCTCCTATAGAGGTAAAAAGTAACCCCAATCCCCAGCTTTTTAAAATATTTTCCCTGTTTTGATTTTCTGCGATTTGAATATGATTTGCCTAGAGGTATTTTGTTTTTGTATTTATCCTGCTTGGTGTTCTATGAGCTTCCTGGATCTGTGATTTGGTGTTTATCATTAACTTTTAGAAATTCTCAGTCACTATCACTTCAAATACTTCTTCTGTTCCTTTACCACTTTCTTCTCCTTCTGATATTCCTGTTACAGGTATGTTACACCTTTCGCAATTGTCCCATAGCTCTTAAATTTTCTATTCTGTCTTGTTCATTTTTTTTCATTTTGTATTTCAGTTTTGGAAGTTTCTATTGGCATTTCTTTGAGTCACTGATTCTTTACTTGGCTTTATCAAGTCTACTGGTAAGCCATCAAAGATGGTCTTTATTTTTTCTTACAGTGTTTTTGACTTATAGCATTCTCTTTTGATTCTTAGTTTCAATATTTCTTCTTAAATTACCCATCTGTTCTTGCATGTTGTTCACTTTTCCCATTAGAGGCCTTAGCATGTTAATGTCATTAAACAAATAATTAAACAAAGAACAAAAACAATAAGCTCCTGGAGTGAGATTTGGAAGGTAGATATCAGTATCCGGAGGGTTGTAATAGTGTAACTAACCTGTCCAAGTTTTAACAACAAAAATTATAAGACATGCAAAGAAACAAGAAAATGTGATCTATATACAGGAAAAAGAGCAGAAAAAAATAAACTGTCTATGAGATTCCAGATGAAGATTTAATAGACTAAGACTTGAAAGCAGCCATCATAAATATGTTTAAATAACTAAACATGCTTAAAGAAGTTAGAAAAGGTATAATGACAATGTGATTGTAAATTAGTGCTGCAGCTTTTGAAAACAGCTTGGCAGTTCCTTAACCTAATAAACATTAAGTTTCCATATGACCCAAAAACTCCATCCTACATAAATATCAAGAGTAATGGAAATGTGTCCAGACAAAAACTTGTACATGAATGTTCAAAGCAACTTTATTTATATTTGCCAAAAATGGAAATAACTCAAATGTTCACCAACTGATAAATGAATACATAAGATATATTTTTAATAATATAAAAATATAATGATATATTTATATAGGGTATTCAGCAATTACAAGCTGAATGATTGGTACAATGAATTACTGATACATAAATCAACACAAATGAACTTTGAAAATGCTATGCCAGTGAAAGAAGGCAGGCATAAAAGACAGCATATTTTATTATTCCATTTATATGAAGTGCCCAGAATAGGTAAATCTATAGAAACAGAAAGTATATTATCTTTTAATTAGGGCTGGGGTAGAGATATCAGGGGGAAATTGGGAATAATTGCTAAAAGGTAGAGGATTTCTCTTTGAGTTATTAGAAATATTCTAAAATTGATTGTGTGACGGTCACACAATTCTGTGACTATACTAAATACCACTTAAATATATACTTTAAGTGGGTAAATTGTATGAAATGTGAGCTATATCTCAATGAAACTGTTACAAAGAAAGAGATCAAGAACATGAGTTAACAAGGAAGTAAGAGACAGAGAGAAAGAGAGAGAGAAATGAAAGAACCAGAATTTAACCTTCTTATATGGAGGCACCCAACTCTGAGTATATTATTTTCTCTTTGGTGAAGAAAACCTAACAAACTCCCTAAGCTTTAGCTTTCCCTTTGGCAAGGTGAATATAAACTGTCTAAGGCATGAGGCCTTGTCCAGGAGATACAACTTCAAAATCACTACTTATTTTACACTTGGGCAAGGTCCATAAAGGATAACTATTTTTTCCTGGGTGTTGTGTACAGATATGTGGTTCATGGGTTTGTACGCATATCAAGCGATAATGAAGAGAGGCAAGCAGGAGGCAGTGAATGCAGCCAATGTCAATGGAAGCATTGCTTACCAGCATAAAGTGGCCAAATATAAAGTATATTCCAGGTTAGACTGATAAGAAATAGGTTTAAAAAGTCAGACATATCTAAACTGTTGGCCCTGAAAAGAGTGTTTCATAGAGAAGTGAAATACTTTTCAGGATGATAAAATAACTAACTCTATGATTGTTACATGTGCCTAATCCTTAAGACAATTCCTCCTTTAACTAGAGGAATAATTTAATTCTAGCTTCTGAATTTACATTGTTTATTAATAAAATTCAGTTGCCATTGTCTCTTGAAATTAAGAAAGAAAAGACATTGTGAATGTCCTAACCCATATTCTGTTGCTATTCTAAGGGCCTACCCAAGATTTCCATTTGTTGGAAAGGCCTTCTTTTTTTAGAATTAATTCTGTTTCTAAGTTTATGATTTCTCTGAACTATCCATTTTACTTGTATCTCTTCGTCCTTGACTATCATTTTTCCTCTGTTTTCACTTATATAAACATAAAATTTATCCTCTTTATAAGGTTCTTGAGCCACACACACACACTCACAAACATTGGAACAAATTTCACACAAAACTCTTGTGGCAAGAGCAGATTTCACTAATGGCTTGAAGAAAATGGTGAGGTTTTATATCATGAAGTTACTCATCCCTTTTCCCCTCTAGACTCTCTGATAAAAACCCACCTTTTCCTCTTCGCTAGTCCCTACCCTTAGGTACCCTTGAAGGTATGCAAATCTTATTGTGCAGAGCAATTTAGTTCTCTGAATGCTTGGTGAGACTCCAGGCATAATTTCGCATATCCAAAGACTCAGTGCCTTTGCTGAAACAAGGGGCTATTCTTTCCTTTCCATTCTTTCCTTTCAGTAGGAAAAGCTGGCAGAGGTTTTGACATTTCACTTTTTCCTATTCTCCCATCTTAGTCAGTCTCTGAATAAAAGGGAGTAGTATGGAGATTTATTTTCCCTTTAAAATGTGTTATTTCTTTATCAGAATGAAGTGGTCATCACCAGTTAGATTTTTAAATATTTTCTTAATTGTTATAAATATCTAAAATCTTTTTTTCAAATTTCCCTCTATAATTAAGGCCAGATTTCTTCATTAATGTTTACAAACTTTATCAGAGGTGCATTATTCCAAAATACGTGCCACTCCACAAACCAATTGTAGAAATGTAATGTGTGGAGCAGTACTGATAATTCTTGTTCTGAGAATTATGCTTTTCCCCTTTTTGAAATTCACTGCACATGCATACACACACAGTGCATAGGAGTCCAGAGGGCTTCTAAACTATTTTAAAATGGAAAAATATTTACATAGGTTGTCATTAAAATCATTAACTCATGCCACCAGTTTTCACTGGCATCTTTACTAATAGATAAAGAGAATCCTACAGCCACACAGACATTTCTGTGATGGGGATTTTCGAGGGAAAGGCTGGCCTGCAAAAGCAAGAACACTCTGAGTGTGGAAGATGTGAAGAACAGAAAATGAGTATCATGTATGGAAAAGAGGATGCACTGGAGTGCTATAATTTTCCTATATCCTCTTGAGAGACAGGACTAGCTGGATTTCCTAGGCTGACTAAGAATCCCTAAGCCTAGCTGGGAAGGTGACCGCTTCCACCTTTAAACACAGGGCTTGCAACTTAGCCCACACCTGACCAATCAGAGAGCTCACTAAAATGATAATTAGGCAGAAACAGGAGGTAAAAAAAATAGCCAATCATCTATTGCCTGAGAGCACAGTGGGAGGGACAAGGATCGGGATATAAACCCAGGCATTGGAGCCATCAATGGCAACCCCCTTTGGGTGCCATCCCTTTATATGGGAGCTCCGTTTTCACTCTATTTCACTCTATTAAATCTTGAAACTGCACTCTTCTGGTCCATGTTTTGTTACAGCTTGAGCTGAGCTTTAGCTGGTTGTCCACTACTGCTGTTTGCCGCCATTGCAGTACCACCACTAACTTCTATCCCTCCGGATCCGGCAGGGTGTCCGCTGTGCTCCTGATCCAGCGAAGTGCTCATTGCCACTCCTGATCGAACTAAAGGCTTGTGCATTGTTCCTGCATGGCTAAGTGCCTGGGTTCATCCTAATTGAGCTGAACACTAGTCACTGGGTTCCACAGTTCTCTTCCGTGACCCATGGCTTATAATAGAGCTATAACACTCACTACATGGCCCAAGATTCCATTCCTTGGAATCTGTGAGGCCAAGAACCCCAGATCAGAGAACATGAGGCTTGCTACCATCTTGGAAGTGGTCCACCGCCATTTTGGAAGCAGCCCACTACCATCTTGGGAGCTCTGGGAGCAAGGACCCTCTGGTAGCATTTTGGTGACGACGAAGGGACCTCCAAAGCAGTGAGTAATATTGGACCACTTTCACTTGCTATTCTTTCTTATCCTTCTTTAGAATTGGAGGAAAATACTGGGCACCTGTTGGCCAGTTAAAAACGATTAGCATGGCTGCCAGATTTAAGACTCAGGTGTGAGGCTATCTGGGGAAGGGCTAACAACCCCCAACCCTTCTGGGTTGGGAACGTTGGTCTGCCTGGAGCCAGCTTCCACTTTCAATTTTCTTGGGGAAGCCAAGGGCTGAGTAGAGGCAGAAAGTTGTTGTCCTGAACTCCCAGCAGTAGCTCGTGATGCAGCCAGAAGTCTCTACTCAACAGTCGCCCATACGTGTGCCCTACCTTTCCTTCTGACCCATACCTCCTGGGTCCCGACCATAACTTTCTTGAAAGTGTAGCCCCAAAATTCTCCTTACCTCTGAATCTACTTCCTCTGATCCCTGCCTCCTAGGTACTAATGGTTCAGACTTTCATTTCCTCCAGCAAGTTGTATCTCCAAAGTGATCTAAGGAAGCTCTAGGCTGCATCCTTGGGCATCTAGGCTATAAACCCAGGAAGTCTTATACCTGGTGTCCCTCCCGATTTAGGTATACAGCTCTTGACATGGGCAGTTATGTGGGACTCGTTCCCCACCACCCTTGCCAGGGCCCCAAGTTTGTAATGGCTAAGAGAGAGAGAGACAGAGAGAGAGAGAGAGAGATGGAGAGATACAGAGAGACAGAGATGGAGAGATGGAGAGAGATGGAGAGATGGAGAGAGAGAGAGAGATGGAGAGAGAGATGGAGAGAGACAAAGAGGGAGTCAAAGAGAAAAAGATAGAAATAATAAACAAACAAAAAAAAAAAAAACAAAAAAAAGTGTGCCCTATTCCTTTAAAATCCAGGGTAAATTTAAAACCTGTAATTGATAATTGAAGGTCTTCTCCATGACCCTATAACGCTCCAATACTACCTTGTTGTCAGTGTAAACAAGGGTGTAGCCTGAGAACACTGAGACCACTGACAACCCATAGCTTTCCTATCAAAAATCCTTAACCCAGTAACACGCGGATGGGCCAAATGCATTCAGTCAGTAGTGGCAACTGCTTTGCTAACAGAAAAAAGTAGAAAAGTAACTTTTAGAGGAAACCTCATTGTGGGCACATCTCACCAGTTCAGAATTATTCTAAGTCAAAAAAGCAAAAAGGTAGCTTACTAACTCAAAAATCTTAAAGCATGGGGCTATTCTGTTAGAAAAGGGTAATGTAATTCCAACCACTGATAATTTCCTTAACCCAGAAGATTTCCTAACAGGGGATTTAAATCTTAATTACCATATAAAGGTCCGACCAGACCTAGGAGGAACTCCCTTCAGGACAGGACAATAGATGGTTCCTCCCAGGTGACTGAGAAAAAACCACAATGGGTATTCAGTAATTGATACTGAGACTCTTGTGGAAGCAGAGTTAGAAAAAATGTCTAATTGAGAAAAAAACACAATGGATATTCAAGAGTTTATATGGAGAATCCTGTGGAAGCAGAGTTAGAAAAATTGCCTAATCATTGGTTTCCTCAAATATAAGAGCTGTTTGCACTAAACCAAGCTTTAAAGTACTTACAGAATCAAGACTATCTCAATCCTGACTCAAAAGGTTAGCTACACTCTCTCTCAAATGAATTTGCATAAGAACTGTTGTTTTAGGAATGCATCTTGATGGGGCAGCTAGGTTGTTATGCAATACTCAGGAACCCAGCCCAGCTCTAGAGCTCACCCCTGAGCGCAAAGGCAATGTGGGCATGCTGGTAAAGGACCACTAGAATCCAGCAGCCTGGACCCCTTTCTTTGTGGTCAAGAAAGGCGGGAAAACAAGTGTAGGACTGCTACATCGGTGAGCTGAGCGTAACTAATCTGATAAGCAGAGGTCCAGTTACACACCCGGGAAAGGAATAAGCATTAGGACCATAGAGGATGCTCTAGGACTAATGGTCATCTGAAAATGACTAGGGGTGCTGGCATCCCTATGTTCTTTTTTCAGATAGGAAACGTTCCCCGCAAGGAAAAAGTGCCCCTAAGATGTATTCTGGAAAATTAGGACCAATTTGACCCTCAGATGCTAAGAAAAAAATTGTTTATATTCTGCAGTACCGCCTGGCCACAATATCCTCTTCAAGGGGGAGATACCTGGCCTCCTGAGGGAAGTATAAATTATAACACTACCTTACAGCTAGATCTCTTTTGTAGGAAAAAGGCAAATGGAGTAAAGTGCCATATGTACAAAATCTTTTCATTAACAGACAACTCAATTATGTAAAAAGTGTGATTTATGCTCTACAGGAAGCCCTCAGTCTACTTCCCTACCCCAGTATCCCCCCGGACTCCTACCCCAACTAATAAGGACCCCCCTTCAACCCAAACAGTCCAAAAGGAGATAGACAAAGGGGTAAACAATGAACCCACGAGTGCCAATATTCCCCGATTATGCCCCCTCCAAGCAGTGGGAGCAGGAGAATTTGGCCCAGCCAGAGTGCCTGTATCTTTTTCTCTCTCAGACTTAAAGCAAATTAAAATAGACCTAGGTAAATTTTCAGAAAACCCTGAAGGCTATATTGATGTTTTACAAGGGTTAGGACAATCCTTTGATCTGACATAGAGAGATATAATGTTACTGCTAGATCAGACACTAACCGCAAATGAGAGAAGTGCTGCCATAACTGCATCTCTGCAGATCGCCAGAGAGTTTGGCGATCTCTGGTATCTCAGTCAGGTCAATGATAGGATGACAACAGAGGAAAGAGGACGATTCTCCACAGGCCAGCAGGCACTTCCCAGTGTAGACGCTCACTGGGACACAGAATCAGAACATGGAGATTGGTGCCGCAGACATTTGCTAACTTGCGTGCTAAAAGGACTAAGAAAAACTAGGAAGAAGCCTATGAATTATTCAGTGATGTCCACTATAACACAGGGAAGGGAAGAAAATTCTATTGCCTTTATTGAGAGACTAAGGGAGGCGTTGAGGAAGCATACCTCCCTGTCACCTGACAATATTGAAGGCCAACTAATCTTAAAGGATAAGTTTATCACTCAGTCAACTGCAGACATTAGAAAAAAACTTTGAAAGTCCACCTTAGGCATGGAACAAAACTTAGAAACCCTATTGAACTTGGCAACCTCAGTTTTTTATAATAGAGATCAGGAGGAGCAGGCAGAACGGATTTTAAAAAAGGGCCACTGCTTTAGTCATGGCCCTCAGGCAAGTGGACTTTGGAGACTTTGGAAAAGGGAAAAGCTGGGCAAATCGAATGCCTAATGGGGCTTGCTTCCAGTGCAGTCTACAAGGACACTTTAAAAAAGATTGTCCAAGTAGAAGTAAACTGGCCCTCATCCATGCCCCTCATGTCAAAGGAATCACTGGAAGGCCCCCTGCCCCAGGGGACGAAGGTCCTCTGAATCAGAAGCCACTAACCAGATGATCCAGCAGCAGGACTGAGGGTGCCCAGGGCAAGTGCCACCCATGCCATCACCCTCACAGAGCCCCGGGTATGCTTGACCATTGAGGGTCAAGAGGTTAACTATCTCCTGGACACTGGTGCAAACTTCTCAGTCTTACTCTCCTGTCCTGGACAACTGTCCTCCAAATCTGTCACTATCTGAGGGGTCCTAGGACAGCCAGTCACTAGATACTTCTCCCCAGCCACTAAGTTGTGACTGGGGAAATTTACCCTTTTCACATGCTTTTCTAATTATGCCTGAAAGCCCCACTCCCTTGTTAGGGAGAGACATTCTAGCAAAAGCAGGGGCCATTATACACCTGAACATAGGAGAAGGAACACCTGTTTGTTGTCCCTGCTTGAGGAAGGAATTAATCCTGAAGACTGGGCAACAGAAGGACAATATGGACAAACAAAGAATGCCCATCCGGTTCAAGTTAAAGGACTCCTCCTCCTTTCCCTACTAAAGGCAGTACCCACTCAGACCCAAGGCCCAACAAGGACTCCAAAAGATTGTTAAGGACCTAAAAGCCCAAGGCCTAGTAAAACCATGCAATAGCCCCTGCAATACTCCAATTTTAAGAGTACAGAAACCCAACAGACAGTGGAGGTTAGTGCAAGATCTCAGGATTATCAATGAGGCTGTTTTTCCTCTATATCCAGCTGTACCTAACCCTTATACACTGTTTTCCCAAATACCAGAGGAAGCAGAGTGGTTTACAGTGTTGGACCTTAAGGATGCCTTTTTCTGCATCCCTGTACATCCTGACTCTCAATTCTTGTTTGCCTTTGAAGATCCTTCAAACCCAATGTCTCAACTCACCTGGACTGTTTTACCCCAAGGGTTCAGGGATAGCCCCCGTCTATTTGGCTAGGCATTAGCCCAGGACTTGAGCCAATTCTCCTACCTGGACACTCTTGTCCTTTTGTACGTGGGTGATTTACTTTTAGCCACCTGTTCAGAAACCTTGTGCCATCAAGCCACCCAAGTGCTCTTAAATTTCTTTGCTGCCTGTGGCTACAAGGTTTCCAAACCAAAGGCTCAGCTCTGCTCACAGCGGGTTAAATACTTAAGGCTAAAATTATCCAAAGGCACCAGGGCCCTCAGTGAGGAATGTATCCAGCCTATACTGGCTTATCCTTATCCTAAAACCCTAAAGCAACTAAGAGGGTTCCTTGGCATAACAGGTTTCTGCCGAATATGGATTCCCAGGTACAGCGAAATAGCCAGACCATTACATATACTAATTAAGGAAACTCAGAAAGCCAATACCCATTTAGTAAGATGGACACCTGAAGCAGAAGCGGCTTTCCAGACCATAAAGAAGGCCCTAAGCCAAGCACCAGTACTCAGGAGAAGAAATAGAATGGGGAAACTCACGAGGACATAGTTTCCTCCCCTCAGGATGGCTAGCAACCGAAGAAGGAAAAATACTTTTGCCTGCAGCTAATCAATGGAAATTACTATAAAACCCTTCACCAAACCTTTCACTTAGGCATTGATAGCACCCATCGGATGGCCAAATCATTATTTACTGGACCATTATTATTTTTCAAAACTACCAAGCAGATAGTCGGGGCCTGTAAAGTGTGCCAAAGAAATAATACCCTGCACTGCAGGCCATACATTTCAATCCATGTATCTTTAACTTCCTTGTTGAGTTTGTCTCTTCCAGAATCGAAGCTGTAGAACTACAAATGTTCTTCAAATGGAGTCCCAGATGCAGTCCATGCCTAAGATCTACTGTGGACCACTGAACCAGCCTGCTAGCCCATGCTCCGATGTTAATGACATCGAAGGCTCCCCTCCCGAGGAAATCTCAACTGCACAACCCCTACTATGCCCCAATTCAGCAGGAAGCAGTTAGAGCGGTCATCAGCCAACCTCCCCAAAAGCATTTGGGTTTTCCTGTTGAGAGGGGGTACTGAGAGACAGGACTAGCTGGATTTCCTAGGCCAACTAAGAATCCCTAAGCCTAACTAGGAAGGTGACCACTTCCACCTTTAAACGTAGGGCTTGCAACTTTGCTCACACCCGACCAATCAGATAGTAAAGAGAGCTCACTAAAATGCTAATTAGGCAAAAACAGGAGGTAAAGAAATAGCCAATCAGCAGGAGGGACAAGGATCAGGATATAAACCCAGGCATTCGAACTGGCAACAGCTACACTCTTTGTGTCCCCTCCCCTTACATGGGAGCTCGGTTTTCACTCTATTTCACTCTGTTAAATCTTGCAACTGCACTCTTCTCATCCGTGTTTTGTTACGGCTTGAGTTGAGCTTTAGCTCGCTGTCCACCACTGCTGTTTGCCACCATTGCAGACCCGCCCTCTGACTTCCATCCTTCCAGATCCGGCAGGATGTCCGCTGTGCTCTGATCCAGCAAGGCGCCCATTGACACTACTGATCAATGGAGGGCTAAAGGCTTGCTATTATTCCTGCATGGCTAAGTGCCTGGGTTCATCCTAATTGTGCTGAACACTAATCACTAGGTTCCACGGTTCCCTTCTGTGACCCACAGCTTCTAATAGAGCTATAAGATTCACCGCATGGCCCAAGATTCCATTCCTTGGAATCTGTCAGGCCAAGATCCCCAGGTGAGAGAACACAAGGCTTGCCACCATCTTGGAAGTGGCCCACCGCCATCTTGGGAGTTCTGTGAGCAAGGACACCTGGTAATACTCTGGCTGTAGCCTCCTCACATACCTTGCTCTATCTTCCTTGCTGCACTTCTCCTTTTCCTCAAGCATGTTCTGTTTACTCCCTCCACAAGATCTCCACAAGATCTTTGCACCTGTTGGTCTTTCTAACTAGACCACTCAGTTACCTCCAACCCTTCACCACCTTACACCCCACATTTCCAGTAACTTTTAGTATTTTTACAATCTCAGTTGAATTATATTTTAATCAGAGAGGTATTTCATTCATTCTATCTAGATTAGGCCTCCCATTGAGAGGTAACAATGTGCTAGCAGCCCTCACTCCCTCTCGGTGCCTCCTCGGCCTCGGTGTCCACTCTGGCCGCGCTTGAGGAGCCCTTCCGCCTGCCTCTGCACTGTGGGAGTCCCTCTCTGGGCTGGCCGAAGCCAGAGTCAACTCCCTCTGCTTGCAGGGAGGTATGCAGGGAGAGGTGCCGGCGGGAACTGGGGGTTGTATGCCGCCCTTGTGGGCCAGCTAGAGTTCCGGGTGGGGGCGGGTTTGGCAGCCCCACACTTGGAGTGGCGGTCAAGGATTGGGCAATGAGGGGCTTACCACTTGGGCCAGCAGCTGCAGAGGGTGCGCTGAGTCTCCCAGCACTGCCCACCCTCCAGCCCGGCACCTGAATTCTCTCTGTGCCTCAGCCGCCTCCCCCTGTGGCAGGGCTCGGGACCTGCAGCCCACCATGCCTGAGCCCCCCCCCCCCCCCCACCACTCCTGTGGGCTCCCATGCAGCCCGAGCCTCCCCAAAGTGTACTGCCACCTGCTCCATGGCACCTGGTCCCCTCGACTGCCCATAGGCTGAGGAGTGTGGGCACATGGCACAGGACTGGCAGGCAACTCCACCTGTGACCCCAGCACAGGATCCACTAGGGGAAGCCAGATGGGCTTCTGAGTAGGGTGGCCACTTGGAGAACTTTTATATCTAGCTGGAGGATTGCATATGCATAGGTTAGTGCTCTGTATCTAGCTCAAGGTTTGTAAACACACCAATCAGCACTCTGTGTCTAGCTCAAGATTTGTAAATGCAGGAATCAGTGCTCTGTGTCTAGCTCAAGGTTTGTAAATACACCAGTCAGCACCCTGTCAAACGGACCAATGAACTCTCTGTAAAATGGACCAATCAGCTCTCTGTAAAATGGACCAATCAGCTCTGTGTAAAATGGACCAATCAGCAGGATGTGGGTGGGGTCAGATAAGGGAATAAAAGCAGGCTGCCCCGAGCCACCAGCGGCAACCCACTAAGGTCCCTGTGGGGGCTGTGAAAGCTTTGTTCTTTTGCTCTTTGCAATGAATCTTGCTGCTGCTCACAGTTTGGGTCCACACCACCTTTATGAGTTGTAACACTCACCACAAAGGTCTGCAGCTTCACTCCTGAGGCCAGCAAGACCACGCACCCACCAGAAGGAATAAACTCTGGACATATCTGAACATCTGAAGGAACAAACTCTGGACACACCATCTTTAAGAACTGTAACACTCACCGCGAGGGTCCCTGGCTTCATTCTTGAAGTCAGTGAGACCAAGAACCCACTAATTCTGGGCACACCCATCATGTATTTCCTTTTTTTTTTTTTTTTTTTAATGTTCACCATTGCTGACTTAGGTTACCACAAGACTTGTCTGTATAAATATTATTGAATAAATGAATTCAGAAGAAAAAAGAACATGGGAAAAGGTTACAGATGAAAACCTTCATTGTGCTGTGGTTAAAGACTAAGTCTTAGTGATTGTGTTTTTCTTAAAAAGTGAAACATATTTGTTAAGGTGGCTTGACTTCTGTAGTTAAACTCTACATATAAGAGGCCTGTTAAAGGTGAAATACTTGTCCGTTAGTTTGAAAAACTTCAAATTTAAGCTTTTTTTCTGGTTGCAAGGAAGTTCACTCTAACCCTCCATCTGTTTTGGTCAGAATGCGCTCTACTGGTTTTGTACTGTGTAAGTTTTGAAGAAACTCTCTGACATACCATTCGTTCATGCCTTCAAAATTGCATCCATCAATCTCTGTATCAGGGCAGACCATAACAATTTTTAAAAAAAATTTTTATAATAAATTTAGTAGCATTCCTCATTATATGAATCTTGAGACTATGTTGTTAAGGAGTGTTAAAAGGAAAAATGTGTCTTTGTTAATGAAAGATGTTAACTTATTTTAAATAGAGTTGTTATTTGAAAATAATTATTGTGCACGGAGCATTAAGGTACTAACAGAAGCTTTGCCCATATTGATTATGTGTCATCATCAGTCTTGTTAACATTTTTAACGTAACTCGACACTTGTAATTTGACAATGCTATAAACATTATTTGAAGTGAGATGATGAGAATATATACAGTTCTTGAGTTTCTTTTGGTGGTTTTATGCTGACTGAATGCATTAACAACTAAATTATTCTCATTTAGAATGCATTGATTTTCTGTCTTTAGGGTACTCTAATTATCTTCAAGATAAGAGACAAGCAGACCTACTTTCAAACTGAATGCACACCTCTTCACGGTTTAGGCTGCTTTCGAATGCTGCCTTCTCAAACCAATATCTTCATTTTAACTCTGGGGAATGTAAATCAAGCACATCAAGCAATTGTAAGTGTAATGAGTTATCTCTACAAAGGAACTGCATTTTGAAGTTGGGGTAAGCCACTCTGACATTTAAGAATCAATTCAGTGGAAACATATCAAGTAAAATAAACTCCGAAATAGGAGTTTTATTGCATACCTTTCTTTTTTTAATGTAATTCATTTTTTTTTTTTATTATACTTAAATCCTAGGGCACATGTGCACAACATGCACGTTTGTTACATATGTATACATGTGCCATGTTGGTGTGCTGCACCCATTAACTTCGTCATTTACATTAGGTATATCTCCTAATGCTATCCCTCCCGACTCCTCCCACCCTAAAACAGGCCCCAATGTGTGATGTTCCCCACCCTGTGTCCAAGTGTTCTCATTGTTCAATTCCCACCTACGAGTGAGAACACGCAGTGTTTGATTTTTTTCCTCACTATAGTTTGCTCAGAATGATGGTTTCCAGCTTCATCCATGTCCCTACAAAGGACATTAACTCCTCCTTTTTTCATGGCTGCATAATATTCCATGGTGTATATGTGCCACATTTTCTTAATCCACTCTATCATTGATGGTCATTTGGGTTGGTTCCAAGTCTTTGCTATCGTGAATGGTGCCACAATAAACATACGTGTGCATGTGTCTTCATAGCAGCATGATTTATAATCCTTTGGGTATATACCCAGTAATGGGATGGCTGGGTCGAATCGTATTCCTAGTTCTAGATCCTTGCGTAATCACCACATTGTCTTCCACAATGGTTGAACTAGTTTACTGCTTGCCTGGTAGGTTTTTGATTTCTATGTTCCAAAATCCTCCATCTTTACTCGCATTATCAGAAATGTTCACATATTAGAAGAGCTCTGTGAAATTTCTCTCTTCTATTTTCAATTCCTGTTCTTCCCTCTCTGACTTAATTGTGACACTTGAACTTGCTCCGTGACCTCATTAAATGATCCTTTTTCAATTCTTTCACCATTTGCCGCGTTAGTCCCTTCTGAATGTATTTGCTTTCCTCACTTGTGAGACCCCATAGTCTATCTTGACAATAACTACTTTAAGCATCCCTCTGCCTTGTTGGTCTTTGCCTCCAGTTGTATGCAACCATAACTTAGAAATGCTGGCATCCACCTTCTCCACTTCCAGGTTCTGGAACAGCACTGGAGAAAATCATGACCCACTGAGGCTTGCTTCTTCCTTTATCAGTTCATCCGATCTCAACTCTTGTTGCTCAGTCACGGCTTACTGGTCTTTCATTACATCTTGTAACATTTACACTATTTACACAATTTTTAATCCAAATTAAGTTAGACTGTCAAGTACAGTAGCGTAGATTGTTTTCTTTTTTCTTTTTCTTTCTTTCTTTTTTTTTTTAAACCAACAGAGTTCACAAATCTCTAAGGTGAAGTACTTTATCTCCCTTAAATGGTTTTATTTCCTTTACCTCCTAAAATGGTAGAAGAAAGGGTGGCTTGGTCTTCTTCCTAAGACTTACCTTTTCAATTATCATTTTTGTTTACATGATTTCGTATCTCCTCTGAAACATTGCTTATTTAATTATACTTTCTTTTTTGAGCATTAAATGTTTCTCTACTACTTCCTTCTTTGTACCCATAAATCAATTTTCTCTAATGACTTAACAAATTAGAAGCTCTCCCTTGACCCCAAAATCATGTCAGGCTCTTCTCTCTCTATTTTAACCATTTTTCCTTAAAGATATCATATTGTTGTATCAGGTTGTTTATTAAATTTGATCACATCTTTTAATTGGTGAGTTTAATCCATTTTATTTATTGTAATCACCATTAGATTGGAAATTATTTCTGCTGTTTTATCGTTTTAAATATAGTATTTTCTTTATTGAATTGTTTGGTTTTCATCTTTCCTGCTTTCTTCCAGGTAGAATCTTCTGCAGTTTTCCTTTCCTTTTTCTTGTCTTCATGTTCTTTAGGTAATGGTAAATGTCCCCCCGCCCCGCCAGGCAAAACGGATCGCCATTTGTCCACATACAGTCTTGCAGAATGCTCTCGACGTGTTTCCCATGTGAGTGCCTTCTCCGAAAGTAATACCAGTATAAGTTCTAAAATTACACATTTTTAATGTCTTGTATGCCTGATAATATTCTTTGTATACCCTTATAATTGAATGGACAAACATTATGTTTGAGGTTTTACTTTTTATTAAAACATTAAAAAATTACTTCATTATCTTGGATCCTCTATTGTTGTTGAACAGTGTGCAATGCAGCTACTTATTATTTTTTCCTGGGCAATCTCTTCTTACCTTCTGTGAGTTTTTAGAAGTTATTTCTTTTGAATATTCTTAAATTTAAAATTAATATATTTAAGTTTCAGTTTTTCCATATTCCCTTGGGTTCTTACTCTACATACACTAAGAATTATTTTATTCTGAAGTCTTTTTTTAGTTTTTTTGAGGCACAAGTAAAAAGGAAAAGTACATACTCAAGAAGCTCAACGTAGTGTGTTTTGTTGTACATATACACTGTGAAACGATTAACACAATTCAGCTAATTAACATATCCATCACCTCACAAAGCTGCCTTTTTATGTGTAATGAGAAACTCTATTAGTACATTTCAAGTATACAATACGGTGTTAGAAACTATAGTCCCCTGATGCACATTAGGTCTCCAGAACTTATCCATCTTATAAATGCAAGTTTGTAGCCTTTGACCAACATCTTTTGCTAGTCTCCATTTCTGAATCCTTCATAACTACCATTCTTTTCTCTGTTTATATAAGTTTAACATTTTTAGATTCTACATATAAGTGTAATTATACAAATATGTCTTTCTGTGTCTTACTTATTTCACTTAGCATAATGTCCTCCAGATTCATCCATGATGTTGTAAATGACAAGATTTCCTTCTTTTGTATGGGTGAATAATATTTGTATGCGTGAGTACATACATATCACACACATGCACACACACATCACGTTTTCTTTATCCAGTCATAATGCTGCAATAAACATACTGAACATATCTCTTCAAGACAGTAAAAGATAGTAATTTTATTTCCTTTGGATACATACTCAAAGATAAATTACTGGATCATATGGCAGTTCTGATTTTTTGAGGAACCTATTAATTCTTTTGTTTTTCTGAATTCTGTAAATGGTAAATGTATCATTTCTTTTTCTCTTGGACTTCAGTTGCATGACTTGATTTAATCATAACCTGGACTCATCACACATCATCATTGTTGGTCCATGCATGCCCTTTCTCTCTTATTCATGCAATTAATAGTATAATTACTAAGCATGAGTGTAGAATTCATCACAACACCTAAAGTACTTCTAATAACTTACATACTTACATCCCCAATATACTCTTTCTCTGGCTTTTATGACCTGAATGCTCCACCCCACCCTCAACCAAATAATAAATGAATACATAAATAAATAATATGTATTTTTTTGAGACAGGGTCTTGCTATGTTGCCCAGACTGGAGTGCTATGGCAATCAGTATTGTAGTTGTCGTGTTTATCATATACTTTCTTTTTAAATTATATTCTTATATATGCCAGCAATAAATGATTTATCAAAATTACTTTTATAAGATATGTAGTAATACATGTTCCTTTTCTTGTGGTTTCTTCATTTTGACATCCTTTAAATATTACAAGGTATGAACATAACACAAGTTACTTATTCATTCTGATGTTGATAACTACTTAAATTGCTTCAACTTATGTGTTACTATGAACAGTGGTGCTGGGAACATTCTTATTCAAGTTTACTGGTATACAGATAAGAGTTTCTCTTGGCCGGGTGCGGTGGCTCACTCCTGTAATCCTAGCACTTTGGGAGGCTGATGCGGGAGGATCATGAGGTTGGGAGATCAGACCATCCTGGCTAACACGGTGAAAGCCCCTCTCTACTAAAAATACAAAAACAAAATTAGCCGGGTGTGGTGGTGGGCGCCTGTAGTCCCAGCTACTCTGGAGGCTGAGGTGGGAGAATGGCATGAACCCAGGAGGTGGAGGTTGCAGTGAGCCAAGATCATGCCACTGCACTGCAGCCTGGGCGACAGAGCGAGACTCCATCTCGGCGGGGGGGTGGAAAATAGTTTCTCTTAAAAATAAGTCTAGTCATAGAAGTAATGGCTTGTAGGGTACTGACATGTTAGACTTTAAAAGATAATTTCAAACTGTTTTCCAATATGGTTGGACTGATTATTAGAAATATGTTAGAGTTAACCATAGATATACATCTATTATAAATTTAGGGATTTAAATTTTTACAGTAAGATGCTTGTAAATAAACATATCAAGGTCTTTATTTACTTTCCTCTAATTATTACTCATTAGGTGGAGTATGCCTTTTTCGTCTTTGTCATGTATCTTTTCTCTTCTGTGAAACGTTTTTGCTTAATTTTATGCTTTGCCCAGTTTTCTAAGTTGTCTTTTGCTACATTGCTTTTTAAAAATTTTGTCTAATGTTTTGATTTTAAATGAGGTAAAATTTATTAATTATTTTATTAATATAATCTTTTCTAAAAAGTTTTAAATCTCTGCTTTTGAAATGTAAGATATTCATCCATTTAGATTTTAATTTTGTGATGGTATAAAGTAAAAATTTATTTTCTTTTTCTTTTCTATATAGATAACTAATAGTTCAAGTATACAATACAGTATTGTTAAATAGTATTATGTGTTAAAAAATCCCACTCCAATGTTGACCTTGCCACACCCTCTCTGTCATCTGTCAAATTGCATATAGATATGATCTGCCTTTCATCTTTCACGCCTAATTGCAAGTGTCAGTTTCTCTATCACTGTGCCAATAGCATGTGCTTTTAAGAACTATCACTTTACAATAAGTCCTTATCTATATTGTAGGGCAAACGCTTTCTTCTTTTCCTCTTCCTCTTTCTTCACTTCTTGGAAAACTAGTACAAATTTAAAGTCAGCTTACCAAGTTCCATCTGTAACCCTATTGGAATTTAAATTAACGTTCTATCAATTTGATAGAGTTGAGGAAAGTGGCATTTAAAAAATATTCTCTTTCTATATATAAATGTGGGTTACCTCCCCCATTTGTTTAATGCCCTTCAGTAAGGCCAATTTTCAGTTTGGCCTTAAGCAGTAAAGGATTCTTAATGCTCAGCCAATTGGTATAGAATGCACTGCACTTGGAAGACACTTTGACCCTATAAAAATATTGCAAACAGCCAGAAGATAAGCTAAAACCATGAGGGAAAGTTTCAAGTTTTACCTAGAGAACAAAAGCAAACTCTTTTGTTATGTGTGCTTAGGAGCACTGATAATTTTACTTTTAGGGAGAGTCTGTTTAGGAAACATCAATATATATTTTAAAATAGCCCTCATTTATTCACTGTAATATAGGACAATGGCAGTATGTGTTATTAAAATACACAGATGTGTGTTTGGATTCTTGAGCCCATGAAACTCACATAAATCTATTTCTGATACAGAAATATAATCCTGGAGTCTCAAGAGCAGCCACAGATGCAGCATGCTGCCATCAGCTGTAGCATTCTGCCACTTAACATTACCCAACGACAATTACCAAAGATCATTATTTCCCATCACCTTCTACATCAGACCATTTACCAGAGTTAACAAATAGCAAAACTGACTACACTGAAATTATCCTTCTGTTCTTCCCTAACCTTCTTTATTTGGAACAATTAAACATTCTAAAAATGGGAAGCAAAAAGGAAACAATTAGAGAATTGGATTGGAAAGCCAACTCTTTGGTTTGAGGTATTAAAGTTTCTTTAGCTGAATCACTGAGAAAATCAATAATTTAGGCGATGGATTCCATAGTTTCCCCAAATGTATGGGAATGTTTTCTAAACTGTAGTAAAACCATATTTTCTATTTTTCCAGAGAGAACCAAAAGTCGACCATCTAATTTTTACCTCCGTATATGAGGTACAAGTTACTGACATGCAATACACCTTCCTAAATTCCATCTATAAATTCTACCCAACCTTTAAGACCCAAGTAAGTGCAATATTAAGTTTTTCTAGTTACCAAAACAAAATATGATTTCTTTCCTCTCCTACTCCCCATGCTACCTTATACCAATTATGACACCAATACCATTTTACCTGTTCCTATCACAATTTTTGAAATGTCTCATTTCATATCTACTGTTAAGCTACCTAAGGCAAGAAAAAATAGTGGAAATACTTTTTCAAGAATGGCAATTTTATAGGAGACACCGTTGAAATGTGATATTTGTCTCATGGGATGACATTCAATAAATATTTGTTTAGTCTGTTAAATAGCAATGTACCATCAGAAAGCAATCGGTTGGCTTTTTCATGTGGCAAAATGTGATGAATTGCATATTTCCGTTTAAGATTTGGGTCACTAGAATGTGGATTATTGGCGGTAATGGAATAGACCAAGCTAAGGATAAGCACCAACTGACTAGAGCCAGTTGGTACTTGACACTGTGCTATAGCAAGCCCAGTCTATTTACATGGGCTTCATGCAACCCATTTACAAGAGCTGTAGGCAGCCACCGAACCATATTTTTCACGGCATAGAGGACAATACTTTCACTAAATCTTAAAAACTTTAAATATTTATAAAACGTTATCAATTTATAAAATTTTAAATATTTTAAACTTTAAAATATTTATAAAACTTTATCAATTTATACAACTTTATCAATCAAAAACATTGTAGCATTTTAATCTAAATATGGAAAAAATATCTGAAGTAATAATGGAGAGCTAATATATTACAAAAGGCTGGACCTAGTTGTCTGAGATATATAAGTAGTTCTTTTAAAAAATTAAGTTTCATGTGTTCCTGAATTTAAACACACACACACACACACACAAACACACACACACAAATCGTTTTGAAAGGATTTCCAGAAAATAGCATGTTGCTGGTTTGGAAAAAGCGAGCACCTGGGATATTAAGGCCATTTTTGTAAATCTGTTGAATAAATGCAAGTGCGAGCCCTAACAGATTCCCTTAGACGCTTGCTACTGGTCATCCTTTTTTTTTTTTTTTCAATTTAACTTTAAATTCTGGGATACATGTGCAGAATATGCAGGTTTGTTACATGGGTATACATGTGCCATGATGGTTTCCTGCACCATCCATCCATCATCTAGGTTTTAAGCCCCGCATGCCTTAGGAATTTGTCCTAATGCTCTCCCTCCCCTTGCGCGCCCCCTACAGGCCCCGATATGTGATGTTTCCCTCCCTGTGTTCTTGTGTTACTGATCCTCTCCCACTTATAAGTGAGAGTATGTGGTGGTTGGTTTTCTGTGTTAGTTTGCTGAGGATGATGGCTTCCAGCTTCATCCATGTACCTGTAAAGGACATGAACTCATTTTTTTTTTTTTTTTATGGCTGCATAGTATTGCATGGTGTATACGTGCCCATTTTCTTCATCCAGTCTATCATTGATGGGCATGTGGTTTGGTTCCAAGTTTTTGCTATTGTGAATAGTGCTGCAATAAACATATGTGTGCATGTGTCTGTATAGTAGAATGATTTATAATCATTTAAGTATATACCCAGTAAAGGGATTGCTGAGTCAAATGGTATTTCTGGTTTTAGACCCTTGAGGAATCACCACACTGTCTTCCACGATGGTTGAACTAATTTACACTCCCATCAACAGTGTAAAAGCGTTCCTATTTCTATGCATCCTCACCAGCATCTGTTGTTTCCTATGTTTTTAATGATCGCCATTCTAACTGATGTAAGATGGTATCTCATTGTGGTTTTGATTTGCATTTCTCTAATGACCAGTGATGATGAGCTTTTTTTCATTATGTTGGCCACATAAATGTCTTCTTTTGAGAAGTGTATGTTCACATCCTTTGAACACTTTTTGTTGAGGTTTTTTTCTTCTAAATTTGTTTAAGTTCCTTGTAGATTCTGGATATTAGACCTTTGTCAGATGGATAGATTGCAAAAGTTTTCTCCCATTCTCTAGGTTGCCTGTTCACTCTAATTATAGTTTCTTTTGCTGTGCAGAAGCTCTTTAGTTTAATTAGATCCCATTTGTCAATTTTGGGTTTTGTTGCACTGCTTTTGGTGTTTGGTCACGAAGCCTTTGCCCTTGCCTATGTCCTGAATGGTATTCCCTAGGTTTTCTTCTAGGATTTTTATGGTTTGGGGTTTTACATGTAAGTCTTTAATCCATCTTGAGTTAAGTTCTGGGATTCTTGTGCAAAACATGCAGGTTTGTTACATAAGTATACATGTGCCATGGTGGTTTGCTGTACCTATCAACCCATCATCTAGGTTTTAAGCCCCATGTGCATTTTTGTATAAGGTGAAAGGAAGGGGTCCAGTTTTAGTTTTCTGCATAGGCTTTCCCAGCACCATTTATTAAATAGTGAATCATTTCCCCATTGCTTGTTTTTGTCAGGTTTGTCAAAGATCAGATGGTTGTAGGTGTATCGTGTTATTTCTGAGGTCTCTGTTCTGTTCCATTGGTCTATATATCTATTTTGGTACCAGTACTATGCTGTTTTGGTTACTGTAGCCTTGTAGTATAGTTTGAAGTCAGGTGGCATGATGCCTCCAGCTTTGTTCTTTTTGCTTAGGTTTGTCTTGGCTATACAGGCTCTTTTTTGGTTCCATATGAAAATTAATGTATTTTTTTAAATAATTCTGTGAAGAAAGTCATTGGTAGCTTGATGGGAATAACATGGAATCTATAAATTGCTTTGGGCAGTATGGGCACTTTCACAATATTGATTCTTCCTATCCATGAACATGGATTTTTTTCCCATTTGTTTGTTTCCTTTCTTATTTCCTTGAGCAGTGGTTTATAGTTCTCCTTGAAGAGGTCCTCCATGTCCCCTGTAACTTGTATTCCTAGGTATTTTATTCTTTTTGTAGCAATTGTGAATGGGAGTTCACTCATGATTTGGCTCTCTGCTTGTCTGTTATTGGTGTATAGGAATGCTTGTGATTTTTGCACATTGATTTTGTATCCTGAGATTCTGCTGAAGTTACTTATCAGCTTAAGAAGTTTTTTTGACTGAGACGATGGGGTTTTCTAAATATACAATTATGCTATCTGCAAACAGAGACAATTCGACTTTCTCTCTTCGTGTATGAATCACCTTTATTTCTTTCTCTTGTTTGATTGCCCTGGCCAACACTTCCAATACTATGCTAAATATAAGTGGTGGGAGAGGGCATCCTTGTCTTGTGCTGGTTTTTAAAGGGAATGCTTCCAGCTTTAGCCCATTCAGTATGATGCTGGCTATGGGTTTCTCGTAAGTAGCTCTTATTATTTTGAGATATGTTCCATCAATACTTAGTTCATTGGGAGTTTTTAGCATGATGGCATGCTGAATTTTGTCAAAGACCTTTTCTGCATCTATTGAGATAACTATGTGTTTTTTGTCATTAGTTCTGTTTATGTGATAGATTACATTTATTGATTTGCATTTGTTTGTACCAGCCTTGCACCCAAGGGATGAAGCCAACTTTATCATGGTGGATAAGATTTTTGATGTGCTGCTTGATTCTGTTTGCTAGTATTTTATTGAGGATTTTTGCATTGATGTTCATCAGGGATGTTGGCCTGAAATTTTCTTTTTTTGTTGTATCTCTGCCAGATTTCGGAATCAGGATGATGCTGGCCTCATAAAATGAGTTAGAGAGGAGTCCCTCCTTTTCTATCATTTGGAATGGTTTCAGAAGGAATAGTACCAGCTCCTTTTTTTACCTCTGGTAGAATTTGGCTGTGAATCCATGTGGTCCAAAACTTTTTTGGTTGGTAGGTTATTAACTACTGCTTCCATTTCAGAACTTGTTATTGGTCTATTCAAGGATTTGACTTCTTTCTGGTTAGGTCTTGGGAGGGTATATGTGTCCAGGAATTTATCCATTTATTCTAGATTTTCTAGTTTATTTGCATAGAGTTGTTTATATTATTCTCTAATGTTAGTTTGTATTTCTGTGGGATCAGTGGTGATATCCCCTTAATCATTTTTTATTGTGTCTGTTTGATTCTTCTCTCTTTTCTTCTTTATTAGTATAGTTAGTGGTCTATCTATTTTGTTAATCTTTTAAAAAAACCAGCTCCTGGATTCATTGATTTTTTAAGGAATTTTTATGTCTCTATCTACTTGAGTTCTGCTCTGATCTTAGTTATTTCTTGCCTTCTATTAGCTTTTGAATGTGTTTGTTCTTGTTTCTCTAGTTCTTTTAATTGTGATGTTAGGGTGTTGATTTAAGATCTTTCCAGCTTTCTGATGTGGGCATTTACTGCTATAAATTTCCCTCTTAACACTACTTTAGCTGTGTCCCAGATATTCTGGTACATTGTCTCTTTGTTCTCTCATTGGTTTCAGTGAACTTCTTTACTTCTGCCTTATTTTTGTTATTTAACTGGTAGTTATATAGGATCAGGTTGTTCAATTTCCATGTAACTGTGTGATTTTGAGTGAGTTTCCTTTTTTTTTTTTTTGAGATGGAGTTTCACTCTTGTTGTCCAGGCTGGAGTGCAAAGGTACAATCTTGACTCACCGCAACCTCCGCTTCCCAGGTTCCAGTGATTCTCCTGCCTTAACCTCCCGAGTAGTTGGGATTACAGGCATGTGCCACCACACCTGGCTAATTTTGTATTTTTTGTAGAGACGGGGTTTCTCCATGTTGGTCAGTCTGGTCTCGAACTCCTGACCTCTGTCTCAACCTCCCAAAGTGCTGGGATTAGAGGCGTGAGCCACTGTGCCTGGCCTTGAGTGAGTTTCTTAATCCTGAGCTGTAATTTGATTGCACTGTGGTCTGAGAGACTGTTTGTTGTGATTTCAGTTCTTTTGTATTTACTTCTAATAATGTGGTCGATTTTAGAATAAGTGCTATGTGGTGCTGAGAAGAATGTATATTTTGTTTATTTGGGGTGGAGCTCTACAGTTTTGTAGCTGTCTATTAGATCTGCTTGATCCAGAGCTGAGTTCAAGTCCTGAATATCCTTGTTAATTTTTTGTCTTGTTGATCTGTCTAATATTGACAGTGGGGGTTAAAGTCTCCCACTATTATTGGGTGGGAGTATACATCTCTTTGTAGGTCTCCAAGAACTTGTTTTATGAATCCATATGAATCTGGGTGCTGCTGTATTGGCTGCATATATATTTATGATAGTTAGCTCTTTTGTTTCGTTGATCCCTTTACCATTATGTAATGTCCTTCTTTGTCTTTTTTGATCTTTATTAGTTTAAAGTCTGTTTTATCAGAGACTAGGATTGCAAACCCTGCGCTTTTTTGCTCTCCATTTGCTTAGTAAATGTTCCTCCATCCCTTTATTTTGAGCCTATATGTGTCTTTGCACATGAGACAGGTCTCCTGAATACAGCACACTGATGGGTCTTGACTCTGTCCAATTTGGTGCTACTGCTCATCCTTAAGATCTGTTGGCTACAACAATCATTGATCACCTTTTGTATACACACGTAGATTACAGATTGATTCTTTTAACAAAACCGACTCCTTCAGATTTCATAAATAAAAGATTAAGAAAAATCCCCATTTATGTACCTCAAATTCAGTACACATTTCCTGGCAGTAGATGTGGCCAATGTGTCTAATAATAAATAATTGGTATCTTTTTTTCCATATTTATTGATGGCTTCACAATATTAAAAGAAACAGAGATCAGCAATGTACACAGTTATTTAAATAAATGAGCAATTCCTGGAGCTATTGAGCCTTTCACTTAAAAATTTACTAACAGTTATACTAACAGTTAGTATAAAATATACTAACAGTTATATTTATACTAAGCATAAAAATATACTAACAGTTATAAAAATATGCTAACAGTTATTACCTTTGCATTAACCCTTGAATCAGAACACCAAATATAAACCACAAATTAAGAGCATAATCTGTTAGATGAATGCTTCAAATGTGACTTTCTTTACTAATGATTCAAATTAAAGTGGTTACTCACTGTAGATGACTATTAACAACCTGCCAAGATAACTGTGCTTTTAAAAACTATATTCAAAATGGAATGGTAAAAAGACTGAACTATTAATAATTATATTTGAATGGAAATAAAAATATTAATAAATATAAATACTCATAAATTCAATTGAACATTATGGCGGGGGTAGGGGTTGTGAGGAGTGATCAAAGCTGTAACATTCCCACAAAATAAGATCTCTGGAACTGATGGTTTCCTAAAATTGATGCTGTTGTCTATAGTATTTGGTTGGTACAAACATAATTGCGGTTTTTGGCATTGAAAGTAATGGCAGAAACTGCAATTACGTTTGCACCAACCTAATAAGTTGGAGATCTATATGACAAACCTTCACTAGTGAGATTGGATTTGGTATCATTTATTTATATCATGTCTTCTAATTTTTTTTTCATTTTTATCAAATTTCCTGAAACCAGTTATGAGCTTGTTTCCTGACCCCTGTTTTTGTAATGTGGAATAAAGTAGTTTATTTAATTGAAGGTTTCTTTTATTTTCTTCATATAAAAGTTAATTTCTTTAAAGTATATGTAACTTCTCAAAAGTAAACAATCATTGTGCTTTCTAGGAAGACCCTACCTAGTATGGTAACTCCTCAGTTAACATTGTTGATAAGTTCTTGGAAAAAGTGACTTTAAGTAAAATGACCTATAATGAAACCAATTTTACTGTAGGCTAATTGATATAAACAATATTTAATTTCTGGCCAGGCGCAGTGGCTTACTCCTCTAATCCCAGCACTTTGGGAAGCCGAGACAGGTGGATTGCTTGAGTCCAGGAGTCTGAGGCTACTGTGATCCCAGATCATGCTACTGCACTTCAGCCCAGGTGACAGAGTGAGACCTTGTCTCAAGAAATAAAAATAAAATAAAAATAAATTAGTTTCCTACGGCATACTTCTGGTCACAAAAACATCACCAAACTTCTAAATAAAGACCAAAAATATTTAAATATTAATCATATTAATCATTGAAATAAATGTACTAAATTATGCCAGTTCAGGGTTGTGGGTGGCTGGGGCCTATCTTAGCAGCTCAGGGATAAGGGCAGGAAAACATGCTGGACTGGATGCCATTCCCTGGCATGGCACTCATGCACACCCACACTCATACTGGAATGGTGTAGACACACCAATGAACCTAACATGAGCAACTTTGGGATGTGGGAGGAAACCAGAATGCTTGAAGATAACCCCAGCAGACATGAGGAGAACGTAGACATTCCACACAGACTGTGGCTCTGGCTGGGAATCAATATTTTTTCTCATCACTGTTGTAACCAAACCACATTGAAAAAATGACATTCAAAAACCATCTCTAAATTGGGATTTATTTCATAATGTTGTTCTTTTTTTATATGAAAATGACTTGACAAAGTTATCTAGGCCTTCAGAATGTTCACACTTCTAGCTGTTCATCCTCATTAAAGGAGGCAGGGGTAGGATAGCAGTTATTTTTATTTCTCAGTGAAATGACATCTCTTGGTTTAGAAGCAACATCAGAGCACAACATGAAGAGTTTGTGAAGTAGGGAATGGATATGAATTAAGTGGATTAAATCACATCCTATCATGGAAAGAACATGAAATTTGGAGCCAGACAAACCTCCTAACTGCCACCTGCTGTCTAGGAGACTTTATGAATTTTACTTCTCTAAGAGCACAGAAATTATATAGAAAAAGAAGTAATGTAATTTATACTGAAAGATAATGGAAGTAAGGAGAAACATAACTGAGGAGTTGATATGTAAACAGAATTTACTACATGTCGTGTCATGTGCATTATGGGAGAATTGTTAAATTCTCAAAGCAAAATTATGAGATAATTTCTCAAAGGGAAGTATGTGCAAAAGGAAATAGAAAGAACACATCCTGTTTTGATGGAATTACAATTAATTTTTAATAATCACTATGGCTTAGATGCAGAATATAAGATGTAAAGGAGAAGGACAGTTTAAATGAGGCTGTAGAAGTTGAAAGGAATCAGATCATCTTGGCTAAAAAACTAAGGAGTGGAAACCTATGGGGCAATAAGGATAGTGTTAAATATTTTGTAATCTTTAGCATCTTCTATGCAAGGATCCGTTCTCTTAAGATGAAAAGATTAATTATTCTTGTCTGTTAAAACATGAACCCTTATATTATTAAGTTACTCAGAAAATTACAGACCTAGATAATATTGCAGTTCTGAAGGTGGAAATACTATGTATTTCAGGGAGTGTCCTAAATGAATGCTTTCTTCAAAAACACCTAACTGATTTCCTGCTTGATATATTTCTATCTTAACTTGATGCCACTCATTTCTGCTCTCAATTATAGTAAATTTTATCTTCATCTAAGGTATTCATGGCAAAATTTAAAAGTGTGTCTGACATGGTGTATTTACTCCCTCCTCCTTAAATCAATTATTTTTAACTTTTGAGTTCTAGAGTACATGTGCAGGCGTGTTACCTAGGCAAACTTGTGTCATGGGTTTTGTTGTATAGATTATTTCATCACCCAGGTGTTAATCCTAGTCCCCATTAGTTAGCTTCCCTGATCCTTTCCCTCCTCCCAGCCTCCATCCTCTAATATGTTCCATTGTGTGTTGTTCTCTTTGTGGTCATGTGTTTTCATAATTTAGCTCCCACTTATAAGTGAAAACATATGCTATTTGGTTTTTTGTTCTTGCATTAGTTTGCTAAGGATAATGGCCTCCAGCTCCTTTCAAGTCTCTGAAAAGGACATGATCTCATTGTTTTTATGGCTGCATAGTATTCCATGATATATATGTACCACATTTTCTTTATCCAGTCTATCACTGATGGGCAATTATGTTGACTCCATGTCTTTGCTATTGTAAATAGTGTTGCAATGAGCATAATGTGCACCTGTGTCTTTATGATAGAATGATTTATTTTCTTCTGGGTATATACCCAGTAATGAGACTGCTGGGCCGCATGGTATTTCTGTCTTTAGATCTTTGAGGAATTGCCACACTGTCTCCCACAGTGGTTGAACTAATTTACATTTCCACCTACAGTGTATAAACATTCAGTTTTTTTTTTTTCTCCACAACCTCACCAGCACCTGTCATTTTTTGTCTTTTTAATAATACCCATTCTCACTGGTGTGAGGTGGTATCTCATTGTGGTCTTGATTTGCGTTTCTATAATGATCAGTGATGAGCTTCTTTTTTTCATATGACTGTTGGCTACATGTACATCTTCTTTTGAAAAGCATCTTTTCATGTCCTTTGACCACTTTTTTATGGGGTTGTTCATTTTTTTCTTGTAAATGTGTTTAAATTCCTTATAGATGCAGAATAAATTTTTTCTCCCATTCTATAGGTTGTTTACTCTGTTGATTTCTTTAGCTGTGCAGAAGCTCTTTAGTTTAATTAGATACTATTTGCCAATTTTGCTTTTGTTGCAATTGCTTTTGGCATCTTCATCATGAAATCTTTTCTCATGCTTACATTCTGAATGGTATTGCCTAGGTTGTCTTCCAGTGTTTTAATAACTTTAGATTTTACATTTAAGTCTTTAATCCATGTTGAGTTAATTTTTGTTTATGGTGTAAGGAAGGGGCCCAGTTTTAACCTTCTGCATATGGCCAGCCAGTTATCCCAGCACCACTTATTGAATAGAGAATCCTTTCCCCATTGCTTGGTTTTTTGTCAGGTTTATCAAATATCAGAGAGCTGTAGATGTAGGAACTTATTTCTGGATTCTCTATTGTGTTACATTGGTCTACGTGTCTGTTTTTGTATCAGTGCCATGTTATTTTGGTTACTATAGCCCTGTATTAGAGTTTGAAGTTGGGCAGCATGATGCCTTCAGCTTTGTTCTTTTTGCTTAGAATAGCCTTGGCTATCTGGACTCCTTTTGGTTCTGTATGAATTTTTAAATAGTTTTTTCTAGTTCTGTGAAGAGTGTCAATGGTAGTTTAATAGGCATAGCATTTAATCTATAAATTGCTTCAGGCAGTATGGCCATTTTAACGATATTGATTCTTCCTATCCATAAGCATGAAACATTTTTCCATTTGTTTGTGTGATCTCTGATTTCTTTGAGCAGTACAAATCAATTTCTGGACTTGGTTTGGTCCTCCCTTGACTTTATTGACTCTCACAGTCTCCTTTGATAGATACGCATCATCTTCCTATCCCTAAACATTGGAATTCTTTAAGACTCCAGTGCATTTCTCTTCCGCGCTTTAAACTCAAAGCTAGGCGATCATATCTAATTGATACTACTGGCCTCAGCTTCTCTCCTGATCTCCAACTCATATATTCAACTGCTTACTCAATGCCTCCACCTGAATTTCTAGAAGATATGACAAACTTAAAAAAAAAAACAAACTTTTTTTTTTCTATTTCTTCTCTCTCCAAACATGCTCCTCTTCCAGTCTTTATTAGGTCACAAATGAACCTCACCATTCCTCAGAAAATGTTAACAAGAGTTTTTCAGTTATATTTTACATATTTTACAGTTTCTCAGATGCTATATCTATATATTCCATTTGAATACAGTTGTCCCTCAGTATCTGCAGAGAATTGGTTGTAGAACCATTCCATACCAAAAAATCTGCAGATGCTCAAGTCCCTGATATAATGTGTCATAATATTTCCTTATAACCTACAGCAAATCCTTCTGTATAATTTAAATGGCCTCTAGGTTACTTATAATACCTAATAGAATGTAAATAGCTGTTATACTGTATTATTTTTTAAATGTTATATTACTTTTATTGTGATATTGTATACACACACACACATTTTAACATTTTCCATTTGTGGTTGAATCCACAGTTGCAGAAACAGCAGGCACAGAGGACTGACTGTATGTAGTAAATGAAATCACTTATCTCCACTTCCGTTGCAACCATCCCAATCTAAGCCAAATCATTTTTGCCCAGATCATTTAAATTGCTTCCAAATCTGCTTCTACATGTGCCTTCCTAGAAGCAGTTCATGCAGCATCCTTAACAATGTTATTGACATATATAAATGATTCTATTAGTCTCTTGCTCAGAAGTCTTCCTAAGACACTTAAAATAATCCAGAATTCTTACTGTAACCTTCAAAGCCCTAGGTATAAGGTTTCCTATCTCTCACTCTGGTCTCTTTGTCTCCCTTCCACACTTGTTTACTCCATTCTAGTGAAACCATGCTTACTTCTGCTCAGGGCCCTGCACTTGTTTCCTTTTGCCCCAAATATTCTTACTACAGGTAATCACATAGTTTATTTCTTCCTTTCACTGTTCTCAAGTCGAACATTCCCTCTAAAGAGAGTCCTTTTGTTGTTGACTTTACTTAAGACAGCCCATTCTTGCTGTCTTATTTTCTCATTCAGTTTATATTTCTATATATTGCTCATCACTAACATTGCATTATACACGTATTTGTTAATTACCTGATAGTTCCACAAAATGTAAGCTTCCTAAGGCCAATTTACCTTAGTTATTATGAATTCTCTCTAGCATCGTATTTCTAGGCCTATAGCAGGTGCTTATTATTTGGTAAATGAATTATTAAAGGGGAAGAAAATATGATCATTTTGATCTCCTCAAAGTAAGCTAGATGACAATTTCTAAACCATTATTCATCACTTCACTGAGTTCATCTCAGTTCATCTCAGTGCAGTGATAAATAATGAGATCAATAGAACAAAAGTGAGAGTTCAGGACCAGAACTGAACATATATGGCAACTTGAATTATGTCAGAGGTGGCATCATTGATTGTTGTAAAAATGATATACTCTTCAATAAATATATTAAGACAATTGGTTATCCAGAGGAAAAAAATTAAAATGGAGTCTCTAACTTCCATTCTATAAAAAAAGTGAATTGCGGAGAGAATTCATGCAAAGCTCAAAAATATTTAAAAATATATACAGGACTATAGAAATATATTATTATGACCTGAGAGTAAGAGTGGATTTATTTCACGAGACACAAAGAGCAAAACCATAAGAGAAAATATTGACATATTTGCCTAGAATCATAATGCAAAACTTCTTTCACCAAAATAATACCATAAAACATAAAAAAAAAATGACAGATCAAGAAACTATTTGCCACACCTGTAATTTAGAAATGATTGATGAGGTAGAAGATGAAAAACTTCTATATTATGTAGGCATATAATAAGGGGGATAAAAGAGCAACATTCACATACTAGTGATAAAGGCAGGAGGCAGACAAATGCCTAGGCAGATAAATAAGAGTTCCTGGAAAATCTCCAACCTGCCCCACTAGTGTTTGCACCAGATGTGTTTTTGCAGATAAGAAAACCCTCACAGGCTCTTGTCTGAGCATGCCTGCAATGGACTGGAGGCCCACATGCACTGTGAGAGTAGGGTGGAGCCAGCAGGAATTTACACCTCATCCATGGGAGGATACCCTGTTCATCTCGTGTGTGGTGGCCTGGTATTTGATCTGTGAGGTGGGATCCTGCTGGCAGGACCCCTCTCTCTGCTGAGAGCTCCCTTTTTGCTTAATAAATTCTGCCCTCCTCACCATGCCTCAATGTGACTGTGTGTCTAATTATTCCTGGTCATGAGACAGGTACCTGGATTTAGCTGAATCAAGGAGCAAAAATCCTGCATCAATAGCAATTTACAGAAGAAACCAGCCTGTTTAATTAATAGAAGATAGTCAGTGACACTTATAATGAATAAAATAAAGATCTATGTATCATTAAATGTTTTTGCTTACTTCTCTAAATCCAAGACAAAGTAAACAAAAACATTTAAGAATATAAACAATATTATTAAAGTAAACTTAAAAACATATTAAACTACATCCTAAAATAAAACATCAAGTTCCCATGAAACATTGACCAAATATTAGTTCCTAAAGGACACTTTCTTACATTCTAACTACTGAAATAGCAAGGACAACCGCATTCTGGGACAAATGTGCAAGAAAACTAGGGATAAACCACCAAGATGAAAAAACTCAAAATCCAACCACATCAATTTAAAATAAGAAATTTGATTTTTATTTCACAAATTAGATCAAGGGGAAAGCAGAAATTAAAGGATTGCTGGGAATTAATGGTAATTTCAAACATTAGCTATAAATTGAAACACTATTTTTATTGAGAGCTTTTAGTAGCAGAGTCTGTGCAAAAAGGAAAATGCAAACAGATACGAAATGTAGGAATTCATAAATTGCATATGGTATCTTAAACAAGAAAAAATTCATGAAAAGTAAGTAAATGAAAAGAATAAATAAATAGTTATACAGAAACTGGTGATCAAGAATACCATCAAACTATATAACCAACATATACAAGTTTGCTTCCTTGAAAAGAAAAGCAGAGCAGTAAGTAACATAATGTACAGTAAAGGTGTGAAGCCCAAACGCACATAATTTATACTAAAAAAAAGGAGAAAAAACATCTAACTTTTATAAGACATAAAAATAAGTAAAAAAAAAGAGCACTTTGATTAAATTTATGCAATCCTTGATTTGTCTTTTTCTCAGAAAATATGAATTAGGCAAATTGACTTCAGGTTAAATAAACAGACTAACGTTTTGGTTAGAAAATAAGACAGGTTGTCAAACAGCTGTCCTTTGCCCTCTCCAAATATATACACATACAGAGCACTAGGGCATTTTTTCTCTGGTGAATTCTACTAAACCTTCAAAAACATAAAATCTTATATTATTAATACCAGTGTTCTCAAACTTACCAATCATCTGGAGATGTCATTAAAATACAGATTCTGATTCCATTGATTTGGGTGGGATGTATGATTCTAGCAAGCTCCCAGGTGATGCTGATGCTGTTAGTTAACAAGCCACATGTTGAATTGTAGTGGTTTAAATTGCTTCATAACCTAGAGAAAGCAAGCTTCCAAACATGTTTTACAAAGTGTACTCTAAAACTGATATTAAAAGCTTATAAATATATTCCCTAAAAGACAACTACAAAACAGTTTCTGTTATAAATATTGATGGTATTAATACTAAGGCAAAATAAAATATTTACAGATAGAATCGAGTTGGTTATTAAAAGAAACACATGACATGATCCAATAGCATGGTTCTACTAAAGCCCATGGTTTGGTGTTAGCAAAGACATTAATAAAATCTACAATATTACTAGGTGAAATGAGAAAAACTAATCATCTTCATAGATGCTGAAAAAACATTTGATGAAACTCACCACATGTTACTTAGTTTTAAAAGTCTAAGTAAAATTAAAAAATTATAGATTAAAACTGAATGATAAAATTAAAAAATAGTCTCATTAAAATTAGAAACAAAGCGAGGATTTTCACTATCACTGTACTTATTGTATATTGGGTTTAGATGACTGTGAAATTAGGCAAGACAATATCAGATACTTTCAAAAGAGAAGGAAAAATGTACCATTATTGTAGTTAATGTAAATATAATACAACTGGACAACCTGAAAAAATTAATTGAAAATCACTAGACCTTTAGTTTATGATAAAGTTTGCATTTCAAATCAGTGGACGAAATATTTCAATAGTTGTGTTGGGATTACTTGCAGAGCATATCAAGAGGAAAACAGAGCCTAATCCTTACTTTACCTTGAGCAAGAACAAATGCTAGATAGAAAAAAAGTGTAAATGTAAAACAAACTAACAACACAAAAAGCCAAGAATAACTACCTGAACACCCCCAAAGCAAGGAAATATTTATACACACATGTAAACAAACAACCTAAAAGTAGCAGGAGAAAAAGCTGGACTTCTTTTTCTGTTTCATAACGCTTTTATGCATTTCAGAAAACAGAGAAACTGCTGAGAAAAAAAATTGAATTATTTGACCAGTTAGAAAGTCAAAACTCTTGAATAGTAAAAGTATCTTCAAAAAAAATCAAAAGACATGGAAACTGAAACATATTTGTAACATAAACAAATCTTCTAATGCCATATTGACAAAGATTAAAAGATTATATAACAAAGGATGACCATCTTGCAAATAGATTGTGCTACAATCATATAATGTTACATGATTACTGCCATTACAAGAATGCAACATATTTATATGTGCTGCTATGAAAATATCCACAGAATACTGTATTTGTCCCAGTAGGTAGAAACAAATACCCAAGTTGAATCTAGAATGATTTGTAATCAAAGGAAGAGAACCTAGAGGGGAGATATTTTGAAAGCAGAATCAGCAAAGTAAAGGAAGAAGTAAAAAAATTCTGAAATTTTTCAGCCTCAGCGACAGGGATATTTATTGTTATTACTAAAACATGAAAGAAAAGCTTTTTGTTGTTAAAGGTAATATAAAAACAGTATCAGGTATTGACAAAATCTGAGTATTTTGGAGCCAGACTTTGATTCTCACGCTGTTACTTACTAACTGTGCGACCTTATACAGGTTATTATTTTTTCCTCTGTGCCTCTTTTGCTCATCTTTGAAAGAGGGTAAGTATTCACAGAATTGTTTGATTTAAAGCTCTAAGGATTAAAATAGTTAATATTATAAAAGTGCTAAGAAGAGTGCCTTGCTTATAGTACATGTTAAGTATCAGTTAGCTATTAATATTAAAACATATTATAGGTTGCTGTATGAAATACTACTTGAGCATTTAGGTCCTGAGGTACAGAAGTAAGAAATTCTGGG
The DNA here is from genome assembly GCF_024542745.1 of Macaca thibetana thibetana. Taxonomy (NCBI): domain Eukaryota; kingdom Metazoa; phylum Chordata; class Mammalia; order Primates; family Cercopithecidae; genus Macaca; species Macaca thibetana. The sequence goes on from NC_065588.1 coordinate 55,754,628, forward strand.
CTAGGCTGGACGCAGTGGCTCATGCTTGTAATCTCAGCACTTTGGGAGGCCAAGGCAGGTGGATCACTTGAGCCCAGCAGTTTGAAAACAGCCTGGGCAACATAGCAAAACCCTTTCTCTACAAAAACAAACAAACAAACAAACAAAGGCAAAAATTAACTGGGAATGGTAGCATGCACGAGTAGTCCCGATTCTCTCTCAAAAAAGAAGAAAGAAAAAGAAAAGAAAAGAAAAGGAAAAGAAGAGAAGAGAAGAGAAGAGAAAAGAAGAGAAAAGAAAAGTAAAGAAAAGAAAAAAAAAAAAAAGAAAAGAAAAGAAAAGAAAAAAATGGTAGGCTAGATCTTGGCATACAGACCAGAGTAATACACAGATATGTTTGCCTAGACTGAGGAGTTTCTCAGGATGGCTAACTCTCAGGGCAAAAACAAAGTTACCCTATCATTACTTGGAGTGAGGAGAGAGACAGTGCTCAGCACCAAGGTAGATTTTCTAGACTGAAGCAACTTATGGAATCTCACAAGTTGATGTTGTTTCAGCCTCCTTTCAGAAGACATTCTCTAATAACAGAAGGCACTTGCCAAATCATCTTCTAGGGAGAATGAAGGGAGAATGACGGTCTTGGGGTAAGATTCCAAAACCTAGTTGTGCAATTTCCTCATACTGGAATTGTGTCCCCTTGTATTAGTCAGGGCTGTCCAGAGAAATAGAACCAGCAGGAATATCTAGATATATTAAGAGGAGGGTTGTGGTGGGAATTGGTTTACATGACTATGGAGGCTAAGATGTCTCATGATACGTTGTCTGCAAGCTGGAGATCCAGGAGAGCTAGTGGTGTAATTCAGTTTAAGTCCAAAGGCTCAAGAACAAGGAGCTTTTATACCCAAGGGCAGGAGAAAATGTTAGTACCAGCTCAGTTAAGAAAGAGCTTGCACTTCCTCTGCCTTATCTGATCAGGTCCTGCTACAGATCGGATGATGGGATGGTGCCCACCCAGATCTGATAAAGGTGGATCTTGTTTGCTCAATCTGCTGATTCAAACGCTAATCCGTCCTGGAAACACCTTTCACAGACACACCCTGTAATTGTATTTTATCAGCTATCTGGGCATCCCTTATCCCAGTCTGTTGACACACACACACAAATTAACCATCATTGACTTGATTGAATGATCAGGCCTTTAGTAACTAAGTAGACAGTTGTTGATTTTACTTCTGTGTTAATTGGTCTAAATGTGTCCTTGAGAATTATTAAACATATTAATTTTTTAAATGCAATATTCTTTAAACTCTTAGAATATTTGAGAAAGAAGCAACTTAATTAAAAATCAGCATTTGCGATTACGAATGTGCTGTTCTTCCTGTCCGTGGAGTTTTAAAACACAGCCTCTTCCATCCAAGTTACACAAGCCTCACTCAGTTCTTGAAATCTCTCAAGAATTGCTGTTTATTTCTTTAAGGTGTTCCCCAACCAGGATCCCACAAGGTGAATTTTGTCTCTGTTAGACCAGCCCAAATAAACCACAATAATTTACTCTAGTCAATATTCCATGATGGGTCATCAAATAAATGAAGAAGGTAACAGAAGGTTATATATATATTCTTGACCAAGAGTATTTGAAATTTCCCATCTCATGGAAAGTTCTTCTTTTCCATCAGTCTAGTGAGTGTGTGGTGTAGTTTACCTTCTATGCCCAAGTACACACAGAACTTAGTTGAGGGAAACTAGATAAAATTATAAAGTTTACCAAAATATTGGTGCCCGGAGGCAGAGGGTGAGGTAATCATTCATTCCAACTTAGTCTCTATTTTATATCACTTCAGTTATCTGAGGAGAAACATCATAGAAATTTTTTTCCATACAAAGCTCAAGGTGACTTTGTGCAGCAGGTTATTATATTTTAATCTCCAGATTAGATGCTTGAATCCAATAGAATCTGAAAAAATTTATATGTCCAATGTTTAAAAGAATTGATAAGAAAGTTTATGTTTAGGTGAAGTTGAAAAAGGTCAACAAAATTGTGCTTCAGCGTGCTAAACTTAATATATATGCACAAAAGAATGGCAACAGAAATGTTATTTTTCCTACAAAATGTTTATTTATTTACTGTTTTACACTCATGGGGGAAAGTCCTAAATTTGAAATTGTCAGTAGTGTCATTTACTATTAATAGGTTCGCACCATACTCCTAGATTAACTTTTAAACGTATTTTCTGACAAATTGTAGTCTGATACTGATGACCTAGTTTCAGCAGTGAATAGCTGCCACTCAAATTTCTCAAGAGAATAAAAAATTCATATTTAAAAATACAGAATTTCTCAGTACAGTATAACAAAAATGTTTATGGAGAGACCCATGTAAATTATCATCATTTTTAAATATGTCTGAAAGATCCCTGTTAGAAAATACTCAGAGAGACAACAATCTCTTAATACAAATTGAATCACCAATAGTGTACTCATATTGTGACATTATCAAAGCATGCAAGACAGAGTATTTCATACATTGAAGAAGATACCATATTTCAATGTACATAGCAAACATTAATGGATAATAGCTTAGTATAAACCAGGCTGATATGGAGCAAATAGTTCTCTTAAAAAAAAAAAAAAAAACTGATGTGAAAGGAAGCAGTGAAGCAACAAAAGTTGATAATTCTTCATAAGGCAATTTAATGTGATAAGAATTGGCATTCTTTTCATCGCAAAAATGCTTATAAAAGAAGTAATAATTGTGGAAGCATGATAATTTACTGCAATAAGCTGAACAAAATGCTTAAAATTCAAAAATAGAATTTACCCCAAAGAACTTGAGATTAAAAATGAAAAACTACTCAGAATATACATATTTACACTTATCTCTTGTAGAGCATATGTTTCCTTCCAAGCTATGTAAGGATTTACCATTCGCCATGTTTTCACAGATTAAATATTGTTAAATGCTCCAAGGCACAGTTCATAGCTACTTTCAAGATTAAAACTAATAAAAAATCTGTTTTAAATACATGCTTATTATTTGACACTTTAGTGGGTCTAAATCATATAAAGACTGTCAATTTTATTTCTCTATACTTCAATACTACAAATGTTAGTGTATTGAATATTAATATGATCAATTGCAAAACATCTAATTCAATTATATATCCCTTTAATTCTATACTAGATACTTTAACAAAGTTGGTAGAGATATTAAAGTCTTGAGTATTCTTTTTACCTCACTTTTCCTTTTCTATATACAATTATGTGTTTATGTTTTTATCATTTTTTTGCTTTTTCCCACTATTCCTTATAAAAGCAAACACTAATTATAAAATATATAGGGCCCTCTGTGTATAAGTTTAATCTTTTTTTCTGCATCTTAATAGTAATAATACTACATTTGGAATTCAGGGTATAATATCTTAAGTGGCATGTCTATACAATTTCCTTAAGGGAATTATATTGTAAAATTATAATACATGCATTGTTACTACAAACTTCAAACAGGCCAAACTGTATTCTGGTTTGTTTATGCTTATTTCAATAATCTTGCAATACATTATTTTCATGTACAAATTATTTTTGCTTGGCCTGTCTGAGCTGATATTAACATATATAGTACATGTTTATGCTAAAAATAAGAAACTCAACCCTTAAAAATACATCCACTACACCAAAACTCAAAATCACTTTTACAGAAACCTATCAATTAATGGGCTTATATCCAAACATCCAATATAAGACATCAAGTATTTAATAAGTTAGGATTATATAATTTGACTCAATAGACTCATGTTATATAGATATTGTATAGATACTTCACTGAGATTTTTCATGTTTCTTGTAATGGACTCATCTGCTTAACAGTGTTCTGGGTTACAATTATTGTGTTCATGTTGTATATGGAAGAACAGACCCAGAATTACTTTATGAGAGAAATCATAATCTTATTTCTAGAAAGCCCTCCATTCAGCTATGTAAGGAATTTTGAAGTCTAAGTAAGCTCTTGAATGAACTACAGAAGATAGCCACCTTCTTACTGCTGCCCTATTCCCCAACTCAGCCTTTAGCTGGGTTCCAGTTTCTTATCTTAAAATAAAAATACAACCAGTGCTTACCTCATAGAATTATCGTGTTGATCAGATAAAATATTTAAAGCACTGTATGCCAGCCAGTATGTAGCATTCAGTAAATTCTCAATAAATATTAGTTGTTTAGATAACTGCATATTAACATAGTAAAAGCTCTAAGAAGTCCTTTAGTAAAGACATTTACTTTGCTTAACTTTATCTCAATATTTCCTTGTCTTATTAGAATCTATTTACAACCCACTATTGACTTTGGAAACAGGCTATTTGATAGGTATGGTGCCTGCCTGGCCACATTGTTTTGCCCTTTACAGGTGTGTGTATGTGTGTGTGTGTGTGTGCATGAGAGAGACAGAGAGAGAGAGAAAGAGAAAAATAGAGAGAATTGTCATTTGCTGTTTTGCCACTGGCCAAGTTGAAACATATTTTATAAAAACATAACTATGATACTTCCTGTTTTAGATATTGAAGAGTTCAATTTGGTGACATTGCTCCCTACATTATACATTGTGTCCTCCTTATAGGAATCCTCTGCATTAATTGTTCCTCTATATCAGGTCAATGAAAAGCAACACTCTCCTTATGAGGTAACTTTTAAAATAATTTTTAATAGACTACTAACTATAAGCAAATAATTTAGAGTCTACATAGCAAAGTGTTTTTTTTTTCTTTTTTTTTTTTTTTGTGTCATCCTTGCACAGGGGCCATGCTAATTGTCTCTGTATCATTACAATTTTAGTATATGCACTGCTGAAACAAGCATGCAAAGTGATTTTTTAATATACCTTTAACATCTACACTACTCGAAATAAAAATAACATTTTATTCCTAGTTTCTAGCAGAGCCTCTGGCAACTAGTAGGAAACCATTAAGTGCTTTCCTAATAAAATAATAAAAGCAGTTAACGATCACCATATTTATTTCATCTAGATGATTATGTTTGTAGTTATAATGCAAATGTTCTAAGAAAATTATTTATATTGTTTAAAAACAGCAGGTTGTATCATAATATACACTTCAGGTGGCCTATGAAAATCCACTCTCTACCGCGCTGCTCTCCACCACCTGACCTCATCCCAAAATGTCTCGACTTTATTCAGGTTTCTCTCCTTCTTTGCACTCAAAGAATTCGGTCCATCCCTGATAGCAGAAAGTGAATCCTTATTTGTCTCAGCTAGCAGATGGAGGTTCCATTGTACCACCCAATAATCTTAAAATATGGAAATAGTTTGTAGTTCTGGCCAATTGTATGAGAAGAAAAATATATTGGGGGAACACTTGGAAAATTTTCTTCACTTTTTGAAATCAAAATACAAAAAGAGTTAATCTCCTTTGCTGGTGGTCATCATTGCCATGTCTGAGTGTTATGTCTGGAACACTGGGTAAGTCAAAGAGCAAAGTCAGTAAGTGTGGGGATTGGCGGTCGAGCAGAGACACGGGAATAAACTAAATTGTTCATTTTCTTTTCATGTCACTGGAATAACCAATCCTGAATTTGTCCTTTTCTGTTATTTTCTGGTTTCTTAATTAGTGAATTAGTAAGTTTTTAAATAAAACCCAATTAAGGGTATTGAAACTGTGATTTTCTATCACTTGTAGTTGGAGCATACTAACTGCCATACTCATCTGGCTCCCAACACTTTTACTTGGAATTTTAAATCACCAAATCTACTTTTTGTATGTTAAACTTGTTAGGTGTGATACTTTTATTTTCCTCTTATTTCACTAAGATTACAGATGCTAGACAACCCTTCTCTCAGATTCATTGGCATTTTGTTAAATTGAATTTCTTTTGCCTATCCTGAGAAATGTTAATCTGAATAGAAATGCTCTATATTTAAACAGAAACACTTATTAAAGTTACACTTCTAGAATACATAAATGTGTAGAAACTTTAGAAATGATGAACACTTTTCCCTGATAAATGTCCCACTATTTTTCATTCATGGTGATTTTGTTTTCTTCCACATATATTAAAAACAGAACATTTTATTCTCATACTTTGGTAAATCTCAAGTAAATACTCCAGGATTGGCAAACTGATAGCAATTGAGATATTCTTTACAAATATCTTTAATTGCACATTTCAAAACTAAGTCCTCCTGGGCTTGAAATTTCTCTCAAGAGAATTTATAACGTGGAGTTTAGTAGAATGGGGAAGTGCTTGCATTACTCCTGATTCCTCATCGTGATATTTGTATCTCTCAGTATTTTGGATTTGAACATCCTGCTGGAATCTGTCTTTACCTTTCTGTTTGTGAAACTTACTAAATAAGATAGAGGCTAATTCTCTGTAGGAAAAAATAAGACAAAGACAATGAATTCTGACTTCTGTCTTTACCTTGTAACATATCCTTCCCATTAAGAAAAATCCATTATATCAAATATTAAGTACACTGACACCTGAAATAAAAATTTTTATTGGTTTAGTTTAGGGATTTAAAAAAAGAAAAAAACTCATCCACCAGAAAATTCTAAACTGGTAGCATCTTTATTCAATTGTGACATGATTAATTTTTTATCCATGCTAAACTTCTTCTTCCACCAGTTTCTATTTGAGAATTCAAATGAGTGTCAATAGACTGAAGCTTATTTGTACGACCTCTTTTTAATTACCAATTTCACACACAGATAGACAATTGACGAAAAGTAGAGACAATGTCTTTAAATAAAGACAGAAGAAAACTTTGTACTTAAGTAACTATGGGAATTACTAATTGAGTCAGCAAATAAAAATTTGAGTCACCATTAGGATCTGATGCAATTTTTTTCTGTGCAGTTATTGATATGTGTGTATTTACTTATTGCTAAACATAGTTTCTTTAGAAGTTGGTCAACTACTTTAGAAAGAAAACTTGCACATTCTCAGGGAGCCTATGCTATAAAATCCATCAATTATAATTTTTCTCCCAATAAAATGTTAGAATTCCAAAAAAATACATTCATAAGAATTTTTTAGCCATATTTTTTGAAGCATAAACTTCTGGAGTTTACAAATAGATTTTTGTTTCACCAACAGTCTTCCAAAAGCAATAATAGTATGCAAAATGTAAATGCATATTCATGGCAAAGGGTTTGGGTTCAAAGTAATTTTGTAAACAAAGCCTAAACAAAGTTATACTACAGACCTTCTACTGTAGGACTTCTCCGAGCTTTTAAATTGATAACGCTTATTGTACATATCAAAAAGAGGATAACAGAGGTAGTATTTTTCATACTTGTTTCATCTTGGAATCCTACTGGTCACATGCAGGCACATGTGTGTGTGTGGCGGGGAGTGTGTGTTGTTAGGCATCCATCACTGTGTTTGAAGACATCATGTAAGACACAACTTAGGAAAATAAGAAAAAGTATCAAGATGAGTGTCTTTAGTTTATTCTCACAACTTTGGGGAAACCTGAGTTGATTAAATAATGATGAAATATGTAAAGTTTACTTAATGGGGTACATTTATACATGGGTGTTTTATTGACTTAAATATTGCTATAAACTTTGACTCTGTACAATTTTTTGTCAATGTTTAGTAATTTTTTTCTTATTAAACTTATACAAGGCCTTAGTCTCATAAATTTTGAAAGCGTGTGAGCCATGTTTATATCTAAGTAAATTTTTCCAGTGTTTGAAGGAAATGGCTTCTCTTTAGTATACTAAGGTGTTTATTAAGTGATGGCTTCATGTAATACAAAGATTAATATAATTTGTAAAATTAAATATCTTACTCATTTACTCCCATATTTCTGGCACTTTTAATTAAGGAAAATGTATAGTCCTTCCTTCCCCACAATACATTATTTGCTTGTCAAGAGGTATTTAAGAAAATCGCTTACTTTCTTTTAGCCCTCTTATTTATGAACTAGCCATCTACTTCTCTCCAGCCACTTATCATTATATCTTTGGTGAAGGAATATCTGTCAATTTTCTGCAAAGGACTAAACCTACTGGAATCATGTTCCTTCTCTCCAGATAACTTTAGCATTCTCCCTGGGATTGCAGAATTCGCTGGTCTGCCCTTTGGTCTCTTTGGTCTCTTTCCCTGGGTGAACACATTTCATTAGTTTGTTAGAAAATGCTTCAATAAACTTAAGTCTCCTTTTCGTATTTATTTATTTATTTATTTATTTTTGAGACAAAATCTTGCTCTGTCGCCCAGGCTGGAGTGCAGTGGCATGATCTCGGCTCACTGAAACTTCTGTCCCCCATGTTTGAACAATTCTCTACCTCAGCCTCCGGAGTAGCTGGGATTACAGGCGCGTGCCACCAGCCCGGCTAATTTTTTGTATTTTTAGTAGAGGTGGGATTTCACCATCTTGGCCAGGCTGGTCTTGAACTCCTGACCTCGTGATCCGCCTGCCTTGGCCTCCCAAAGTGCTGGGATTACAGGCCTGAGCCACTGCGCCCGGCCTCCTTTTCCTTTTTAACTTCAGTGATTTGTTTAATACATTATTGAGACATGATCAGCTATAGCAGCACTAGGAAAGAGTTAAAAATTATGCTATTTCTCACCAGGAGACCTGAATTGAAAACTCTTCACTATTACAAGCTCTGTGACTTTGATTGTACACCTAATAATAACTCTTGGTTTGGTTTTCTCTTTTGTAAAATTGGTATCATGTTTATGTGGTGGGGCTATTTGGAACTCGTCAGTGTGTAGACGCCTTAATAAGAATGATGGGGTATTTCTAGAAAGTGACTGGCTCAGGGTGAACAAAGTTGAACTCTTCTCCAGGGGAGTTTATGCAGGGGAAACAGTGGTGAGAGCACCACCTTCTGGGTTAGAGTCAAGAAATAGACCTATGTCTAAAGGGAGAGTTTTTATTGTTGAAAAAAAAATAGGTTGTGTTATAGACAATTCCAGCCTACAGTATAATAGAATGAGATAGGCACTTGTTCTTTCTTATTCTTTCTTGGTGTCATTGCCTTCTCTCCTGTTTCTTCTTGTCAAGCCTCCCTATGTCTGACCCTAACCTCCTTATCCGTCTCTTGTTACCATAGTACTTTCTCATTATGTTACTACTACTTTACTAGTATATTAAGATATTATTTGTTAAAATATTGTGTATTACATATTCCTCATCCTAGGTGAGCTCATATAGCAGCCTCCAAAGGTAAATACTAGGAAGACTGAACCATAGTGGTAAAGACAAGAAAGTCGTTACAGAAGGGTGACCAAAATTATGTTCTGTGGATATACTTGTGACATCCATAGAGTCAGGATGGAAAAGGCTTGTCCAAGGTATGGAGTAAAAGGTGACACAAAGAAAAAACAGAATGTGCTGCCCTAACATGTTATGATAAAGTATATAAGTCAGAGAGTCCAATACATGCTCATTGAAATGCATTTAACAAATGTTCATTGTGTACCTACTGTATGCTTCACATTGCTCTAGGTGTTAATTTCATAGTGAGATACTGTCTCTTGTTTCTTGGAATGTGTTCTTTAATGAGGGATAAAGACAATAATCACACAAACAAATGTAACAAATATAAAAACGTAATTTGTAACTGAGATGAACAAAGAGATGTAAGTGATGTAATGAGATCCCATAACACAAAAACTGACCTAGTGAAAGAGAAAGAACAGTTTTGTTTAAACTGAAACCTGTAGGGCAAGCAAGAATGAACTAGTTAAATAGGAGAAGTGAACATTACAGGCAGATTAACAGAAGATGCAAAGGCTTTCAGTTTCTCACATTTGAATTTGAAGAGCCACTAAAATGCATAAGACAAGATGTCAAGTAGAATTTATTATGCAGTGAGAAATAAAAGAAAAATATATAACATGTAAAATATGTGTTAAAATATACGTTTTACATGTTGCCCATCCTAGGTAAGCTCACATGGCAGACTCCAGAACTAAATGAACCATAGTGGTAAAGGCAAGAAGGCAGTTGCCAAAGAGTAACGAAAATTATGTTGTGTCAGTATAGTTGTAACATGCTTGTGTGTCTGTGTGTGTGTGTGTATATAAAATGGATATATATATATATATGAATTTTAAAGAAAAAATAAAAAGTATCAGATTGAAACTTACTTTAGTTAAAACATTCCAACCTACCCACATCTTCACATGTCCTTTTTAATTTTATACTATTAATTAGAGAACTAACTTCTCGTTTTCTCCGTAAGGTAGCTTCTGCCACCTCTGCTGTGGGCTCTGTTCCCTCTCACCTTTGGAGATCATAAATAATACATTTTTCTATTATTTAACCTTTTTCTCAATATACCATTCCTATTGTTTCTTAAATTGCTCAATCTTTACATTGAAAGAATAACAACTTATAAAACAAAAAGAACCTCCCTTAAGGGATTTGAGGAGCTTCCAGGTTGGTGAGCACATCAAGCTTCCGGGAGAGTCCTGCCCAGAGAGGGCAAGAAAGCTCTCACCATCCCATTCTGACACTTTTTATTTTTTTCTTTAAAATAGAAGTCAAGATGACTTCATGAGAGTAAGCAAGATAAGGTTATTATAATGTCTGAAAAAATAGTAGAAAAGGTTTGAGATAATAGTAGAGAATGTAAAAGAGAGTTAAGAGAATCAGAGAAATGTGGCCATGATGAGGGCCCATTTGAAGTTGTTACTTCTCAATTTACAGTAGAATTCATACATTGTCTAATATGATATTTTTCAGGGTTCTTAGGATAATCAGTGCAAACTTAGAGGAAACAGATGGTTAGGTTCATTCACAGTAAGGGTTTGGGCAGATGTGTTCAATTAAAAATTAAGAAGAAAGGATTAAGTTTTGCAAGAGGTTGCTGAAATGATGAACTTTAAAATCTAAGGAGGATAAGAAGTGAAGGGACCACCAAAACAGGTGGTCCCTATTTTGTGAAGGACAAAATGTGAATAAGCAAGTTGAGAAGAAGTAGCATTTTATGTTTTATTTCAGTTTTATAGTTGTTGCATGTGTTGACAAGAGCCAAAGTATGATGGTGAGAGTAGCTAAATTAGAGGAAGAGAAAATTATCCAAGGTCATAATTTGAAGACCTGGGAGGCCACTGGAGCAGACATGCCATTCATGGGGACACTTAAGTCACCAGGAAAATAGCTAGATGTCAGATACAGAGAATTTCAGAGGAATGCTGTAAGCCAGGCAATGAAATCCCTAACAAATGAAAGGGAACCACATAAAAATTGGTGAAGATAGTAACACTTATCAATGTAAATGCTGAAAGCTAAGAGAGTACTATAGCTCAGTACTATAAATCTCAAAAAGACTTAATTTTATTCAAAAGATAGAGAAATTGTGATTCAGCAGAAGCATTAATAATGGGAGGAGGAGCAAAGATTGTACAACTCATCCCCAAGATTAGTAAGGAATGAGAACATCAGCAATTTGAGAAAACTCCAGAGAAAAGGGGATATGGTGCATAGAACCAGTTTCACTTAAGTCAAATAAGCTGAAGAAGCATCTTAAAGATATATAGAAATCTTCTAGGAGATATGGCATTTATGTAGGTCACAGTTTGAGGAGTCTGATTTGGGGGAACAGATTCAGGTCAATGAAATTAAGATTTTAGGAACCCTAGTGCAGAAAATGATCAATAGAAAAGGGAATAGTGTAAGAGGTAGAGGACATAATGACTTGTAGTCTAGGTGTTGACTAATAAAAACTGCAAAGTGGGCGTAATGGATTTGGGTTCAACAGTTACTGCCAAGAAAGTATCCTGCACACAACAGCTATATGAAAGTTTATCAGCTCAACTGATAAAAATTCATGAACCAATAGAGAGGATTAAATATGATTTTTTATGGAAATGCTTCATAAAATAGAGGGTAATATGTAGATATCCATTATTACTGAAATACCTGAATCAAATTTCACAAAACAATTTAGTTATCAAATATCCTATTCTTTCCCCTTCTAAAGCTATAAGCATTATTCTCATGATTACTACAGCTAGTAATAACAATACAGAAGAGCATATGATGGCATAGTATACATAAGATTTAAATTCGATCAAATTCTGTTCTACCTTGATTCTAGATTCTTCATTATGTGGTTTGAATTTTTAAGGTGCCTGATTGCTGAATTTCCTTCTTCTAGTTTTTCCTTATCCTAATTTTTGCTAATTCTGTTTACAGCACCATTTGGCATTTTTACTTTGAATACGGAAAACAGTAAACCATATGGTGAGACTATTTTGTGTCAAATTAAGCATGCTCCTAGAGCCGTGAATAATATGAAAACATGCATTTAAAGGCTTCATTCAAATACTGGTTTTTAATTCATTATATATAATATGTATTGTGTGGTAATTTTATCTGCATGCTAGATATTTTATATATATATATTTATTTATTTATTTAGGATCTCTCCTCATCACCGAGGCCGAAGTGCAATGGTGCAATGATGGTTCACTCCAACCTTGAGCTCCTGGGCTTAAGGAATCCTTTCATTTCAGCCTCCTCAGTAGCTGGGACTACTACTCCTACTGGGACTATTTTTTAAAATTATTTTTGTCAAGGTGGGGTCTTGCTGTGTTGCCCAGATTTGTCTTGAACTCCCAGCCTCAAGCAATCCTCCCACCTTAGCCTCTAACAAGTGTTGGGATTATAGGTGTGTCCCACAGTGCCCTTGGCCACATATATTATTTGTAATCTTCATAAAAAGCTATAGAAGCAAGTTTTATGAATTCATTTCACCAATTAGACAACTATGACTTGGAGAGATTATGAAACCTATCCAAAGTTTCCAGTTTATGTAGTAATTGCCCTGAACCTGAACCTATCTGATTCCAAAGCACACATTCTTTAATAATATCATGTTGCCTCTAACTCATTGAAATCATATTTTCTGATGGGATATGATTTCAAGAAATCTAGGGAAAGGATCTAGCTCCGTAAACATTTCCAACAGGTTATTGCAGTTTTGAATTTTCACCAATATAGAGTCAATTATTTGGGTTACCGTTGTTATTTTTCTATCAAATAACTTCTATAAAACATAATATGTAGGCTGGAGTCACTCACACTTTAGCATACATTTATTCATCAAATCTCTTTCTTTTTGAAAACAGTATTCAGAAATCATGAATGTTTGGTGTAGAAAGATAATTGGGTCAAAAAAATAATAATTTCTCGAGAGACAGCATTCTTCCTATGATGGCTACTGGTAGGACAACACTGAGAATACTGACTTGTACATAAGTTCTTGATACTGTAGGGCACAGTGACATAGAGTGAAAATCAGAAATTATATGTAAAAATGGCTTATAAACAAAATGCTTTCTTCATAATTTTGTTCACAATTAGGTTTACTTTACCCACATTTAAAAAATAAAAAATACAAATAGCAAGACATAAGTTTTTATACTCTGCCTACAAAAGGTGACCAAATATTTCAAACAATATTTGATTTTTGATATGTTAAAGATAACAAATGGATTTTTCCATTTCTCCTATGTTCAACAAACATCTATATTACTGAATAATTTTCCTTATGATGTGCACATTTTAAATAACTGATTTTTAATAGGAATTAATTGTTAATCTTCAACAAGTATTAACATCACAAGGTGGCTTTTACTCCCTTGTTTTATTCATTATCACTCCACATTTATGTATTCCCTTTGAGTATGAGTTAACTGTCTCAGTATGTATGCACATAAAACCAGATGTTCTCAGCGTCAAAATGGGTTATATTAATTTATGAAAAAAGTAAGATAAATAATTTCAGACTTATTGTTTTTACTAAGTTATACAGAATTGTCATTTATTGGTTCACCACACATTTAAGAGACTGTTAATTTGTAGAAATTAAGTATCTTGGTTAAATATAATATCTATACTACAATGTTACAAATATATGTATGTATATGTGTGTATATATGCATACATATAAATCACATTACAAAGAAGAGGTATTGCCTTTATCTGTTTTATTGTCACTTGAATATCCATAAAAAAGTCTAACTTCTGCTATAATTACAGAACTTTGTCATGAAATCTGACAAATTTACATATTAATGTATTTATTAGTCAGTTCTCATGCCGCTAATAAAGACATACTCGAGACTGAGTAATTTTTAAAGGCAAGGGTTTAACTGACTCATAGTTTCACATGACTTGGGAGGCTTCAGGAAACTTACAATCATGGCAGAAAGGGAAGCAAACACATCCTTCTTCACATGGCAGCAGGAAAGAGAAATGAGTGCCAAGTGAAGGGGGAAGCCCCTTACAAAACCATCAGATCTCGTGAGAACTCACTCACTATCATAAGAACAGCATTTGGGTAACTGGTCCATGATTCAGTTACCTTCTACTAGATCCCTCCCATGACATGTGGGGATCATGGGAACTACAATTCAAAATGAGATTTGGGTGAGGACAAGCCAAACAACATTAATATACAAACTTGTAAGTAAATAAATCTTAATTTTCATGGTGATTACAAGTTCTGCAAATTCAAGATATTTTAAAGTCTGCCTTCTTTCATAGTAAGATCATTTTGATTTAATATTAAATGAGGGAAATCAGAAATGAGAGACTTCTGAACAGATTAGTTCAGAAAACATAAAAATTACACTCTGGCTTTGATTTTTTCCCTTTTTCCCCCCTAAGTAATATGTGATGTGAAAATGAATTTTTGAGCCCAGACCAAAAAAAAAAAAGGTTGTCATATGTATATTAGAACAGAATATAAATAAGTAGCATTTCATAATATTCTGAAAATTTGCTTTGTATCCCCAAATTATCCATAATAGATACTCATTTATTTATTATAATTTGTAGTGCCATCTGTAGACTTATAAATATAAGTTGAATTCATTCCTTGTAAACAATATTGTAGATCATTATTTACAATATTTTGTTTTAAAAAGAAGCAAGGGCTTTCACAGCATAAAACATGTGCTTTGCCTTATTCTGTATCTCAGATGCTTTAGGTTCAAAGTTTAATTTTCAAGTGATTTGCTTTGATTGTGACACTTGAACAGGTTTCTTTCTGCCAGTCTCCTTACTTGAAAAATAGGAAAACAATATTGACCTCATGGAGTTCTCAGACTAAAAAGTCAATGAAAGCAGTAGCTATCCTCAACTGTGGTGGCAAGAAAAACTGTTGATCTAAAGTGTTTAAGATCAGAGCATTGGGTCATGATCTGGATAGTGTGTTAATGCCAAACAATCATGAGATGTAACCGAAGATTCTTTTCTAACCTAATGCAAAACAGAATTATTCCATGAGTTCTGGAGGGGAATATGTGAACAGTTTAAACAACTTGTACAAATTCAAGAAATGAAGATGACTGTTTGTATTATAGGAAATTTTACTATGCCTGGGCCATACCTTTCATTTAGAGTAATTATTAATTCATGCCCATCATATGATAGATATGATCCATTTTCACTCTAACATGAAAAAACTGAAGTATGTTTTTAAATATTCTGTTAGTTAATTGTTCAATAATTTTTATTTCAGAGCAGTATCATAATTGATTTGCCTAATATTATTGATAATCAGTTAATCTTATGAAGTTTGGAGACAACAAAGAAACAAAAGCTATTAAGATAGTACAGAAATCATTTTTGGCTAATAGCAGAACAAAATGTTTCATAAACATTCTTCTCTGTCACTACTCTAAGTTGTCATTACTTTTTAAGAGAGTCAGAGAAAATGATATAATTTTAAGAGAGAAACTATTTAAAAGTAACAACACAAAATAAAACCTAAAGTTGGAGTAATAACTAAATGAAATGATTATAAATAAATGACCAATAATAAATAACTTTAAGGCTCTTCCACTTCCCTACCTTAGAGAAACATGTCATTGGATGTGGTGTTTTGCTTTCACTTTGTAAGGTTGTTGTCACAATTGCATTAGGTAATCTATCATCTAACAAAGTATGTAACATATTGTGCTGTAAGGATTATTTGTGAGGATTATTTTAGATAATGTTTTCTAAGATAAATAGAAAAGTGGCCAGGCACAGTAGCTCACGCTTGTAATTCCAGCACTTTGGGAGGCTGAAGCAGGTGGATCACCTGAGGTCAGGAGTTTGAGACCAACCTGGCCAACATGGTGAAACCTCTTGTCTACTAAAAATACAAAAAATTAGCTGGGTGTGATGGCAGACGCCTGTAGTACCAGCTACTTGGGAGGCTGAGGCAGGAGAATCACTTGAACCCTGGAGGCAGAGGTTGCAGTGAGCTGAGATCGTGCCCCTGCACTCCAGCCTGGATGACAGATTGGGAAAAATATCACTACCGAACAATACTTTTTCTAAAAAAAAAAAAAAATAGAAAAGTGATTGACATCAGTTTAGAGTATAAGAAGCACTCAATAAATGACAGTCTATGGTTTTTAGAGTCTATATATATGTCTGACATACAAAACTCTATCGTGTTCATCCTATGACATTAATTGATTCAGGCCACACACACTTTTCAACCTTTGTTTCTGTACCTGCAATTCACTTCCTCTGTATACAATAGCATTTTGCCCCAACTTGCTTGAAGTTTCTTTCCTTTAGTGAGTTTTTCCATTTACAATCCAGCCCTATTTATGCAGCTCTTCCTAGGAAGTTTAAACATATTGGTCTAAGAAACATCTTTTTCTCAGACAGGCTATTGCCAACCACTGATTTTTACACAACTATAACCCAGTCTCCTTAACGTCGTCACATCTAGTACTGTGCTTTAGAAACCTCACTTGAAGTTCTTCTCGGTCATTCTCTAGTCTGATTGAACTTGACAACATATTGAGATCAACTCCTGTGGTAAATTAGCAATAATGTCTGGGCGTGCACTGTTGAACAGTCTCTTATTCACTATTGCTATACATTTGTACAAATGTACACTGGCTTGAGTCCATAAACTAGCATTATCCATAGTGCATTCTATTGAGTATTAGCTTTGAAAGAATATTAATGGGCACTCCTCCTCCTAAAAGGAATAATGTGATCAAGTTGTTTCAGAAATGCTAGACTGCAATCATTCCTCTTTGAGGGTCATAGGATACCTTGACATGACAACAAAAGATCTAGAGCAGTCTTTCAAAAAAGACATCTGTTTTATTATTATTATTATTATATTTATATTCTGGAATCCATATGCAGAACATGCAGGTTTGTTACATAGGTATACACATGCCATGGTGGTTTGCTGCACCCATCAAGTCATCATCTACATTAGTTATTTCTCCTAATGCTATCCCTCCCCTAGCCCCCTACCCCCCGATAGGCCCTGGTGTGTGATGTTCCCCTCCGTGTGTCCATGTGTTCTCACTGTTCAGCTCCCACTTATGAGTGAGAACATGTGGTGTTTGCTTTCCTGTGACTGCAAAGGCACCTGTTTAACAGAGATTAACAGAAGACTATGGCTGAAAAGTACAATAAAATTAACGGTAACCTCGTATAGTTTTATATTAAAATATTTTCCTACTCTTTTCCTTTATTGTTATACCTCATAAAGCTAGCAAACAAATTAGCCAGAACCCCTTGCTTCTTCTGGCGTAATAGCCATGGAAGTAGCTCTTCTTGGGTAATTAACCCAGGTCAAAGTTGCAAATGGCAAAATTCAGAGCTTCCCAGACCACATACAGCAGGAAGCAGAAGGGAAAAATTATCAGTGCAGAGCTATTTGTGGAGCTCATTAAAATGTAGATCTTAGCCTAACCCCATATCTACTGAATCTGTTTCTGTGAGGGTGAGGCTCAATAATCTACATTTTAAATCAACCATCTAATTGTAAAAGCATGCCAGAGTTCACACTGAAGGAGTATCATGCTCTACCACAATAGAATAAAATAAATTCTAACTAAAAGTATAATTTTGTTCCATAAAATTATACAACTCTAAGAGGATAGGTTCTCCTAAAAATGGACGATTGACAGGGTAGTGGGTAAGACTCTGATTAAAACATACATTTTTCTGTAAATCTCCAAGAGCTTGGTTTACTTTCTTTGGAAATTATCTTCCTGTTTCTTCTGATGTTGACCTAATTCTTTTTTCACTCACTCTACTGTTTCCCGCCCAGTCTTGGGTTGATTAGCATATCCTTTCCTTTTATGTCCTACATCAAACCTCTCATTTTGACAATACTTACATGAAGCAACCCTCGTCACAATTTGCTAGAAAGTTTCAATCTCTTTCTACCTTCCTAGTATATCCTTCATTGGCTCAAACTCTGACATTCCTGCATCTGTGCAAAACATGGGGACTCTTTTATACCATTAGTTTACTACTCAGTTCCACTTTGTTTTTAAAGTCTTATAAATGTGTAGAGGGATATCTCAGAAATAAAAATGTTTCATAATCCCCACCTTCCCTTTTGCTTTCTCTTTGGTTAAAAAAATCTGAACACTGCCTTTGACTTTTCATTTGTATGCTCATCAGCTTCCTGTTTAGTCAAGAAAATAGTGGGCTTGAGAAATATGCAGAAATTGTAAAAGTTGTTTGCATTTCACTGGAATATTTCTTTAGCTCAAGGGGATCAAATCAATAAAATATGATGAAACCATATGCTCATTATTTCAAAAAGGAGCAGCTGCTTCAGGGAGTATTGGGAGATTTATTAATTCTACCACTACCTCTCATTAACGCGAGATATCTCCAGACCTGATTTCCTAAATAAAATGTACCTCAGCAGGAAAAGCACTCTTGTAGAATCTGTCCTGATGTTCTATTTTGGTTCATTTCTGATAACATTTATGGTAGAGAAAGTATCGTGCAATTTGAAATTATTAAGGAATCAGATACAATTCATTCCATGGAAAAGGTTTATAGCATAGCCATGGTTTGGAAATGCCATAAAGGAGTAAGTCTTGGCAAAGATGAATGCTTACTGCTATGGGCCATATGTGCATTTAATTGAGTTTGCAACTTTCCAGGCAAGATGCCAAATGGATAGTCTTCTGCCTGGTAAGAGAGGTAACATGTTCTGTCTTCTTGTTCTCACCCATTTTAGATGCACAAGAAGACTCAGATTTTTTCTTTAAAAGACTTCGAAGTGCAAAATCAAGCAAATCAGCAGACCAAGTCAAATAACCAACGCATTTAAGTTTTTAATTAATTGGGTTTAAACTCATACGCATACACTCAAGGGAGTTCCAAGGAGTGAAAAATCCTTGCCCGAATAGTTAACCCCAATTATAACATTTAAAATAAATAACAGAAAGGAAGCATTTAATCTAACAACCTGTGTCCCATTCTTTAAAACAAAAGAAAGCAGAACAAGCAAAGCAAATAAATACCACCACCACCACCACCAAGAGGAAACGCTGAAAATTCCTAGGGTGAAATTTCAGAATCTCTCTGGAATTTAACAGATTTTAACAGTACATATTATTGTCTTATATAACTAGAAGGTAAATAAAATTGTTTGACAACATTTGATTAAGTAAATTTTTAAAACTTTTTTTAAATTATACTTTAAGTTCTGGGTTACATATGCAGATCGTGCAGTTTTGTTACATAGGCATTCACGTGCCCTGGAATTTTGAAAACATTTTAAGGTATAATTGGCATACAATAAAATGCATATATTTAAGGATAATTGATTGTTGAATTTAGACATCAACACAAACAAGATAATAAACATATTTCTTAATCCCCCAAAGTTCCCCATGGCCAATGGAAATTCCTCCTTTTGTGCCCCTTTCCAATGCCACCCCCATGCAATCTAAGTTTTAATTCTCTGTTCCCAGGCCTTTTCAACAGTGTTTTAAATTTTGATGAAGCCTAATTTATTAATTTTTTTTACATACTTTTGCTTTTGATGTCTAATTTAAAATCTATTTTTGAATCCAACATCAATGATTTTCTCTTGTTTTGCTCAAGAAGTTTCAGTTTTTGCTCTTATCTTTAGGTCTATGCTACATTGTGAGGTTTTGTTTGTATATGTTGTGAGATCAGGATTGATATTCATTTGCTTTTGTGTGTGACTACCCATATATTCCAGAATTAATTATTGAACAGTTATGTTTTCCTCCTTGAATTGTCTTGTACTATTTGTCAAAAATAGACCATTTATTTGTGGATTTATTTCTAGGTTTTCTATCCAGTTCCATTGATCTATTAGTTTATCTTTACATCAGTACAATGTCTTGTTTACTGAGCCCTTATAATGCCTAAAATCAGGTAGTATATGTCCCTCAGCATTAGTTAATGTTTTCAGAGTTGTTTTGGCTATTCCAGGTCCCTTGTATTTTCATAGAAATTTTAGATCAGCTTGTCATTTCTTACTAAAAACAAAAGTAAGCTCAAATTTTTATTAAGATTATATTATATCCTTAGATAAATTTGAGATCCATTGATAATGATATGGAGCAATTCAAATATTCGTACATTGCTACTCAGAATACAAAATGGTACAGGCACCTTGGAAACAATTTAGTTGTATCTTATGAAGGTAAACATGTACTTATCAAATGACACAGCAATTTAACTCTGTTTCTCTATGAGAAATGAAAGCATATGTATAAACCAATATTTTTACTTAAATGTTTACATCAGCTTTATTCACAAAAGCCATAAACTGAAAACAAGTGTAAATCTCCATCAGCTTGTGAGTGCATTAACAAATTTGAGTATATTTATATAATGAAGTACTGTTCAGTCATAAAAAGAACAAACTACTGAAACATGCAACGATGTCGATGAATCTCAAAAGCAGCATGCCAAAGGAAATCAACTTAACACAAATGACTATACATTTTAAAATTCTTTCTATTCATTGAAATAAAAATAAATAAATAGAATAATAATAAATAGAATAAAATTCTATTCACAGGAAATTTTAGAAAGGGCAAAGCTATATGACAGAATATAGATTAGTGATTGTCAGGGGCTGGAGTGATGGGGAGAGAATCTGTCGCAGATACACATTAAATAATTTTTTAGAGCGATGGAAATGTTCTCTAACATGATTGTGGTGATGGCTACATGACTACATATTTGTCAAAATTTCTACAATTGTACAATTACAGTAGACTTTATTGTATATAGATTATATTCAAAAACTGATGAAAATGTGCAAATATCTTGCATATCTCTAAATAAAGTCAAAGTTGAGAAAATTCCATGTGATTCTCCTCTTGGAATTTAAGGTGCATCATCTTTTGAGGCTATGCTTCCTATGTATGGCATATTAGCTATTCAACATAATCCAGCTCCTAAGGAAGATAATTCAATGACCAATTTGAATTACAGGAGAAATTTAGGTAACCAGAAAGCACTGATATAACTTGTAATCTGATATAAACACAATCTTAAAGAATAAAGCAGGCCGGGCACGGTGGCTCACACCTGTAATTCCAGCACTTTGTGAGGCCGAGGCGGGCAGATCACGAGGTCAGGAGATGGAGACCATCCTGGCTAACATGGTGAAATCTTGTCTCTTATAAAAATACAAAAAATTAGCTGGGCACCTGTAGTCCCAGCAACTCAGGAGGCTGAGGCAGGAGAATGGCGTGAACCTGGGAGGCAGAGCTTGCAGTGAGCTGAGATTGCACCACTGCCCTCCAGCCTGGGTGACAGAGCGAGATTCCATCTCAAAATAATAATAATAATAATAATAATAATAATAATAGTAAAGCTTCGCTGTCATGACCAAACACTTTTCAGTGGAAGATTTACAATAAAATGACATTCATACTATTATTCCAAAAATAATTATTTTTCTCAGATCTTGAGGCTTAGGGACATGACATCTTCAACTTAAAATTGCCACATCTGATTCGAATTCACTACAAATGAAATTAATGCCTATGTTCCCTTTTTACAACCCCCTTTTGTTCGTTATTATGAAAATGCTTCTCAGTTCAAGAATGCTTAACATTTGGAGTGTTGTCATATAGCCTTTATAATGTAGCATCAACATTTGGTAATGATTCCAAAAATACTTCTGCAATGTTTACTTTGAGTTTCGTATTAAATGTTTTGCATCAAGGGACCATATGGTCAGGCATTTTATAACTTTTTTCAACTGATATTCTGGCAAAACTAGTACACTGAATGTAACTGAGAATATATAAAGTCTTACTAAAATTTAAATGTTCAAACAAGATACACATTGAATTAGTGAAGATGCCAGAATACAATAAAAGCCATCTAATTTACAAGCTACCAGAGGCAAACACAATTCAAAGTTGATGTAAATCAAGAAAAAAATCTGCTTTGTGTGCAAGAAAGATACGATGAAAGGAAACAGAGGTTTTTTTTTGTTTTGTTTTTTGTTTTTGTTTGTTTGTTTGTTACCACAAAGGCAGAATTAACATTTAGATTTTTAATATCCTTTGTAGGTCATAGGTCATAAATGAAAACAGAATTTTTTCATTTTACTATCAATTGATTTTCAATCTGTTAAAGATAAGTAGATAATTCTAAAGTTGTCTATATTCTAGAATCTATTGACATAACCTAATTTCTTTTTTTTTGTTTCCTTGAGACAGGGTCTCACTCTGTTGCCCAGGCTGGAGTGCAGTGACTTGGTCTCAGCTCACTGCAACCTCTGCCTCCCAGGTTCAAGTGGTTCTTCTGCCTCAGCCTCCAAAGTAGCTGGGATTATAGGCATGGGCCACCATATCTGGCTAATTTTGTTATTTTTAGTATGGAAGGGGTTTTACCATGTTGACCAGGCTGGTCTCAAACTCCTGACCTCAGGTGATCTCCCTATCTTGGCCTCCCAGAGTGCTGAGATTACAGGTTTGAGCCACCACGCCTGGCCGACATAACCTAATTTCGATGTGTACCATTGGAGCCAGTAACAACAACTGTTTTCAAGGGATATTGCTAATGAAACATTAATCATAGAGCTGATAGAGTGTGGTGACATGGATAGAATATTATACAGAGAAAATTACTAAAAGTAAAACCAAATCTTTAATTTTATCCTACTGGTGACAGAAAAATAAATAAAAAGAAAACACTAGACATGGATGGAAGGAGGAAGTATTGAAAATATTATTGCTGTGTCACATCTAATGTCCAAATGAAGTTTAGTCTATTATTGAGATTTTCTGGAATCCAAATGTTATATATATATAATCAAATATTATATATAAACATTTTTACACACCAATATAAGATAAATTTGTCTAACTAGTTAACAATAACTTCTTGAACCTTTATAAAGTACACTGCTTGGTAGAAATGCAGAGATGAATAACAAGTTTCTTCCTTAGGGAGTAAGATAGGGAAATAAATGATTATAGTATAATAATAATGAATGCAATGGCAGCATGAAAGATGGAGATTCCCAAGCTCTGCCCTGAGTGACCGGTTGGATGAACTGTAAAGGAAAGGTAGACACATTCAGGAAGGGAATTTTTGACACAGAGAACAGCTTGTGCCAAGACAAAACAGGATATAGACACTGTGTAAACATTTTTGTATGATTGAAGTATAAAAGTATCATGTTTGGGTCAGGGGTGCAGTGTAGGAACTGATTGATCGTGAGGCTGGTAAACTAATATAAGTCAAATGACTAAGTACCTATTACACCAAGCTAAGGAGTTTTAGGTTTTACCCAGATTAGAGCTGCATTTATGAAAGATCATTTTATTCCTAAAACTACTCTGATTTGCCAATTTTGAAGCTTTTATGTCAGTATACATTGTGGCACTTCTTTTAAAGACAATGACCATCTCTTTGTAAGCTAACATGTCTAGCTGAAGAACCACTTATCATTAAATAACATGTTTATAACATCATTTTTTAACTTCTTCCCTGAACTCTGCAGACAGAAAAGAAATATTTTTTATTGAATTAAGTAGTATTATACTCATGTTCACATATGAAATATTTGAAAAAAGGAATCATTTTCTTTACCTTTAGATCTATAATACTTAGCAGTTCCGTAACAAATAGTTGAAGATCTAAGTACAACTGAACCAAAGAAATGACTGTTAATGGAAAGCAAATCTGACTTAATAAAAGACTTCAGTTAAGGTAACCAGAAACAGTGAAAGACCTGGCAAAGAGTAGGTGGTGATAAATGCTACTATGTAATGAAAATTTTTGATGGTGAGTAAAAGATTTTAGCATCTTAAAATTTTACCAGTTTTTTTTTTTTTTTTTTGCTATATATTGTTATGTTGGAGAGCATACCTTATTAACATGGCCTTTGAGTGGAAAATAGAAAATTAAATGCTTATACCCTCAAAGTCATTACAAACACAATTCATAGTAACTTTCACATTAACTAAAACACTTAAATAAAATAAAAATGTTAATTCCCAACTGGTTCTTAAATATGCAAACTTTTCTGAGAGTTTTAACAGAAAAGGAAATTTTTTGAAAGCAGGAAAAAGAGTTATATGTCTTATTTAATGCACCCAGAAAGATGAAGCATTATTAACTATTAGGTGAAAAGAATAATCCACTGAAATGACCAAAACAACTAATGAAAAGCAAATGATGTTGACAAAATGATACAGTAAGGATAGATGATACAACAGTATAAAACAGACTATAACTTGGTTTTTCCAACATAAGATTGCAAAAGGATTTTAACCAAGGACGGTAGCTGTAGACCAAACATTATATTCTATAATTTACTATATATTTTTAGTGTAAATTATCATGACTTGTTTGTCAAAAGTCATAATGTAAGAATATTATTCCCCATTTCAGCAATATCTCAGAAATTGTTTTTAAGCAACTACTGTTAGGATTTCTTTTAAAAAAATTTAGAGGGTGGGGCCAAGATGGCCAATTAGAAGCAGCAGTGGTGATCACAGGCTCCCATCAAAAAGAACCATAGCATCATGCAAATCCAGCACCAGCAACTTAGATATTCAGATTCTGTCAGCAGAACTGACTAGGCAACTGCCATGACCCACAGAGAGGAAGGAAGAGCAGTGTGACGCTGCGGCCCACCTGAGAGCCACATGGGGGAGCCACCCCACAAGCCACTTGCCAAGAGAGGCAGCGAGTGAGTGTGCTGCACAGCCTGGGAAACCATGCTTTTCCATGGAAATCTGCAACCCACAAATCAGAAGATCCCACTTGTGAATGCTTGTGGGCCTAGGGTCCCAACCATGGAGCCACACTGAGTCTCAACAGCCACTCAGCTAGAATCTGCTTAAGCCTGATGAATTCCCCAGGGGAGGGGCGACCAGCACCACAGCTGCTGCTACCTGCTGTCTAAGCCTTTGAGCTTCTTGGGAAAGGGGCGGCAGCCAACACTGGGACTGCTAGCTGCCTAACACATTAAGCTCCCAGAGCAGGGGAAGGGCAGCAGCCATCTCGATAGCTCCAGGCCACACTTTTCCCCTGCTGGACTCAGGGAGCTGGATGGCTTGGTCCCAATAGCTATTAACAACAGCATCAACAAAAAGTTTCCCCACAAAAGCCTTATCCAAGGGTCAGCAGCCTCAATGATTGAAACTAGACAAACTCATGAAGATGAGAAAGAATCAACAACAAAACGCTGAAAACCCAGGCTGTAGCAGACTGCAGCCAGAGTGCCTCTTTGGGTCTGACCCTGACCCATCCCTCCTCACTGGGCAAGGCCTCCCTGCAGGAACTCCAATAAATCCAGCCAGGGATTAGGGACAGAACTCTGATCTCCCTGGGCCTGAGCCTGTATTTGCAGGGGTGGTCATAGTCTCCATGGACCAGCAGACTTAGTCTTTCCTCCTGCTAGTTCTGAGGAATCCGGGCAGCCCAGACCAGTGGCTTTCCCTCCAGTGAAGCACACTCCCTCCACTAAGGGGCAGCCAAAGAGCCTTATTAAATGGGTCCTGCAGCCCATGCCACCCGTCTGGGTGAGACTCTAAAAGAGGGAATGTCAGACATCCCACACAGTAGCATTTCTACCGGAAACAGTTTAGTGCCCCTTGAAGCCAGAGATCCCAGATGAAGGAACAGGCACTCAACTTTGCAGTTCTTCAGCCTCCTCAAGTGACATCCCCTTGCACAGGAGTGAACCAGATGAACAGGACCTGAAGTGAACTTCCAGCAAACCACAGCAGGCCTGCAGAAGAGGGATCTGACCATTGAAAGAAAAGCAACCAGAAAGCAATAACAACAGCATCAACAAAAAGTTTCCCCACAAAAGCCTCATCCAAGGGTTAGCAGCCTCAATGATTGAAACTAGACAAACTCATGAAGATAAGGAAGAATCAACAACAAAACGCTGAAAACCCAAAAGGCCAGAGTGCCTCTTCTCCTCTGAATGATTGCAACACCTCTCCAGCAAGGGGGCAGAACTAGAAGGAGGATGAGATGAACTAATTGACAGAAGTAGGCTTCATAAAGTGGGTAATTACAAACTCTGCTGAGCTAAAGGAGCATATTCTAATCCAATGTAAAGAAGCTAAGAACCTTGATAAAAGGTTACAGGAGCTGGCAACTAGAATAACCAGTTTAGTGAGGAACATAAATGACCTGATGGAGTTGAAAAACACAACATGAGAACTTCATGCAGCATATGTAACTATCAATAGTCAAATTGATCAAGCAGAAGAAAGGATATCAGAGTTTTAAGATCATCTTGCTGAAATAAGGCATGCAGACAAGATTGGGGGAAAAAAAAGAATGAAAGGGAATGACAAAGCTTCAGAGAAATATGGGACTATGTAAAAAGACCAAACCTACAATCAATTAGAGTACCTGAAAGAGACAGGGAGAATGGAACCAAGTTGGAAAACACACTTAAGGATATTTTCCAGGAGAACTTCCCCAACCTATCAAGACAGGCCAACATTCAAATTCAGGAAATAAAGAGAACACCATTAAGATATTCCATGAGAAGATCAACCCCATAACCATCAGATTCTCCAAGGTGGAAATGAAGGAAAAAATGTCAAGGCCAGCCAGAGAGAAAGGCCAGGGCACCTACAAAGGGAAGCCCATCAGATTAACAGCAGATCTCTCAGCAGAAACTCTACAAGCCATAAGCGGGGGGGCAAATATACAACATTCTTAAAGAATTTCAAACACAGAATTTCATATCTAGTCAAACTAAGCTTCGTAAGTGAAGGATAAATAAAATCTTTTACAGACAAGCAAATGCTGAGGGATTTTGTCACCACCAGGCCTGCCTTGCAAGAGCTCCTCCTTGAATATGGAAAGGAAAAATTGGTACAAGCCACTGCAAAACACGCTGAAGTACAAAGACCAATGACACTATGAAGAAACTGCATCAACTAATCCTCAAAATAACCAGACAGCATCATGATGACAGGATGAAATTCATACATAACAATATTAACCTTAAATGTAAATGGGCCAAATGCCCCAATTAAAGGAGACAGACTGACAAATTGGATAAAGAGTCAAGATCCATCCATGTGCTGTATTCAGGAGACCCATCTCACGTGGAAAGACACATATAGCCTCGAAATAAAGGAATGGAGGAAAAGTTACCAAGCAAATGGAAAGCAAAAAAAAACAGGGTTGCAACCCTGGTCTCTGACAAAACAGACTTTAAACCAACAAAGATTTAAAAAAAAAAAAAAAAGACAAAAAAGGGCATTACATACTGGTAAAGGGATCAACTCAACAAGAAGAGCTAACTATCCTAAATATATAAGTACTTAATTCAGGAGGACCCAGATTCATAAAACAAGTTCTTAGAGATCTACAAAGAGACTTAGACTCTCATACAATAATAGTGGGAGACTTTAACACCCCACTGTCAGTATTGGACAGATCAATGAGACAGAAAATTAACAACGACATTCAGGAATTGAAATTAGCTCTGGATCAAGTGGACCTAATAGACATCTACAGAACTCTCGACCCAAAATTAACAGAATACACATTCTTCTCAGTGTCACATGGCACTTACTCTAAAATCGACCACATAATTGGAAGTAAAACACTCCTCAGCGAATGCAAAAGAACTGAAATCATAACAGTGTGTCAGACTACAGTGCAATCAAATTAGAACTTAGGATGAAGAAACTCACTCAAAACCACACAATTACATGGAAATTGAGTATCCTGCTCCTCAATGACTCCTGGTTAATAATGAAATTAAGGCAGGAATCAAGAAGTTATTTGAAACCAATAGGAACAAAGAAACAATGTGCCAGAATCTCTGGGACACAGCTAAATCAGTGTTAAGATGAAAATTTATAGCACTACCTGTCCATATCAGAAGGCTAGTAAGATCTCCAATTGATACCCTAGAATCACAATAAAATGAAATAAAGAAGCGAGAGCAAAGAAATTCAAAAACTAGCAGACGACAAGAAATAACTAAGGTCAGAGCTGAAATGAAGGAGATAGGGACATGAAAAACCCTTCAAAAAATCAATGAATCCAGGAGCTGGTTTTTAGAAAAAAGTTAACAAAATAGGCCAATAGCTAGATTAATAAAAAAGAAAAGAAAGAAGAATCACAAAAAGTGATAAAGGAGATATCACCACTGACCCCACAGAAAAACAAACTACCATTAGAGAATAATATAAACACTCTATGCAAATAAACTAGAAAATCTAGAAGAATTGGATGAATTACTGAACGCATACACCCTCCCAAGACTAAACCAGAAAGAAGTTGAATCCCTGAATAGACCAATATCAAGTTCTGAAATTGAGATAGTAATAGCCACCAACCAAAAAAAAGCCCAAGACCAGATGGATTCACAGCCGAATTCTACCAGAGGTACAAAGAGGAGCTGGTAGCATTTTTTCTGAAACTATTCCAAACTATTCCTCGACTCATTTTACGAGGCCAACATCATCCTGATACCAAAACTTAGCATACACAACAAAAGAAGAAAATTTCAGGCCACTATTCCTGATAAACATCTATGCAAAAACCCTCAATAAGATATTGGCAAACTGAATCCAGCAGCACATCAAAAAGCTTATCCACCACAATCAAGTCGACCTTATCCCTGGGAAGCAAAGCTGGTTCAACATATGCAAATCAATAAACATAATCACAAAAACAGAACCAATGACAAAAACCACATGATTATCTCAATAGACATGGAAAAGGCCTTCAATAAAGTTCAACACCCCCTCATGTTAAAAACTCTCAATAAACTAGGTATTGATGGAACTTATCTCAAAATAATAAGAGCTATTTATGATAGACCCACAGTCAATATTATACTGAATGGGCAAAATCTGGAAGCATTCCTTTTGAAAACTGGCGCAAGACAAGGATGCCCTCTCTCATCACCCTTATTCAACATAGTGTTGGACGTTTTGGCTAGGAATATCAAGAGAAAGAAATAAAGGTTATTCAAATAGGAAGAGAGGAAGTCAAATTGTCTCTATTTACAGACCACATGATTCTATATTTAGAAAACCCCATGTTCTCAGCCCCAAAACTCCTTAAGCTGATAAGCAACTTCAGCAAAGTCTCAGGATACAAAATCAATGTGCAAAAATCATAAGCATTTTTATACACCAACAATAGACAAGCAGAGAGCCAAATCATGAGTGAATTCTCATTCACAATCACTACAAAGACAATAAAATACTTAGGAATACAGCTACCAAGGAACATGAAGGGCCTCTTCAAGGAGAACTATAAACTACTGCTCAAAGAAATAAGAGAGGACACAAACAAATGGAAAAACATTCCATCTTCATGGAGAAGAAGAATCAATTTCGTGAAAATGGCCATACTGCCCAAAGTAATTTATAGATTCAATGTTGTTCCCATCAAACTACCATTGACTTTCTTCACAGAATTAGGAAAAAACTGCTTTAAAACCAAAAAACAGCTCGTATAGCCAAGACAATCATAGGCAAAAAGAACAAAGCTGGAGGAGGCATCACACTACCTGACTTCAAACTATTCTACAAGGTTACTGTAATCAAAGCAGCATAGTACTGGTAACAAAACAGACATATAGGCCAATGGAACAGAATAGAGACCTCAGAAATAACACTACACATCTACAACCATCTGATTTTTTACAAACATGATAAAAAGAGAAATGGGGTAAAAGTTCCCTATTTAATAAATGGTGCTGGAGAAAACTGGCTAGCTGTATGCAGAACACTGAAAACTGGACCCCTGCCTTACACCTTATACAAAAATTAACTCAAGATGGATTAAAGACTGAAATGTAAATCCCAAAACTCTGAAAACCGTAGAAGAAAACTAGACAATACAATTCAGGACACAGGCATGAGCAAAAATTTCATGACAAAAATGCCAAAAGCAATTGCAACAAAAGCCAAAATCAGCAAATGAGATCTAATTAAACAAAAGAGCTTTCTGCACAGCAAAAGAAACTACCATCAGAGTGAGCAGGCAACCTACAGAATGGAGAAAATTTTTGCAATCTGCCCATCTGACAAAGGACTAACATCCAGAATCTACAAGGAACATAATCAAATTTACAAGTAAAAAACAACCTCATCAAAAAGTGGGCAAAGGGTATGAACAGACACTTCTCAAAGGATGACATTTATGCATCTTTTGATGCCTACTATATATTTTAACATTATTTTAACATTAAAATAATGTTATTTAACATTAAATGTTATTTAACATTATTTTAATGTTATATATTTTTAACATTATTTTAGAGTGTGCTCCTTCTACTTATGAAAAAAAAGTTAACCATAAAACAGCTTCAGGAAGGTCCCTCAAGAGGCATTCCAGAAGGCCTGTTATCAGTGGAGATGACAGCTCCATGAGTATTACTGCCCCTGAAGGCCTTCCAGTGGGACTAGATGTAGAGGTGGAAGACAGTGATATTGGTGATCCTGACCTGGTGTAGGCCAGCAAACATGAAAAAAAGCTCAACATCACTGATCATCAGAGAAATGCAAATCAAAACCACAATGAGATACCATCTCATGCCAGTCAGAATGACAATTATTAAAATGTCAGAAAACAATAAATGCTGGTGAAGCTGTGGAGAAATAGGAACACTTTTACACTGTTGGTGGGAGTGTAAATTAGTTCAACCATTGTGGAATACAGTATGGTGATTCTTCAAGGATCTAGAACCACAAATACCCTTTAACACAGCAAGCCTATTACTGAGTCAATACCCAAAGGAATATAAATCATTCTACTATAAAGACATATGCACATGCATGTTTATTGCAGCACTATTCACAATATCAAAGACATGGGACCAACCCAAATGCCCATCAATGATAGACTGAATAAAGAAAATGTGGTACATACAGACCATGGAATACTATGCAGCCATAAAAAGGAATGAGATCATGTCCTTTGCAGGGACATGGATGAAACTGGGAGCCATCATCCTCAGCAAACTAACATGGAAACAGAAAACCAAACACTGCGTGTTCTCACTCATAAGTGGGAGTTGAACAATGAGAACACATGGGCACAGAGAGTGTAACCACACACAGGAGCCTGTCGGTGGGTGGGGCCAAGGGGAGGGAACCTAGATGATGGGTTAATAGGTGCAGCAAACCACCGTGGCACACATATACCTATGTAACAAACCTGCATGTTCTGCACATGTATCCTGGAACTTAAAGTAAAATAAAACAATAAAATAAAATAAAAGTTCCACAATTTGCTCTCAGCCAGAAAAAAAATAAATTATTTCTTTTCTGGAACATTCAGTGACCAAATAGGAAAGTAAAAATACTAAAAAATAATTAAGCTTTGTGAGAAATGGAATATTAGAAACACAATATTATGAAACACTATGAGAAAAAAGTTAGAGAACAAGTATTTTTTCTGGTTATGTCAGGGAAGAATATAAAGTTGAAGTAGTATCTGAATTGGGCATTTTAGAAAAGGGAATTTGCCATATAAGTAATAATTTATTTTAAAAATCCATTCATTGTAGTAGAAACTGTCAATTTAGTTTAAAAAATGGAAAAAGAAACTATGGCAATGAAAACTAAATATAAGATAGCATGAAGTATACAGTTAAGAGTGTAATCAGAGCCCCTACTTGTTTGTACTTAACAGTTACTTTTAGAAAAAAACATCTTTAGATTGTAGCAATTCACTAAGTAAGCACTGCGCTTACCATGTGCCAGGCACACCTTTATTTGCCAGACACTCCTCTGGGAGGTACCCTAGTGGCACAGAGGTGAAAAGAGTCTCTGCTGCCAGAGAACTGGAATTCTTGTGGGAAAGACAAATAATACCTTTTATTATTACTTGAGATGGAATTTGCCCAGCAAGTGGATGATGAACAAGAGTCCACCACGTGAGCACTGGAGCAACTGACCTCATCTGTGAGGATTCCCCAAACAAAACAGAGATCTTAAGAATTTTAGGAAATCTTTATGTGTGTAAGGAGAAAATCCATTTGTTTCTAGATATAGAAACTTCAAGGAAAATTTGAAGTAAATTGTGCTTTTGTTTTAAGGAAAGTGCCTTAGAATGTAACTTTTAATTATATAAATACAGTCATGTGTTGTAACATATTTCAGTCAATGACAGACAACATATATAGCAGCAGACCCATAAGATCATCACGAAGCTGAAAAATTCTTATTGCCTAATGACATCATAGCTGTCATAATAGCGTAGTGCAAAGCATTATTCACGTGCTGGTGGTGATGATGGTGTAAAGAAACCTACTGCTCAGCCAGTCATATAAAAATATAACAACACAATTATGTACAGTATGGAATACTTGATAATGGTAACAAGGATGTTACTGGTTTATGAATTCACCATACTATATATTTTTAACACTATTTTAGAATGTGCTCCTTCTACTTATGAAAAAAAATGTTAACCATAAAACAGCTTCAGGAAGGTCCCTCAAGAGGCATTCCAGAAGGCCTGTTATCAGTGGAGATGACAGCTCCATGAGTATTACTGCCCCTGAAGGACTTCCAGTGGGACTAGATGTAGAGGTGGAAGACAGTGATATTGGTGATCATGACCTGGTATGGGCCTATGCTAATGTGCATGTCTGTGCCTTAACTTTTAACAAAAAAATTTAAAACTGTAATAACATAAAAGTTTAGAATGTTAAAAATAGAGAAAAACTTAAACAATAAGAATATAAAGACCAAAATGCTTTCTTACAGCTGTACACTGTGTTTGTGTTTTAAGCTAAATGGTATTACAAAAGGATCAAAAGGTTAAAAAAATGTAAAAGTCTCTAAAGTAAAAAAGTAATAGTGAGCTAAGGATTCATGTGTGTTATTATTTAAATGAATGACAAGTAATGCTGCTCTGTATTTCAACCCATTGGATTGTGCTGGTGAGAGGATGGTTCCACATGCTTTCAGGTAGGAGGATAGGGTTTTCTCTAAGCAGTGAGGTGTTCTTACTATCAAGTATCTTCAGAAGAGTTTTGCTGGAAAAAAGAAATAGATTGACAGATATGAGTCTAAAACTGGGACCTCTCTCCACCTCATGGCAATTTGATTTCTGATTTGTAGTTACAGGTACTTTTAGAGAGTATTCATAGCAGCTTCTCAGATGTGTGTGTGTGTGTGTGTGTGTGTATGTGTGTGTGCATGTGCCTATGTGTGTATGTGTGTGTGATCTGAGTAGTTGGCCTCTTCCTACAAGCTAGATAGGGCAGACACCCTGAGAGTGGCTGTGGACTTGTAGCACCATAGAACAGACATATTGAGGAGCCAGTTTTACATTATTCATGGTGTTATATTTCTGTATTCTTGTTCTCATATCTTCAGTGAAATATTAGTAAAATGTTTGGTATCATCACAGTTATGCAGTGGAGAATTGTGAGTCAAGCCTGATCCATGTTACGGGTGGGGTGGCATTGGAGAGGGTGGTGAGGCCATCCTTCCAAGTGCTTCAGTAAGTGACAATCACCAGGAGTGGCTGACTGTACTGTGTAGAGTGGTTCTCTATCTAATGTGTTATTATCAACATAAATGGGAATTAATTAATGAGGAAGCTCAAGTGGAAAATTTGAGGAACGTATTCCTGAGCCCTTATAAGACAGCTTCTTTGAGAGCTCTCAGAAATAATTGGAGTACCATGTGCAAGGGGACTCAATGTCAATTTTTATTTGAGTGCTTAATGAGAATATAAACTAATTTCCCCCCACTGTTTCGTGAGACCAGGATAAATTGGTAACTTGGAATACTGCAAATAGGATGGATGGGGTCATTATTGAGAGAAGGGCAAGAGTCTATGTCACCTTGCATATTGACATTGAACTCCTCAAAAATGGAAAATCAGTGGGTCTAAAATGAAGTCATAGTAACTGCAAAACTGGGGGAGAATTCCATTTTACCAGACTGTAGAAAAGGTGATTTTACTCACTATAAGAAGCTACTTTATTCTAACCAAAGTGTAGAAACTATGAAATTCAAAAGGGATAATTATTATTGTTTTTGTTTTATTTACCCCTATATTTCCAACTCCTAGCAAAGCATCTTTTACCCTGTGGAACTTTGGAAAATGTTGGTAAATAAATAGATTTTCTCATTAATAAAATATACAATTGGAATCAATTGCTAAATGAATAATTCACAAACTCCAGAACAGTGCATGCAAGAATCTGCATCACCTGGTCCCAATCTACTCAATCTAATCTAATTCTTCTCTTCATGAAATTAGTAGTCATACCAACCCTCAGCCTTTCACTAATCACAATTTGCTTAATCCAGTGGCCCTGTTTTTGATCAGCTTTTCCCTTAACTGGGGATGTATTTCTCTAAAATCCTATGTCCATCTGTATTTTTCTATTTAATCTTAAAGTCTCTACTAACCACTCATTCTTTTAATAAGTTTTAAGTTCACACAGACTAAATTAATCATTACTTCCTTTTCACTGCTATAACACATTGGATCTATTTTTTAAGGATAATTTTTGATAGATGCTGCTAAGGTTTGGATATGGTTGGTCTCCACCAAAACTCGTGTTGAAATTTAATTACCAATGTAATAATGTTATGGGGTGGGGTTTTAAAAGGTCATTAGGCCATTAAGAAGGATTAATGTCTTTCACAAGACTGAGTTAGTTATGAAAAGACTGGAATAGCTCTTGTGGGAATGGAATTGCTTCCCATGAGTAGGTTGATGCAAGTTCAGTTCCTGTAGCTTTCTCTTGCCTCCTCATTCACCTTTTAATGTCTTCCATCATGTTATGATACAGCATAAGGCTCTCTTTAGAAGCCAACCAGATGTAGCTGCCCAGTTTTGGACTTCCCAGCCTCCAGAACAGAACTGTAAGAAATAACCCACTCTTCTTTATAAATTACTCAGTTTCAGTTATTCTGTTATAACAACAAAAATAAATGAAGACAGATGCTTTTGCTACTTTTTCTTATGCTCTGTAGTTTTCTCTTGGCATTAGCCACAAAGAGAGGTTTTACAAATTTATTTATTATAAATTGGATCATATCACACCATTGTTCAAAACTCTTCAGTGATTTGCCATCACCCTTAAAATTCATGTCTTCATTATGTCCTGCAAGGTCTTGATTGCCCTGGCCTCTGGCTGCCTCACCAAAGTCATTTTCCCCCAACTTACTCCCCTCCAGCTATATTGCTCCATGCTCTGTCTGGAGCCAGACAAGTCTATTGTAGCTTCAGGGCTTTTTCATTTGCTTTTTCCCCTGCCAAAAATATTTTTCTAGATCTTTTGTGGCTTCTTTATTTTATTCTCATTTATCTTTATTCTACTTACATATTACCTTCTTAGAGAAATGCTCTCTAGCTCACCTAATCTAAAATAACCCCAGCTTGTCTAAAGCTTTTATCCTCCCATCTTCCACCCATTATTTGACACAGTTTACAATGTGCACCACTACTTTCAAATATTGTCTAGTAAAAACTGATATATTTCTTTTAAAAATGCCCTAAATTGGATTAGAAATAACTTGCTTAGTAATGAAAAAAAATGAGAGTAACCTAAATCTTTAACCCATGTGTAGCTATTTTTAACCCATGTGTAGAACTTACTATAGAACATAGATAAAACCTTACCTCCTAGAAAGAAATACAGCATGTTTCCTTTTGACCAGAAAGCACTTAAAATCATTGCTTTTGAAATAATTGCAGGATAATTGGTTCAACTTTAACCTTTCTTCAGTGAAGCATATGAGGATGGGATAAAATAGGCCTAGACTGTATATGTGATTTTAACATGAGCTGTTGGTCTGGATGGTATGGACTTACTAAGCAGATTTTGTTCTGGCCAACTATAGCCTGTTTCTCTTCTTTTACCCTTAAATAATTGTAGATCTTTAGCTTTCTAAACTTAGATTGGCATTAATCATAAACCTTAGTAGTCTCTGTCCATGAGTTTACAACCATAAAATTTTTTTGTGTGTGTATAATGCTAATTTTGATTTTCTCAACTTTCCTTTAGTTGCTCCTAAATAGCTGCTAGCAGTATGTGGCTAGTTTTAGTTGAAATCACAATTTCTTAACACCATGTTTACAATGCATATAGATAAGCTTCTGGCAGTTTACCTAGCTCTCATCCTCCAAAAAACTCAAAGAGAAATTTTGTTCAACATATTATTACTTTAAAATTTATTTTGAGATGCAAAGACAACAGCTAAATTTACAGTGAAAAAGATTTTTGGGACTTCAAAAGAAGCATTTGATGGGAAACTATTATCTGATTTACATACAATTGTTACTTCTTTCATACTTTTACATTTAAAAGTCTGTCATTAGCAGTTAGGGAAAATATTTTGTGATTTATGTATATCTGTATATGACTTAACACTGGATCAAGTTTAAGTTAGAAAGATAAAAAGTAATGAACATTTCTGCGTCCATGGCTTTTGCTTTCATCATTAGATATAATGCACCAAGTGTGGGAAGATTTTTGCCAATGGAGGCAAAAATTAAGCACAACTAAAGAAATACCTAAATTCCATATTCCCAATGGCAATTGGCATCTTTCATCACTCTTTTCTATATTCCTCTTTAAAGCTAAGGTTCTGGATGAAATCTAGGTTTTGCCAGGGACAGGTACTCTTGGAATATTTGGAAAACAGAAAGAAGGTTTCAGGGAGTAGAGGTGGATTACCAAGAATGATTGAGGAAGATTTATTTATGATTATGACATTTTATACACAGACATTAACAAAACCTAAGATAAGGGCCGTCAACTCACAAAGAACAGAAAACGCAAAATTTCTGAGGTTTTCCACAGTTATCCTGAGACAGAAAAAAAGGACGGAGTGATTAGTGCATAATGAATGGTCATTTGAGGAATGTATTGAGATAAGGTTGGAGGAATGGTAAGTGGTCAGATCATGTGAAGTCATTGTGGTATAAAACGTAAATTGGCTCATTCAACACCTACTTCAACCTTCTCTACACTTATTTTCTGTATAATAATGCTAGTGAAAATAAACATTTCTGACTCTTTTTCAATTGGGTTGCTATATGTGACCTAAGTTCTACCAAGTAGGTGTGAGTCAGAAATGAGTGACTTGAGGTGGCACCACACACTAGAAGAATGTATCTTCAGGCAGGTAGAAAAGTAGGAGGCATTTGTTTGCATGTGGCTGCTTTAACAGCGTTTTTTATATCCATTCTCTGCCTAAGTCCTGTGGCATAGCAGAGCATTTCCCCTAGCTCATTTTCCCTGGTTCTGGTTGCATAATATTCAGGGCTAGGTCCTTGACTCTTCTGTATTATATATTGGAACGATTTTTTTTTATTCAACCACCTAAAGTGGATTATGTTGTCTGGAAAAAAAAAAAAATCAAATACATGGTAGTACTTCTGGAGTTGTGCAGTAAGAAACTCAACAAGCCCTCTACTCAAAAAGCATTGAAAAAAGAAGGAAAAGGAAAAGGCAAAAATTGACAAAACAGGAATGAAAGAGAGATCATCGCTACAGACCCTGCAGAAATGAAAAGAATGATGAGGAAATACTATAAACAACTTTATTTCAGTAGACAACTTCAATGAAATGAGTAAATTCCAAGAAAAACACAATTATCAAAACTGACTCAAGAAAAAAGTGAAAATGAGTAGATCCATAACAAAAAAGATATTAAATTACTAATTAAAAATCTCCCCACGAAGAAAATCTGGGCCTTTGTTGGTGAATTCTGTCAGATATTTGCAGAAGATATATCAAACCTTCACAAACTCTTCCTGAAAACGCTAGAGAAAGGAATATTTTTCAGCTCATTTGATGAGGGCAGCTTTTACCAAAACTGCAACAAAATCTGAAAAAAATAGTTGATTCTAATAATTTATCTTTGAGTATGTCCTCAGGGAATCCCTAAGATGGCGATAATGAGGGCATTAGAGATGGTGTGTTCTGATGACCATTTTTCTCATTGCCTTACTTCTCCTTTGACTGTTACTATTCTATGGTTCACAATATACAATAGCTGACTGGGTCTCTGTGTGAAGTGTTCTTCATGTCTTCTGAATCATCAAACTTCATGATACCCAAGAGATTATTTGAACTCCTCTAGATCCATCACACTCTGCTGCTGTTTTTCTCTCTTTCCCTCCTTACCTCTCTTCCTCCCTGAAGTTCCTTTAAATTCATTTTATTTTGTATATATCTAGTTGCTTTAGAAAAGATTCTCACAGCAGAATTATGAAGTCTTTGTATATGGGCCTTCTTTCCAAAGTGCTGACTGACATTTCTGCTTTTGCTGACGTTGTCAGTCAGGATTCCTTGACCATATTTATCTCAGGGGCCAAGTGCTTTTCATCCCAGCAAGCTTGGATTCCTTTCACTGCGTATCTCCGTCAATAGACCTGTACATGACCGAAAGCAATGTTACGACCACAGCCTGGTTTTTTACACTGCTTTTAGAGCCTAAGTGCATTAGGTAATATTGAAGGGCATTTGTTTCTCCCAGTTCATTCCTGACAGTTGGACATCTCTTGAGGCAGCACCTCAAAGATCTCTAGAGGGCAGTGTTGCTTAATTCCAAATGCCGAGCTGATCGTCGTGGCTCTCTGAATGCAAAACACTAGTGCAATAATTAAGATACAATTTCTCAGAAGTTTCCTTGGAAATGGAAATAACACAATGTTTTAAATGTGTGCTTGAAGACTTTTTTATGAAAAAAATCTTTTAAACATAAATAAGGATAAATAAAACTAATAAGGTTAGTTTTCTTTCTTGCCAATTTGGTAACATCATCTCTCAGGCTCTCCTCACAAAATCAAGCACTCTCCCAGTGATTCCCACAGACCCTCACTCTCCTCCTCCCCGTCAGGGTAACAGGTATTTATTCTTCATGTTTCATAACTCTGTGAGGGAGCCTTCAGGACCTCTTCTCTGACTATCCTTCATCTACCCCAAATAAAGATATATAAATTCTCATGCAAAACCAGGGACATGAAAGTGAAAGAAGTGCTCCTGGGAGCGAAAAAAAAGGAAAAAAGAGGATATTTTAATAAATTTTTGATGATGCTCTTACACATTTTAGGAAATGAATTGGAAACACTTGAGACTAATGCTTGAGACTAAGGTCAAAAATAGATGAGCTTATTGTGTCCTTCTGGGGCCACAAAAGCCAATCAACTCATTAGCTAAAAAATCTTTTATGTGATGTCTAAATATAAGTATGAAGAAGATTTTCATGTACTTTGGAAGGTACCCTTGAACAGGAAAAATTCTTGAGTGTAAAAGAAATCTGTTTTTGTTCTTGTTAATATTTATTTTAAAATATTATCATCGTAATTGTATGATGCAATAAAATCATATTCGAATTCTACAACCTACAATAGTGAATTGTACTGTTCTTTACACATATTGGTTCTTTTAACAAATATTTGTTCAATTGAG
Source organism: Macaca thibetana thibetana (assembly GCF_024542745.1). NCBI lineage: Eukaryota > Metazoa > Chordata > Mammalia > Primates > Cercopithecidae > Macaca > Macaca thibetana. The sequence continues at coordinate 55,794,269 of NC_065588.1, forward strand.
TTGATCAAATTTCATTGCTCAATAAGTGTAATTATTCCACAAAATTTAGATTTCCTTCAAAAAAACAAACAAATGCTTGCATCATTATTTGAATGAAGAAAGCATGAGTTCTGAAAAACAAATGTCTAGAAGTCCAAATATCAGGATCAAATTCACTAAGTAATTGCTCAAGTTGCCAATTTGCCTAAAAAATCATTGAGAAACACTTTCAATTAGCAAGTCCTTCAAAATGGCTTTATATCAAGAAATCAGTTTTTCTTTTTCTGGAGAAAACATCTGTCTAAAATACATCTTACATATACTGTGAAAAAACTGCCAAAACTGGAACCAATTTTTGTGTCACTTTATAAAGTTAGCATAAACATACCTCACATTTAAGAAAACAAAACTTGTCACGTATATTTTCTTTATAAACTTTTAAAAATTCCAGTGTTTTTGAAGATTAAACAATGTTAGTTTTAATACAACAAAATCAGACGATTCTCTTCTTTCTTTTTCTGGTTTAATTCACAAACATTTTTAGGCTTGCTCCTTATTTTCACCTAAATGAGCTACGTATGCTACATATTGTAATTTTGCATATGTGAAACATACAATGATATATTTCACCACTGAAGAACAAATCATATTAACCCAATTGGGGACCTGGAATTTATATATTTATTCATATATCCATTGTTTAAGCCCAGATGTCTAAGCAAAATAAAAATAAACTGATGAATCTCTAAGCAAAACTTTTTATCTGGCAATATATAAAAAAGAGAATTGCAATTTTGGACATACATACAGACCAGGGTGGTCTTTGGTATGCACAAAGAAGAAAGAAAAAGTTAGACATTTTATTAGAAAGAAAAATGTTATGTATTGTTTTGAAATAAAACTCATCACCGTGAATGTTTACAGGAGCTGGCAAGCTCTGACTGCTAAGTGACAGTGGTATGGAAACCTAGTCTTAGAATCGCTGTGGGCCATTTCAGCAGCTACTAGGTAAACCTACTCTTAAAAGTTATAGCAGGTCATTTTGGCAGCTGGCTTGTGAGATAACTTCTGGGCAGGTGCTTTGTGCCCAACTGCTTTTTTGTCCTGGTCTCTCAATGCTAATTTAGTTGTGTATGACAAGATAACTCCAATTCAGATAATCAATTTTTACATGTATTTATTAAACAAATCTCATATGTGGGTTATTGTTTTAGCAACCAAGTACATACTGATGAAAATGAAAATTGCATACGTAGAATTTTAAAACAAGGTGACAATTGCTTTCCATTTTACTTTTACCTGCAGAAGGCATTCAAGGGTTTCAGAGGGCAGAGAAATCACTTCCACTTTAGGACATTTTTAAAAATTTCCGAAGAAATGTTGAATTTGAGATAGGATTTACAAGAGTGGTAAGATTCTTTAGTTAACAATGGAGAAAGAGTATGCTGGTTGGGGGGACTAGAGGAAACTAAAGTGGAAATGGAACATAATAGTGGTAAGAGCCTATTGGTTTAGTGCTTGCTATATGTCAGGTAGTTTATATACATTATGTCAAGAAATTCTTAAAATAATCTGAAATCCCCATTCTGTAAATTGGGAAAATCAAGCTCAGAGATACCGAGTAAATTACTGAAGGTCACACAGCTCTTAGGTAGCACAGGTTGCGTTTATTCTTCACTCACATAGATCTGTTGTTACTGGATTGGCATTCATACTGAAGAGGGCTAGACTTTAAGACTAGAAAACTACTCTAGGGAAGCCTGTAGGTGAATAACTACATCTGTCAGTAGCTAAGCAATTTCTTGTTTCAATGACAGACATGATATTTACAGTGAAACTGACCTTTTTTTTGTATGTAAGAGATTCAGCACAAGATTTCACTTCCTATGGCAGGATATGAAATTGACTCATGAGATTTGACCTTCTTAGTACTTTCAAGGTAAGACAGAGAAAAAAAAAGAATCCCTAAAATTGGCAAGTATGTTACAACCAGTTTCTAAATGGGAACACTGGGAGAAACACAGTTGAAACACAAAGGTTTAGATAAATTTTGTATTACACAGAACTGTATGCCTGCCTTAGTTTTAGTTCAACATTTTCTTTTTTTTTTTTTTTTTTTTTTTTTTTTTTTTTTTTTTTTTTTTTTTTTTTGAGACGGAGTCTCGCTCTGTCACCCAGGCTGGAGTGCAGTGGCCGGATCTCAGCTCACTGCAAGCTCCGCCTCCCGGGTTCACGCCATTCTCCTGCCTCAGCCTCCCGAGTAGCTGAGACTACAGGCGCCTGCCACCTCGCCCGGCTAAGTTTTTGTATTTTTTTTTTTTTTTAGTAGAGACGGGGTTTCACTGTGTTAGCCAGGATGGTCTCGATCTTCTGACCTCGTGATCCGCCCGTCTCGGCCTCCCAAAGTGCTGGGATTACAGGCTTGAGCCACCGCGCCCGGCCTAACATTTTCTAATACTAGATTTTATTGGGAATAAATGAGGTGACATTGCATCAAGATAAAGTAGCATGTCATGAAAATTATGCATAGAATGTCTCTATGAAATCAGATTTTTCCATCACTCAAATTAGATCTGCATTAGGCATATGAAGACTTCTTCCCATAAAGTACCTTGCTATTAAGCAAACTTGACTATATTTGGATCAGCTTTCATTTAGAAGGTAAAATGTAAGCGCTCACAGGCAAAAGTCTGGATTTAATACTGTAGTGATTATGGTGACCTAAACATATAGAGACATCTAATTCAGAAAAATACTTCAGCTCTGGTTGAGAAGTAAAGCAGCAAATAAAATTTACTGCTTTACTCTGACTTGTTTCTTCTATACCTGTTTCCATTCATCTCACATGTAAACACATACGCACACACACACTATATTGCTGAGTAAACTTTATGTGCTATTAGGAAGATGCATGCTGAAATTAATTACTTATGTCAGCTAACGACAGCACAAGTGAAGATTCTCAGGGTTATTTTGCTGTCACATGCATGAAATTTGTACTGTTGTGCCTTTGTCTCCTTTTTTGGATACTGTGATCAAAATCCTATCTGTAGTGAGAAAGTTCATTGCAGTATTAGAAAATGATATTTGCTCTGTTGGAGATAAATGGTAAATAGACATTTTTGAATCTTGCCAGATTTGCACATACTCAGCTAAGGAAAATAATAGTCAAAAATTAAAAGTGAAATTTAAGAAGTTCAGCAAAGCTATCTTTGAATTCATAGTTTGCTGAAAAAGTTTATTTCCTTCTTTTAATTTAACAAGAAATCTTTCAGTAGAACTCATTTTAAAGAAAACAGTTATGTAATATAAAAACTAGGATGCAATATCAAAGGACAAATTTTTACTCTAATTTGGGTAATATTTTCTTAAATCAAACAAAATGATGCTATTAAATATAATTTAACAATTCCTGTATAATGAAAATTAAAACTAAAATTTTACCAACAATACTTATAATAGCTTAAAGAACAGAGATTTTTTTCTTGGATATGTGTATATTTTATATTGAATGACTCAGATATTATGCCTGTACCTGAGATCCTATCAATGTAATGAAGGTGCTCCCTTTAGAGTAATGGCTTCTGGTATAATTCTCTTACTTGACATTTAAGCAGCACAAGTTTTGTTGAAAAAACAAGGTGGACTTGAGTGGTCAAAGAAAAGCAAAGGCATGGTTTGTGTTTTGAGGAGATATATAATCTCTGTTTTACAATCTAATTCTGTGCTTTTCAGCTTTTTGTGAGTATCAGAGTCCTGTGTACACCAGTCTGGGATTTGAGTTAATAAATTAATACAAGCTAACAAATTAGCCTCCTACTATTTCATGAATGCTGATAGAAGACATGAGACTCCAAGGCCAAAGGCAAAGAACTTTACGATCATCAACAAATGTTCCCATTCCCCTAGCCCCCAGGTTCTCCAGAAGTGATGCAGAGGCTTCTGCACGTGCCTCCATGTGGCTAGAATGCAGGTGGCTGAACCAGAATTATGTCTGAATCTTCTAGCTTTCCTTTTGGCCAGGCTGCCACCAAGAGGCTGTACCAATCAGGCCTGCCTGAGGTCACTGATAAGAAAAAGACACACATCATGCCCAGGAATTGTTAGGGCAGAATCCTGCAATTTCAAAATAATTTTATAAATTCCTCCTCCCTTTTTATCTGATTACTGTCCAGGAGGCAGCTGAGAGGACATGAACTCATTTTAGCCACATTCAGTGACCAAACTGTTATACTAAAGGATATGGGCCAGGTCTAGTCAGAAATAAATTTTAGATGATTTTTGAAAAATCAGTTCCACCTGTCAGTGATGCCAGCAGCCTGAGGACAGCAAGGGTTATCAACTCATCAAATAGCTCAACTACCAACCCATTTTGGGTAGCCTTTATGACAGAAGGCGAACCCATGTCTGACTGTAGATGGTTTGGAAAGAGGAACATAACATAGTTTCATTTGAAGGTTCATAATAGGGTAGCCAGAGTTGACTGATCAGACTGGAGTAACAGCACCATAGCCAGAAAAGTGTTGACAATCATGAGGTACCACATATAGCCCTGAGAGAGGGCTCAAAGACCTGATGTAGCCAATTCGCTAGAAAATGGTGGGGACAGCAACTCTTGCAATGTGTCCTCCAACTGAAATTAAATAGGCCAACTTCCGGCAAGATTCACAAGTTTGGCATGAAGTGGTGACTTCTGCACCAGAAGCATATAGTAGTACTTTATGTTCAATCTACAAAAGTGGATGTGTTGCCATGTCCAGTATGCTGATGAATTTCAGTGGTGATGGTGACCCTCCGAGCAGTTAGGCTTGATCAGCAGCTTGATTCTAGTTGGTCTTAGAGAATGAGCCCTTATCATAGACATCTGCATGAGTGACTCAGTCTGTCAGATTGTCAGGTGAAATTGGTTTCTGGAATTCATCTCCAAAGAAGGGTGTCTTTAGTCTGCCAATCTGTAGTCTTCCAAGTGGCAGGCCAGACAAGTGGGACATTGGTCAAAAAGGTTCATCAAGGGAAGTATTGTCCAGAGCCAGACTACATACATTTTTGTTTCTAAATAGCTAGCACTACTCATCAGTAGTGACTCAATGGATGCCATAAAATTTACATTTAGCTAAGCCATTGGTAAATCAGGCTTAGAAATTTAAGAGAATACCTCTGAATCGAGGACTCAAATAAGTTAACTGTTTCTTCATTACGGCAATGAAAATAGTGTTTCTTCCAAAAGTGTTGCTGTCTCTTTTTGATGTGAAGTGAAAATACTGCTAGTGTGACTATGTCATTTCATTTGACTTAATGATGCCTGCTATGTTCTTGTTAATGAACTTAGACATCCTGCTACGTGTTTATTGGCTGTGTTTATAGTTTTTGATGAATCGTCTGTTTGCATTATTTGCCCACTTTTCTATTCAGCTGTTTCATACCTGCACTGCTTTGTTGAAAATCTTTTTATATTATGTTTTCCAGCTTTTTGTTGCTTGTCATTTATGGCATCTTTCATGATAGAAAGTTCATACTTTCTACGTAGTCAAGTTTATCATTATACCTATATGCCATCTGGGTTTGGTGCATTACCTCAAAAGTATTCTTCTTACTCCAATATTATTATTTCTGCATTCATTCTTATAAGTACTGTAATGTTTGAATCTTTAATCCATCTAGGATTTTTATATATGAAGATTAATAATCGAAATTATTTTCTTCTATGAATAAAGTCAATATCCAAATAGCATTTATTTTATTCTTATTTCATCTCTCACTGATTTAAAATGCCACTTTTTATATAAAAAATTAAAATATCCTGATATATATATTTTGGACTGTTCACCTAAGTCTAAAAAATTAATATAATGTGTTGATGGGACAGGAAAATAATTACGTGATGTTGTTTTGGAATAAATAGTAACTTTTGAAGATATTATCTTACAGTTTATAATGTTATTGCATTTCTCAGATCATGTTTAGATGTGCCTTTTAAAAATTTTCTTTATAATGTTACAGAATAATTATTAATAGAGTTTATATTAGAAAAAGATAGAATGAAATTTAGCTTTCAGAAGAAACCATTCAACAGTCAACATATATTTGATCTTAAAGCATCCAAATAACTTGAATAATGTTTTTGGTAAGGCAAACTGTTGCTTTATTCTATATTCACACTTGCTGTATTGTCAGAAAACCCATGAAGTAAGTGAGGTTAAAGATTATGAAGGACCCACATCTTCTTTTGGCAATTTTATTTATCTTTGTGTCAAGACCAAAAGCTACTAAAGCTATGTAATTGACTCCTCGGTGTTAAATGAGGGAAATCTTGAACACTTCCTATATTTAGTTATGGGCTAGAGAGGTTTCATTATCAGCAAAGAGGTAACCTCTCTAACTACCAAATCATCTCATAGGAAGCACCTAAAATAAATCTTATGTTAATAACATTTTGATATTGGGCTCTATTTCAAGCTTAATTACTGCTGTTTGGTTCTTGAGTGTAGCCTTCAGCCATATGTATGGAATGTAGTCATTCATAATTCAACATTGGATACATTAACCACTCTAACAAGATGCATCCTTGATTTATTTTCTTTTCAGGTAAGTAGAGAATGCGTGCCCAGCACTCTTTGCCTAATTACCTCATTTGATTTTCACTACCTTCCAGCAAGTTAGATTTTATTATGTTCACTTCACTGATGAGAAAGCCATACTCAAAGAGATTAAGTGTTCCACTCAGTTCCAAAAACGAATAGAGAAGAAATATGAAACTTGAAATCATATCTGTAAGATTCTGAAGTTCATGATCCCTCTGCTATACTATCATTCAAATTAATTTTCAAGGGCTAGCTTAAAAATGTAAATTGATAGCCCTAAGCAATAACTCTGCTGAGTGAATGGTGGTGTAATGCTTATAGACCCAGGAGGCAAACATTCTGGTTACCAATACTTGGCATTTGTGTGACTTTAGGTCTCTGAGTCGGACGTTATTAACCTGTAAAATGGAAGAAAAGACATGCTTTACATCTTACATTAAATTACATAATTAAACATTAATATATTTACTTATTTGTTGAATTCTACTATATATACAAAATGGTTTCAGAATGGTTACAGGGTTAAAATGGCTACAAACTACAAACAAATCTGCTAAGAGGAATTAGAGCTTTACCATTATTTTGTTTTTAAATTGAAAGAATGTGTTCAAAATATATAACACTTAGATCATTTCTCCCCACACTCTTTTCTTCAGGACAGTTATGTTATTTATTTGAATACAGCTTGGCTCCTTTGTTTCTGTTTATATTCATTTCTGAATATATAAAAACCTGTCAGGGAAATATGACTCCTCTTCCTCTTTCTACCATTTCCACTCACTTGTTCTAGGGAAGCAATTTATTTAGTTCTGATTTATACTTTCAATTCTATTTCTGAAAGTAAAAAAAAAAAAAAAAAAAGAATAAATACATGTCTACTTCCCTATTTCCAACATCATTGCTTTAGAATATAAACTATGTCCTTCTCCTGCTTAAAGCTCTCCAGTGACTTCCTCTCACTCTTTGGAGAAACCCAAACTTCCTATGTAATCCTTTGTAATCTAATCTAATACTTTTTCTTACCTCATGGTCTTTGAACTTGCTAAACTCTGCTCAAATGCTCATCACACAGTTCGCCCTCTTATGTTATTGAGTTATCTGACCAAATGTTGCCTTCCCAGAGCTGCCATCTCTGGCAACCTATTATTATTCTCTGTATTTGCCTTGCCTTGGTTGCCTTCACAACATCAAAATTTGCAATCATGTTTTCTCTTTCACTCCAATCTTTTCCTGATGTCATAATTTCCCTTTGTCCCTGTCTTCCTTTAGTTTCATAGCAGCAATGTTCTCTGTGTCTTGTTGAAAATAAAGATTTTCTAACATCTTACTTTTTGTCTCACAGAAACATCATTTCAAAGAAGAATGGTTGTTTTTCATTCTTCAAACTGATTCTCTTATTTTGAATGACTGAAGTATTTCTCATCCCAGTGATTTTCTTCTACTTGAACATCTTTACAGTGGCAGCTCTATGCTCATTCAGTGTTTATGAATTGAGATGGGTTCTCCAAAGTGTATGTGTATTTATGGTAGAATCTTTTAGTGGGGGTTTAAGGAAGAAGAGAAATTTTATTTATTGTGGCTTCACTTTGCCAGTTTGGATATCATGGAAGCCTATGAGATAGAATATGGAAGAAGTTCTCCATCTAAAGGTTTTCTTAGTAAGGAGCAAGACCTCTTTGCTTGAGAAGGTCAAATGTGTTGGGAACAGCCAGCTGTGCCACTTTTTCTGTAAGTTAAATGGTCCCCCTCATAGCAAGATTATTACCCCATGGGTATGGAAAGCAAGGAGTAAACATTTTTTTAAGTTTTATTTTAAATTAGCATATAATATGAGTGAACATTTTTAAACATTCTTGAACTTTTGTCTATGTTTTTCTCAGTCATATTAGTAAACTTGGAATTATTCCTCAAATATATAATCATCTACAGTGTGGGTCATTTTCATCATATATCCCTGCACTTCTGACAAAGGCGTTGTCAGGGTCTACTTCACATAGGGCAGGATTTCCTTGCCTGTACTTTTCACTTTTCTGATTTACAGACTAAATAGACTTTCCTGTATTTTTCTATATCTCTCCTCAGTTCAGTGATAATCTGGAGAAGAGGTGTCAATTAAAGACTGTATTCAAGTCATCATTGTTTCTGAAAGTTAGTCACATACTCTTTTAATTTTTTAGTTATTTTAATTTTATATAAAAATAGACAAAATAGTATAATAAGCTCTAGACACTCACCCCAGTTGGTTTATATAACAAATGTAACCTACCCAGTGATGGTATTTTTCTTCACTTAACATTTTACAAGACCAAGGCTTTTGCCGGGCGCGGTGGCTCAAGCCTGTAATCCCAGCACTTTGGGAGGCCGAGGCGGGCGGATCACAAGGTCAGGAGATCGAGACCACAGTGAAACCCCGTCTCTACTAAAAATACAAAAAAAAAAAAAAAAAAAATTAGCCGGGCGCGGTGGCGGGCGCCTGTAGTCCCAGCTACTCAGGAGGCTGAGGCAGGAGAATGGCGGGAACCCGGGAGGCGGAGCTTGCAGTGAGCCGAGATCGCGCCACTGCACTCCAGCCTGGGCAACAGCGTGAGACTCCGTCTCAAAAAAAAAAAAAAAAAAAAAAAAAAGACCACGGCTTTTTTAGATCAATTTTCCCATACATTTTGATAAGGATGATATGTTACATGGATCTTGATTTGTTTTTCACTGTCTATTCTAAGCACGTCAATATCTCAGAGCCAAGAACTATCTTTATCAAATGAGCAGTCCTAGAAGAAAAGGAAGTCATCACTAGTGAGAAGAGTGTACAAATAATGAACAGTAATCTTTGAAATGTTAGCGGAAACATGTCAGGTTGGGACATTCCATCTGTTTTCCTTCTTGTCTTATGACCTCCTAGCACCCTAGAAGGCTGAGGGAAGGAAAAGAGATAAACTTTCAGGGACAGCATTTTCCACAAATCCTGCTTTATTACTTTAAGTTAGCCCGATGTCTACATATTGGTTGCCCCAATATGTAGACGTTGCAAATCTTTTCTTGGGCATTCCTTGGGGCTCCCTTACCTTCCTAAAATTTCATTTTCCAGTCCTTCCTGATTCCTGACCCTTTCCTCTCCTTTTATGTTCTGGTCACAGACTCCTGGCTCTTGCAGTAAAATTGATTTTCCAGGTTTTGATCTCTCTGTCTAAGTTCTGGGAACTTCCTCATCCCCTGACTCCTGGTACCAGGTTCAAGCTGCTGCAATTACATTTTTTTTTCCAGTTTAGGCAGCAAAGTAGAGTATGTAATGGCATAGACTATCAAACCATAATGTGGATGTTTGAAATCTGGCTTCACATTTTGTCAGTTAAGGGTCCTGGGCAGGTAACTTTGTTTCTCCAGTGTCCTCCTCTGTAAAATAGGGATTATAATAATATGAACTTCAAAGGATTGTTTCAAGGAAGAAATAAGTTAATATTTGGAATATGCTTAGAATACTGGCTGATATATGGTAATTGCCATAAACATTGTATAAGTATACAAAACAAAATAACCAATTAGCCCAGTCTTGAGAAGACAATTAGTATTTCTTTGCTTCTGTTTTCTAAAAGAAAGCCCTGGTGTTTAAAGCGAAATGATTTTCTGCTTTGGATTTACAGTCTTCCAAACCAGAAGTTGGGGCAGCTGCTTCTCTCTGGATCTTTATGTCATACTTCCAGAAAGCCCCAAAGTTGGCACTCAACAGCAATTACATGAATGTTTGCAAAGTTTAGGGCTCTAGTTAATTTAAAACTGTTGCAAAACAACAAGGATTTTGCATTTAGAGAATATAAAATATACAGACACATAGAAGATGGACATGCCACAGGGTAAGTTTTCCACAAGTGTACCTGAAAGCCAGGGCAGTGGGCCTGTAAATCCAATGCAAGATGAATGAGATACCAGATCCCAAGTTTTAAGATGAACTCTACTCTTCCACAAAAGAAATTACTTTAAATGTGCTTTTAGGTCACATGTCCTTACGCTTTTATCAAGTAGGAACATCCCAAAACATTTTTCACTTTCCTACCTCATTCTCGGATTCATTTGTGACTGAATTTCAGGTTCTCAATTGAGAATATCTTATTACGTCCAGATGCTAGAACTCTGCCTAGCCAGATGATCCCTGGTTCCACGGCCAAGTTTCTGCTAGGGTCAAGTTGACATTTTGCTTTTCTTCCAAGTTCAGATATTATTCAATGATTGAAAAAAAGCTTCCCATTTTTCAAATTAGGTTAATTAACATTTACCTATAAGTAATTCTCATTCTTTTACAATTTTTATTACATATTTAAATTCTGAAAATGTTTACTCTCAATTGTCTTTGATGAGTTTCTATTTTGAATTGAGATTATTTTAATTTTTTTGAGTTATCATTGGAGATGAAAGAACATGTCTTTTGTGATGACTTTAGAAGGAACTGAGTCAATACAGGTTCTGTTTCCATGAAAAGGAAGAAACACATGTTAATCAAAGATTCAGCATGAGTTCTGTATAACGACAGTCAAATGTGTTATCACAAACTCTTTGTTCTTAGCTACAGGAAAGAGAGGGCAGAAAGAATAAGAAACTAAAATCTGACCTTTTGGAAATAACTTTTATCAGGACGAACTCCAAAGTGTAGATGTATGCCAGTGAAAAAAGTTACAATAAATTCTTCCAAAAGGTATCAAACAGACTCAATTGGCCCAGTGGAACAATAAATATTGGGACTTGCTTATTTGATGTCCAAACAATCAACAGTATTCTGTTTAGTGGACAGTAAGTAGACTTGTTAAATAATAAGTCTTTAAAATTTTTACACATATGTGTGTGTGTTTTTTTTTTTTCCATGCAGGAATTCATTTGAATCAAAACAGCTGTTACATTCTTTTACCATAAATGGGTTAACTCCCCTAATTCCCAATCCACCTAGGACAATGGTTCTCAAGTGGGAGCAATGTTGCCCCCTCAGGGACCTTTGGCAACATTTGCACAGGTTTTTGGTTATTACTGCTGGAGGTAATTGTAGCTACTGTCATCTACTGAGTAGAGAACGGGGATGCTGATAAACATCCTACAATTCACAGGACACCCTCCCACAACAAAGACATCTCACCCCACATGGCAATAGTGCCAAAGTTGAGAAACCCTGAATTACATGCTTTGAAATATAGATAGTGAAAAAAAAAAGGGTTATTCATAACCAAGAACACACGCCATTTCAAGGAACTTGGAGAAACTTTCCTTACCTTTCAACAACAAAATGAAACTGACAGATATTTCAAAATTCCTTTCTAGAAATATTATATATGTAACCAAAAATGTGTTTTCCTTTTAATCTCCCCTTAGTTTACCTGATATGGGTAAGATTTGGTTTGTGGGGGAGAAAGTGTTGTCGTTGTTGTAATGTGTTTGAAGTGTTTTGTAATCTGTAGAAAGCTATACAGACATAAGGAGCTATTGTAAAGATAAAAGCTCAGGGCATCCTTGAAGAGTTCTTTGTTGTCTGATGCTGTTACTGACTTTGTACAACCATCACTCCTGGATATTTTATTTAACCTATAGGTCATTCCCTGTGAGCACAGTCGTGCAATCTTTATCCCTACTCCTTTCCCCTACCTCTTTCTTGTGGTGTTTTCAGCACAAAGAATATTGAGGTAATTTCAGTATTGAGCCCTGTTTTCCTGAAATGTCAAAGGTTGGGTTTCATAATCTATACAAATTAGGAAAATCCAGTTGTTCTGTAAAAATATTTCCTGCAGACTTACTTCCTGGCAGCTGGCAGAGCAGACGGTTACTGTTGCTTCAATGTGATCAAGTTTTTTAAAGGGCTTCAGTACCACCCAGTTGTCTCTGGGCCTCTGGATAATGATGCTTTATGGGAATACTTCCCATTGCTTACACTAGGAGCTTTCACAAATAGCTTCCTTAGTTCCAGATACAGTTGGAAGATCAATTGGAGGAGCAAATGCTATAGAAAGTCTGAACCTTTGCTTTACTGATGAGAAAAGTCAGAGCATATATAATCATCACAGCCAGAAACAGACATCTTTACTGTTTGAAAACTGGAACCTTTAAAGACCATCCTGCAACCTGTAGAAAGCTGGTAATTATGTAATTGAATCAATTATATCAAATGTTTCAAATGTTTTATAAGTTCTAATAAAATATTCATAGAATTTTTGTCTTACCAATATTCTAATAGAAAGCATCATATCTTGATAATATCAAGAGAAATGATCAGAAGAAGTCACATGTTTGCATTGGCTGCCAAAGTGGCATTGTGATATGGTGGTCTGACATGGGATGCTTATTGTTCTGTGCTGTTCTATGAAGGCATACTTCTCTAGGCTATTGTTGAATCTTACAGAGCTGAGGATGGAAATACAGAAACAGTGTTAGAAACTGTAACTGAAGGAAATGAAAACTGAAGGAAATGAAAACGAAAAGCACCTGATGAGGATGCTGTGGCATAACCTGACTTCGTGTTTAGATGGTAATCAGTCCCAGTCTAAAGAAGGAGAGCCAATGCCACGCCAGTAACCTTCTGGGCCATGGTTGTTCACTGATGAAGAATTTGCCTTCCTTATATTTTCTTTTCTTTTTCATTTAACACAAACTTCCCCAAATCTTACTATTCACATTCATACTTACCTCCTTCCCTCAAATCTCAGAGAAAGCAGTGGCATTTATCTTTTCAATATAAATTCTCCACCTGTGGTTTTAATCCCATTTCTTTCAGCCACTTCCAGGGCTTTATTCTAATTATTTTTTGTCTCTATTTTCTTTTGTTTTCATTTTCCCTTCTATTGAAATATAATGACATATAGTAAAGCATACAATTCAATCGTAAGTGTACAACTTTATATTTTTACATACGTACACTCATGTAATCAACACATTATTCACATTTATACACACACTGTGTATATGAGTATATGTGTCTACTGTTAGTACTACCAGCTCCCAACTACTACTACTAACTACTATCCTGACTTCTATTACCATAGATTGTTTTACTTACTTTATAATTTCTGATAAATGGAATCATTGCTAAGCATTATATCTGTGACGATCAGTTATGCTGTGGTGTCCATTCTTTTCAATGCTCTGCATAACTGCATTGCATGAATAGATCACGATTTATTTATCCATCCTACTATTGATGGGCATGGGGTTGTTTCCAGCATCAGACTTGTATAAGTAATGTTGTCATGAACATTATAATACAATTTCTTAGTGAATACATTCAACTCATTTCTTTCACAAGTCTACTCAGATTAAAATCAAAGGGCTATGGGATGTACATAGGTCTATCTTTGGTGAATACTTACTAAACAGTTTTTTAAAGTGTTGTGACATTTTTTATTCCTACTAATACTGTATGAGTTCTTATCACTTTGTCTGCTTGTTATCCTTTGGTGTTATCTCTTCTTCATTTTAGCCATTCTGGTGTAAAATAATGGTAATTCACTGTGTTTTTAATTTGCATCGATAATGTTTAATGTTGCTTAGTAACCTTTTATATACTTTTTGGCTGTCTACATCCTCTTTTATTAAGTGACTATTTAAGTCTTTTGATCTTTTTTTTAAAATCTAGATTGTCAATCTTTATCTTCTAATATATCTTAGTAGCTTTTGGAATTAAGTTTGTGTCAGATACATATATTGGGAAAATCTCACAGTCTGTAGTTTACATTTTCATGCTCTTTATTTTGTCTTTTTAGAGACAGCAAGTATTTATTTTAAATAAAGTCCAATTTATCAAACTATTATTTTATGAATAGTGCTTTTGTATCTTTTTAAAGAAATCTTTATCTACTCCTTCATCATAAAGATATTCTCCTATGTTAACTGCTAGAAATTATTCTCCTTTGTTAACGCCTATGTGAACTGCTAGTATACTTCTGCTTTTCTCATTTAAATCTGTAACATCTTTTCAACTACTTTTAATTATGTTATAAAGTAGGGGGTCATAATTCAGCTTTGAATATGGTTATACAATTGATCCAATCAATAGATATTTAAAAACCATTTGTTAAAAAAAATGAAGCCTTATGTCACTGAACTACGTTGGTACCCTAGTTAGATATCAGATGAGCTTCTATACTTAGTCTGGTTCTGGAAGCTCTACTCTTGCTCTGTTGGTATAATTGTTTATCTTTGAATCAATCCTACTCTACCTTAACTACTTTAGCTTTATAATAATTTTTGATATTTGAAAATGTAAATCATCCAGTGTTGCTACCTTTCAAGATTATCTGAATAATCTAGAGCCATTGGTTTCCATATAAATTTTAGATTCAGCATTTCAGTTTATACACATATTGCACTGAATATATATCAAACTGGGGAGAGCTAGCATTTTTAAACCATTTAAACCATTTTAGACTTCAACTATTTTAAACATAAAACTCATTTTAAACCATTGAGTCTGCTAATATATGGATATGAATCTTTCTCCGTTTTTTTAGATTTTTTTTATTTCTCCCAGCAATAATATATAGGTTTCCGGTGGAGGTCATGCACATTTTCTGTTTAAAAAATTTCTAGACATTTGATATTTTGTTGTCTTATAAATAACATTGGTTTTAAAATTTAGTTTTCAATTTATTCATGTTGAGTGGCTAAAATACATTTGATTTTTAACATTAAGTTTTTGGCTTTATCTAAGAAAAGCATACATTTTCAAGTACAATCAGGTCTTCTTATGAGATAACAGTGTTAGTTCTTCATTTTCAGTTTTTATAAATTTATTGTTTTTATTTTTCTTAATATACTGGTTAGAACTTTCACTACCATTTATCGTTTGTCGAAGCTGGACTCTTGCCTCTCCCCAGCAGACACTAGGAGACACAAAACTTATCTTCAGGTGCGTTCTAGTAACACACAGTAAATTCTTTTATTATTATTATTATTATTATTATTATTATTATTATACTTTAAGTTCTAGGGCACATGTGCAAAACGTGCAAGTTTGTTACATATGCATACGTGTGCCATGTGGGTGTACTGCACCCATTAACTCGCCATTTACATTAGGTATCTCTCCTAATGCTATCTCCCCGCCCTCCCTCCTCCCCACAATAGGACCTGGTGTGTGATGTTCCCCTTCCTGTGTCCAAGTGATCTCATTGTTCAATTCCCACCTATGAGTGAGAACATGCGGAGTTTGATTTTCTGTTCTTGCGATAGTTTGCTGAGAATGATGGTTTCCAACTGCATCCATGTCCCTACAAAGGACATGAACTCATCCTTTTTTATGGCTGCATAGTATTCCATGGTGTATATGTGCCACATTTTCTTAATCCAGTCTGTCACTGATGGACATTTGGGTTGATTCCAAGTCTTTGCTATTGTGAATAGTGCTGCAATAAACATACATGTTCATGTGTCTTCATAGCAGCATGATTTATAGTCCTTTGTGTATATACCCAGTAATGGGACGGCTGGGTCAAATGGTATTTCTAGTTCTAGATCATTGAGGAATTACCACACTGTTTTCCATAATGGTTGAACTAGTTTACAGTCCCACCAACAGTGTAAAAGTGTTCCTATTTCTCCACATCCTCTCCAGCACCTGTTGTTTCCTGACTTTTTAATGATTACCATTCTAACTGGTGTGAGATGGTATCTCATTGTGGTTTTGATTTGCATTTCTCTGATGGCGAGTGGTGATGAGCATTTTTTCATGTGTCTGTTGGCTGTATGAATGTCTTCTTTTGAGAAGTGTCTCTTCATATCCTTTGCCCACTTTTTGATGGGGTTGTTTTTTTCTTGTAAATTTGTTTGAGTTCTTCGTAGGCTCTGGATATTAGCCCTTTGTCAGATGAGTAGATTTGCAAAAATTTTCTCCCATTCTGTAGGTTACCTGTTCATTCTGATGGTAGTTTATTTTGCTGTGCAGAAATTCTTTAGTTTAATTATATCCCATTTGTCAATTTTGGCTTTTGTTGCCATTGCTTTTTATGTTTTAGACATGATGTCCTTGCCCATGCCTATGTCCTGAATGATATTACCTAGGTTTCTTCTAGGGTTTTTATGGTTTTATGTCTAACATTTAAGTCTCTAATCCATGTTGAATTAATTTTCATATAAGGAGTAAGGAAAAGATCCAGTTTCAGCTTTCTACTTATGGCTAGCCAATTTTCCCAGCACCATTTATTAAATAGGGAATCCTTTCCCTATTTCTTGTTTTTGTCAGGTTTGTCAAAGATCAGATGGCTGTAGATGTGTGATATTATTTCTGAGGGCTCTGATCTGTTCCATTGGTCTATCTCTCTCTTTTGATACCAGTACCATGCTGTTTTGGTTACTGTAGCCTTGTAGTATAGTTTGAAGTCAGGTAGTGTGATGCCTCCAGCTTTGTTCTTTTGGCTTAGGATTGTCTTGGCAATGCGGGGTCTTTTTTGGTTCCATATGAACTTTAAAGCAGGTTTTTAATTCTTTTGGCAGTCTTGAGCATTCCCAGCAGACATTTTAAAGACGTGGGGTCATCCCTGGGAAAAAATTTTAATCTGAAAGAAGCCATGTTAGAGTTTGGTTAAGGAGAGACTCTTTGCCACTTCTTATAAGAACTGTGCTGTACCTGCTACCATCTTCACTTCCCAATTTGTTTTCTTAACCAAATATAATTATTATATTATATAATATGGTCTAAACCATATTATAATATTGTTTAGATTTCTGTTTTCTATTCAAATAATTTTTGTTGTGATTTTCAAAACAAAATAGACATATCCTTGTTTTAAGACTTTTCTGCAGATTTTGCCTTTTAGCTATCACATCCTTCTTGAAATTCTCTTCTCCCTTGCCTACAAAAAGATCACATTATTCTTCTAGCTCCTCAAGTGTTTCTTTTATTCTTCCCTTGGTCATGTTTCTGCCTCTTTACAATCCTTAAAAACTAGTGTTTACTTGGTTTGACCCTCTGTACTTACTAAACTACTGATCACTATACTATAGCCTAGAATTTTCCTAAATTTTAACGTTTAATTCCTCCTGTATTTCAGACATACTGAGGCAGGAGGATAGGGTTTGGATGTGGGGAACCTAAGGCTGATTCATGCTGGCTTCCTAGATCTGAATCAAAAAGAAAATCCCACCTCTACACACAGAAATAAAAAGGGATTAAAGACTACTCCCTTTGCACTGCATTGCAGAAGAAAAATGGAAAGTACCTTTGATTGGTACCTTCCTACAACTAATCAGGCTAGTCACAGTCCTAGACTTCATTTATATAGGATGCAACTAGGTAACCAATGGAAAATAGCTAGAGCATATTTAAACCACCCCAAAATTCTGTAACCAGCGCTTTAGAGCCTCTTGCTAGAGCCTGCTCCCACTCTGTGGATTGTACTTGGGTTTCGGTAAATCTATGCTTTTGTTGCTTCATTCTTTTGTTGCTTTGTCTGTGCGTTTTGTCCAATTCTTAGTTCAAACTGCCAAGAACCTGGACAACTTCTAGTCAAGACCCTCCACTGGTAACAGTATTTCCAGCCATCTGGTGAAAATCTTCTAGCTGAGTGGATCCCTGTAAGACTGTAATTGACAACAACCAAGTTTAATGCTGCTGTGTCTTCGTAATTAGTGTATCTCCTTCTTAGAAGGCTTTCTCTTTTCCTTCAATCAATTCATGCCTTAACTCATTATTTAGCATTCTAAATTTAACTTAAATATTATCTCTTGTGAGAAACCTTCCCTAAACCTTTGAGGATTATTCTGTCTTTTCTCCTTTTTTTTTTTTTCCTTATCATAAAACTTGTTTTTTCTATCGCAATTATGTAACTTATTATAGTTTTTAAAATTACTGACTCTATTTTTGCCCCAACAAAACGTTTGTGATAGCTTGTCTTTATTTAACATATCTCTTTAAGAGCAGGGTTCCAGAGTAGGATGTTG
The DNA here is from genome assembly GCF_024542745.1 of Macaca thibetana thibetana. NCBI lineage: Eukaryota > Metazoa > Chordata > Mammalia > Primates > Cercopithecidae > Macaca > Macaca thibetana. The sequence goes on from NC_065588.1 coordinate 55,812,727, forward strand.
AATTAGACTCGAATTTCCTTCCAACTCCACAGGTATTAGGACTTTGTTAGTTCATTTTCTATCTTTGTACCTAATGAAGTGTCATGCATTTGGAAGATGATCAATACAGTATTTTCCATGAATGGTCACTAAGTGGCTTGTGGAAAAGAGAAAGTATGCAATCTTGTCTTCTCTTACCACTATCTTGCTGATGGTTACAATTCTGGAGTACAGAAAAGCAGAAGCTTTATGCAGACATCCTTAACATCCCTTGAGACTCTCATAGAGAAGGGTTAGCTAAGTATAGGCTGGAGCTACAGCGATTTATCCATTCTCCTCAAGAATCTGGTCTTCAGATGGATGACTGATGCCTATCAGAAAAGATAGGGACATTTTGTATATATTTGGAGAACTGACACATTTTTGAGTCCCTAACTTTGATACATTTCTAAATTAAGCTTCTCTTCATTTAACATGCCTCTCTTAAAACAGTATTCAATTATTAAATATTGAAATAGACTAGCGTTTTCTCTTAACTCCAAAATTTGCATTTCATTCATAAGGTGTCAATAAATAAAATAAGTGCATTCATCTCTGCATGAATGAACCAGTCAAAGATTTAGTAATTTTGGTAATTTGCAGGTGTTTGCTGTTTTATCTTTAAGTTCCATCTCTGTTTCAATTTTAACATCACCTAGATTTTTCCTTTTTTCAGAAATCTTGTTAGTATCATGACAATTTAAAAGTTCTTTGTTGTTAGGTTTCTAGGAATAGTGTTCCATATCCCTAATATTTTTAGGTCAAAAATTTTATTCTTCGAAGTCTACCAACATCTCATTTCTTGAACTTTCTCTAACTACTTTATTGATCTCATCTGCATTCTGGAATTAATAACTAAACATTTTCTTTGCTCTCCATCCTTCCACTTCTTCCTTCTTACATAAACTTTGTCTCTCTTCTTGTCTTCAAAATCTTTTATGGCTCATACCGTGGATAGAAAATGCACACTTAAAACAAATTTGGATCAAATCATACTTGTTTCCAATTCATTTTGTTACAGGATTTCTTCTTTCTTATCATCATTGTGTCCTACTCATTCAGCAAACATATTAACATGTCTAAGATAAATATTTATATTTTACAACTTTATCTACAAGAGAAAAACTTATAAATAATACTATTTTCTCTATAGCACATGAATTTGAAAAGTAAAAATAATAGTTTCAAAAGTCAAATATCTTCCAAATTTCTTACAATTTGAAAAATAAGTTATTAATAAAGTAAAGCACTTTAAATACTTTCAGGAATGAAGTGGGATTAAAATATTAAAATGACAAAACTTAACTGTTGCTATAATAATGCCTAATGTCTATGAGGTGATTAAAATGTGTCACAAACTATGTTAAATGACCCAAAGGCATTATTTCATGTAATCTTCAGAACAACTTTATGAAGTTTGAACTACTATTATTTCCATTTTATGGATGAGGCTACTGAGGTTCAGAAAAATTAAGGAATGTGTCCAAGATCCTACAGAATGTAGAAGGAAAAGCTACAGGCCTATAATCTTCTTCATGATGTGACTCTTGCCTATTTTTCCAGCTAGACAAATGTGAAATTCAAATACATTGGAGACAGCAATAGTGATACTGAATGAAGATGAAACTATCATTAACAGTTTTTATGGCATCGTTTTCCATTATTTGGCTGTCATTTGAAACAAGAATGGCCTAGCATTTTTTAAACTAGGTCTAGTCCCCATTTTTCTTAGTTTTCCTTAGAAGAAAGTGGATGGTCTATCAAATAAAGTGTCCTCAAAATGACCTCAAGATATACACTCATCAAAAGAACAGACTTCCACCTCAACAAGAAAATAATGGACTCTCTGTAAAAGGCCAGCTTGTAGGAGAATACTTGGGTATTTAGGAAACAACTTCGGGTAAAAGGAAAGAAATCACTTTATATAATGTAAAATGACACTTCCACTTGTGTAAATTCATCCTTAGCCTTTTTTTTTTTTTTTTAACGAATTCTGTATAACTTTACTAAGAAAATATTTTATGTTAAACTTTTTAATTTATTTCAAAATCAACTTTATTTTAACTCTTCCCCAAAGTTCCTTGGAAGTTTATTTTTATATATCTTAATTTTGATGTTCTTCTTCAATCTTTTTAGCATCTGTATAGCAAGAGTTTTTAAGATCGCATTTTTTTTGTAAGTTGGAAAATGTTTTCCAAGTATTCAACTTTTTTCCAGTTGAACCAATAAAATGCTGCCTTCCAGATATAAAACTAATCAGGTTGGTTTAACTTGGGATTGCAATGGAATGAATAAGACTGTGTTTTGAACCTGATGTTCCCTCCATTAACCTGATCAAATTATGTTTCAATTAATGGATATGCAGTTTTAGGAACACCTTGAAAAGCGTAGAAGAGTGAGCAAACTATATAAATATTGTTGCAAAGATGACTTTTGTCCACTATATGTGGCCTGTGGAGGCAGGTCTTGATTGGTTATCATAAAGCAATTCATGAGGACATTGGCACCTAATGGTGGTGGTAGGGAAAAGGCGAATATGAAGGTCTCCTTGCCTATAGATATGCTGTTCTCCTTTTAGTAAAACACACTGCCCTCTTCCCATCTACTCAACTCTTACTCATCCTGAGATGCTAAACTGACAGTTGGTTCAGACATATGCATGTGAAGCTACTGAGTTAGGGAGCTAGGCCTTGGTCAGCTCATAGACCACCGGCAGTGTCTAACTCCATATGGAGTTATCTTCCTTCTTCTTTTTTGTAAACCCAGAGAGTTTCTTTTTATTTTAAAAACTACTCTGAAGTTGGAAAACAAAACAAAATGAAATACGAACTCGATCATGCAGTCTTCCAAAACCTTACTTTTTATATCTCAGCAAGAATTTAATGCCTGTTTTCCCCCTGGTTCTGTTGTGACGATTCCCTCTTGGGTCAGTGAATGCTTTACAACTAGCTATTGATGTAAGAGAGGGCCTCAGGATCAACAAAAGTACAGTGCCATTTCCAAAATTCTTCTTACTTTCTCAGTAACTTGGGGCTAATACATGTTAATCAGATATTTACACTTACATTAAAGAGCTGGGTTAATTAATAAGATAATTATCAAAACCTAGGGCTAAAGAAGATTTTGCATGGTAATCTTTCACCTTCTTATAAGACCAAATTTAACCTCTACAAGGCAGATAATGATTATATTTTCTACTTCTAATACTACAGCCTCTGATTATGATCCAGCTCAGGTATTTCTTATGCAATGTAATTACACGACCATCTAAAATTTGGTTAAGATGGAAAGGGTAGGAAACAAAGAACCCTTGATTAATCTCTTTTGGTGATTATGCACTAGTCCAGCTTGATTCTTTTTTTGTTGCAAATCATTTATGATCCCAATGTGTCTTCCAAAACAGTCACTTTGCCTTGTTTTGAGAGAAAAAGTCCAATATTAATAGAAATAGTATCAAAACACAAATTTTCTGAGCACTTATATTCTAGAAAGGCTCAGTTCCTATGTACACAAAATGTAAAGTCTAGGAAAATGTTTTAAAAGTTGATTCTTTTTTCATTATTTTTAAAATTGTATATATTTGTGGTGTACAACATGTTATGACATATGCATACCTTGTGAAATGGCTAAGTCCAGTTAGCCTATTAGCCTATGCATTACCTCGCCTACTTATCATTTATTAGTGGTGAGAACACTTTAAAATCTACTATTGTAGAAATTTTTAAGTACACAATGCATTGTTATTAACTATAGTCACCATGATATACAATAGATCTATTCAACGTATTCCTTCTGTCTAACTGATGTTTTGTATCATTTGACCAACATCTCTCCAATATCACCTCCCCATGTCTCCCACAGCTCCTGGTAACCACTATTTTAATCTCTGCTTCTATGAGTTCAGCTATTTTTAGATTCCACATGTGGTATGTAAGATCATGTGGTATTTGTCTTTCTGTGCCTGGCTTATTTCACTTAAGAGAAAGGTCCATCTCTGGGTATGGATAACAAGGGTTCTTCTTTAATAAAAAGCAAACACAGAAACCATGATAAATAAAACATTTCAAATGGCAATGTAATTTTATGTCAGATGTAATCGATGAAAATCATAGAGAAAATCCTGATAATTAAAAGCTATTCACTCCTTGATACCAAAGCTCTTTCAGGGAAGACAGGGCTGTGGGACAGTGTTAGAGGGCATTCACCCTAGAGTAAGGCTGCTTGGGATTAAACACTGGCTTCACCATTTACTAATTGTGCAGCAGACTTTGTGACTTAACCCTTTTCAATTTCAGTTTCCTCATTGCAAAGTGACAATAATGATAGAAGCAACTTCATGGGTTGTTGCAAATATTAATTGAGCTAATATAAGTAAAGTGCTTAGCAAAGCAAGCATTCATGCTTTATTTATTTATTTATTTATTTTGAGACTGAGTTTTGATCTTGTTGCAATGGCTGGATCTCAGCTCACTGCAACCTCCACCTCCTGGGTTCAAGAGATTTTCCTAAAAAAAAAAAAAAGAGATTTTCCTGCCGTAGCCTCTTGAGTAGCTGGGATTAGAGGTGCCCACCATCACGCCCAACTAATTTTTCATATTTTTGGTAGAAATGGAGTTTCACCATGTTGGGCATTCTGGTCTCGAACTCCTGACCTCAGGTGATCCACCTCCTTCAGCCTCCCAAAGTGCTGAGATTATAGGCGTGAGCCACCACGCCCAGATGCATTCATGTTTTAGCCATTAACCACTGTTCATATTGTTATTCATTTGACAGTTGTTGACAAACAGCTTCTGAGATGTGAAAGATAAGTAAGTCCCCTGCTCTCAGTGAGCTTATGTTCCAAAGAGAAAGGTGAATATGCAAACTGCTGTAAATCACATTACATGAATAACAGAGATGTGCCAATTGTGCTGTAGAAAGGAAGAAATGGGGCAGAAAACAGATAAAGATAGAAACAATCAAGTTATATTTTTATGTGAAACAAGAGAGCTCTTTGGACCTCTTGAAACAGAATAATTAGATGCTTCATCAAACTCCAATTGGATTTTTAAATCATAGGAAATACAAGTATCTTATAAAACCAAGTTTACTGGTATTTAATAGATTGAGAATGAAAATAGAATACTCAAACTTAGCAACACCGTCCCATTTATGTACCAGGGTGAGGAGTTATGGACAATAATATAAAACTATGTTTACTAAAAAATATGTTTTCCAAATAGGAAAATAATTGCTCCTCTAAAAATTGTAGAGAAGTAATAGTTTCAAGAAAGCACTGATGAGAGTCATTTTACCCTCAAATGCAGTTTAATTTCAACAGCAGACAAGTCTAAATACGTGTATGCAATATGATAGGAAAATCACTCATTTTTTAGACCTAGGTCTTCAGCAGGCAATGAACAGTATTTAATGCCATATGGAGGTAATTTAATAAGAATTTTGCAATACTTGAACAAGCATCATCACCAAATCTGCTAAATGGAGTTAGTGATTTTGTTTCTTTCTAGCATAATGATTTAGTTGTGCAATGGTGCTGTCACCAGATGAGATTAATCACAATAATTATGCGTCTTTTTGCTAAGGACATTATCATAAATCATTTGAATACAGCCCAAGAGAAAAAGCTTCTAGTTAAACTTTCTAAATGTTACCAAATGGTTATAAAGCATGAGCTGTTGAAAACAGGAATATTTTTATTTCAGTTTGGGGATCATATGGTAAAATCATTATTCATTGACACTGAAGTTATTACACACACACACACACACACACAAATCTCAAGAGACATTGAAAATGATGATTCGTATTGTTCAAATTACATTCATATGACCTTAGTTAAGTGATTTAAAATTGGGTATTAGTTTCTTTACCTGTAAAGCAAAAATAATAATATCTATCTCTTAGAATTTTTATGAGGCAACATATTTGTAAAGTACTTTATAGCCTAAAATAATTCTTTTTTCTCCCCTTTTTTCAACTCTGTCAACTCATTTTTCATCTTGCTCTACCTCTTCTACTTTTTCTTTATTGTCTTTTTTTCTCTCTTTTATCTTCTTTTTCCTTTTTCCTATTTTGTTGTGTTCTATTATTAATTAGGCTTAATTTTACCAGGTCAAATATATATGATGTTCGCCTTCAGGAATACTTTGTACGCTTGCTTCATCATCACAGAGCTAAAGCTAAAATCAAGGAAATTTTTACTGTTCTACAATTGTAGGTTCCAGTTTATGCAATTTTCATATTGTGTTTGTTTTTTCTAAAATCTACTTACTAATCAAAAGAATATAGTATCAAATTGACAATATAATCTCTTAGTTGAAAGCTTAGCACATGAACTTTAACTTCCTTATCTTTTAATAATAATCAATTTAAAACAATTGAACATAATATGTAGTTTAAAATATTCAACTGTTACATAATTTTAATCACACAATCTGTAATACCTGCTTTCTTTATGGTGGTTTTGTGAAAATTAACTAGAAAATAATTGTAAAATTCATTGCAAATTCTGAAAACTTTTGAAATACTATTAATGAGAAAGTATGGAAAATATTATTTTAACATTTCAGTTCCCAAATTTTTTAAATTTGATTTTGCCTTTTTAAAAAATTTTTAGTTTATCAGTAATTACTGATGATAAGTATGACTCCTACTGTAGCCACATATAGTAACCGCTAGAAAGATAAAGAAAAGATGAGCTTCTCCTAAAATAAGCTAAGGGTTAATTTTTAAAAATCTCTTTGGAATAAAATGTTTTATAAACATTGCATCACATACACACTATATTTCATTCCCCTTAATTGAAATAGAAAGAATGAAGTTAATTTCAGTACTTGCAAAAACATTTTAAATATCCTGTGTTGCTTTTTAATAAATGCGTCTTACCCATTTTGTGCTCCTGTAACAAAATCTCACACTGGGCAATTTATAAACAACAGGAATTTATTTTTCAGAATTCAGGGGTCTGAGAAGTCCAAGATCAAGGTGCCTGCACCTAATATCTGCTAAGGGCCTTCTTGCTGTGTCCTCACATGGGAGAAGGTGAAAGGGCAAGCTAAAACGGGACAAAATTTCTCATTCAAGACTTCTAATAAGGATGCCCAATCCCATGCACAAGGGAGGTGCCCTCTGGACCTAATCACGTCCCGAACACCCGATATCTCAACACCGACACATTGGCAACACCTGAATTTTGGAGGGGCCACATTGAAACCATAGCAAGATGAAACCTTTTAATTGATCACACTATGGGATACCACAACTGGAAAATCTGGTTTTCTGTGGTGCATTAGATATTCTAACTTAATAATCAAAGAGGCACTTAAACAGAAGTTGAGGTTCCTTCAAGAGGATAGGGTGATGGGGGTGATTAGTCAATTGCTTGTAAGAAGAAAAGGAAAGAGCAGTGTGTTTTCTCCAGTTGCTTATTTTTAAAATATTTTGTTTTATTTTATTATTTTTTTGAGATGGAGTTTCGCTCTTCTCGTTCCGGCTAGAGTACAATGGCATGATCTCAGCTCACTGCAACCTCTGCCTCCTAGGTTCAAGTGATTCTCCTGCCTCAGCCTCCTGAGTAGCTGAGACTACAGGCATGCACCTCTACGCCCAGCGAAATTGTTTTTTGCTTGTTTGTTTGTTTTGTTTTATTTCATTTTGTATTTTTAGTAGAGACGGGGTTTTACCATTTTGGCCAGGCTGGTCAAACTCCTGACCTCAGGTGATCTGTCCATCCCGGCCTCTCAAAGTATTGGGATTACAGGCATGAGCCACTGCACCCAGCCTCCAGTTGTTTATTTCTGTGCCTGAGCTTTCCCATGTATAAAGATGGTAATGAAAATAGTATCTACCTATCTCGTAAAGTTTTTCACATAAAGAATGTATCAGTTAAAGAACATACTAAAACTACATCTGGTACAAAAACAAGAATAGCAGTTGAAGAAAAGAGTGTTGTTAGGATAAATAAGTGTTCTGTGTCTGTAGGGCTTCCTATGGTTTTCATAACAAGCTTCTCAGTGCCTTCTCCCCACCTGCTGTTCCTTCCCTCTCCTTGCCAGCTTCTTCTCTTCTTTTCTTTCCTCTTACTCCCTGACTATCGTACGACTACGGCCGTTTTATTTTTCTCTCTCACTCTCACTTTCAGACTATGAGTTCCTGAATTCTTCTCTCCGAATTCCCATCCACCCATTCTTCTCTCTTTTTATCTCAGTTCTTGGCCTTCTATTTTTGCTATTGGAGGTTTTTGAAAATAAAACTAAATTATTCTTGATCTCTGTTTTAAGTCAACTAGAATACAATGGCCATCACAGAGCTGACCTTCAGGTATGAGTGCTGGCAGGAGAAGGGTCTTCCAGAGAGATTCCCTCAGTGTTTTGAAGGAGTGTCCTTCAGTGTTGTGGGTAAAGGAGGCACAGTGGTGCTTCTAGGATGTCCCTTAGAGGAAAAGTACCAATTTCACAGGTTCCCATGACAAAAAACTCTTGCATATTCATTAAATATCTTTACACTGATTGCATGTGGTGCTGGTTAGAGGTCTGAGGCCAGGTATGGCCATTATTCTGTGACTCATCAAGCTCCAATGAGGTGCCACAACACAGATGAATCTGTCTTTCTCAGATGAGAGGCACAAAGCTGAATGGGAAGCTATGGGTAGGCTAAAATTCAACAGTTTACTTGTGTCCCACTGTTTTTTCTCCTTAAATCACAGTTCCCTTTTTTACTAGTCCAATAACAAGCTTGAACCTTACTTGACAGTGATTACTAAAATTTGTTAAATATGTATTTTGTTGACCAGTACCTATAACACACACTTTGATGGTACCATCATGTGTGATTTTTCCAGTGTTCAGAGGTATTTTTGTTTTACACATAAGGAAACTGAGACTTACAGGATTTATATAACCTACCTGCTTTGATACAGGAGATTAGTGTCAGAATGTTGATTCAAACCCAAGCATCTGAGGCCAGAGCTCAGATTCTTAATCATTTTAGGTTAATGCAGGGAAGAAAAGTTTGTGCAACTGCAGTTACATGATTCCCTGTGGGAAATACTGAGCTGGGTCTTCAAAAGTATTTCTACTTAGCTAGAAAATGTAGAGCTATTGCTGTAAAATACTGAGTAGATTTATGTTGTTAACGATGAAAATGATATAACACATACATTTGCACATGTATGTTCTTTCTAATTTGTGCAAAAAATTAATTCAACTAAATTCTCCCCTTTAATCTCTCTCAGCTCTCTTATCTAAATTGATCCTAACATATGTAGTTTCTTGGCAGGATCCAAATAGCATCTTATACTTAAATAGCAATCCATTGATGGGAACTCCTATTATATACTGAACAGTATTAATTATTAATGGTCCAAATGCAAGCAAGTCCCTGGGAGCTGCTGAATCATTAGAAATTCTGAGGTTCATCTTCAAGGATGTTATGTAAACCAATTCTCTGAAGGATGACCATCTGAGGGACAATGTAAGCCATGACTAATGAAGTCATTACAGAAAAAGAAAGCACTGTTTTCAGACAGGAAAGGCAGCTTCTCTTTCCCATCTTAGGAAATATTGTGTGTTTCGGGATTTAAGTATTTTATTTATTTTTGAGCACAAAGTAGTACAGTTTTATTCACATGTTTTCTGAATATTTAATATACCTCTATTCACATGAAAGATATTCTTGGAGGAAAGCACAGAATGAGAAGCAGACACAGCATTTCTAAATTATAGACAAGAATCAAATACATTTTTTTCCAATCATTTTTTGTTTGTTTGTTTCATTACCTAGGTAACCCTCCTGAGGAAATTAGCAGCATTGACAATGGAAAATACTGTTTTATCTATCTTCCCTATGAGAAAGAAATCTGTTTGAAATAGAAAAAACAGTGAAATAGGGCTCCATTTCTGAACAGATTTACATCTACAGAAGTTATATCACCGCTGAAATCCTTGGCTTGCTGTGAGGATTTTTTTGGTTAAACTGAAATATCAACATAGAGATATAAAAAATAAAATAAACTGAGAAAACTAACCGCTTATATTTTGGAAAATTAAATAGCAAATTTATCTTTTATATATGGTTTCAAATGTGTATTTCACCTCACAGTAAAACTTCATAAACATTCATTATTTATAAGCCTGTAATAACTATTGTACAATTAATTAATTGCAGAAATGTAAGTGAAAACTGTGTACTTTCCAGTGAAGTGTTATATAAACGTGTAATGTTCAAAATCATCTACAGATTTATAAACCAAAAGTCAGGTGGACTGACAATGAAAAAAATAAATTTTAACAACTAATTATACTATGAGAAAATTATATTATATTTTGGTAAATTATGACTGCCAAATGTGTCTCAATAAGGGTCGCTTCTTTTTTCCTAGACTTATTTATTCAATTAGTTGTGCTTGCAAAATTGAGTAAGAAAATAATTTTACCTGAAATTAATTAATTACATGTCTTTTAATTCGAATGTTTGAATTATCTAATTCAACAATTATTATGTACATGTAAAAAGGGAGATTTAGAAAAATTTTTAAATATGCACTTTATAATCTTTTCCCTGCTTATTTCTGATCCTTGTAGGAGGAGAAAATGCTATTAATTGAACCATTTTTGTGACATGAAGTAGCTTCCCTTATGCTTACAGACAAAATAAGATTAACATTGTGTTTGTAAAAGCTACAAGGCTTTTAGAAAATTATTTATTATATATAAAGTTTAGGTTTTATCTCTGCCTATTCCTTTTTATTATATATCAGGCATACATATTAACTAACTTGAAATATCACATATAAGAATCCTGAGGTACATTATGATATTTTTAACTCTTCAAGCATAGAATTGGATGTGTTTTTATCTGGAATGCGTGAAATGTCCTCTTCTTTACCTAATAGTAACTGGTATGTCTTGGCTCAGCATTGAAACAACAAATTTAACAGCCAATAGATGGCACTGGAAGTGTTCAAAACATTTTCTATATCTTTTCTGTTCCATTGAGTGTAATTATTTTTTAAAGCAAATGACAATTTATATAGTTAAATTAAAAACAAAGGCACATTCAGAACATCCATATTGAAGAAAGTCAAATATTGTTGCCCGGCCGTTGAAAATTCTAGCACTTTAACAATATGAAATGATGCCTGCATTCTCTCCCATGTTATAACTTACTACTGTGTCATTCAAAGATGTTTTACCACCACCTGTTAGGATTTCTGAAGTCTGTAAACTCAATTGGTATGTGTGATGTCTGCAGAGATTTCATTTTTTGGTACTATTCCCCTGATTATGTGATCCTGGTAGAGTAAGGATTACAGCCAAATGTAATTAAATAATTTCATTATTGGTTCTCACCTGCATTTTTCTAAAACCAACTTCGCAAATAAACCTTTCATCCTCTGTGGTAAACAAGCCCATAAAATGTTCAATGAATCAAGCAGAGTAAAAGAGAAAATGCATGACAGTATTTAAACACAGATTTCAGTGAACAGAGTAATCCATTTATGGGATGGGACTAATTTTCCTCTAAAATTGGTTAACAATGTGCTTGGTTATTTAGGTGTGGTAGAAAAAGATCCCATGCAGAGTTCAATGAGAATGCCACCTACGTAGAAAGCCAAACTACTACTATATCTGTTTTTTAGTGAGGTCCAGCAACTATGCTTTAATCTTTGCCTTTGGTTATTTATTTATTTTTTTATTTTTGCTGTTACATCAAGCATCTCACAATGCCACGTGATATTTTCAAAGAAGTGTTATCAGCATGATACGGCATCAAACATTACAGCTATTCCATCTTCATATAACACCCCTCCACTTTTTCAAAACTTTGTCTTAAAACTATTGAAGGAGCTATTGCTTTCACCTAAAACAGTTTTAAATCATTGCTTATGAAAATTTAGAACCTAATTAAAATTTGCGTAGCTAGGGAAAGACTTCCTTTTAATCTATTTGTGCATAAAATAATAAAACATTTAAGTTATAAATGTGTTGACATTTTATTAACACTATTTCTTTTACATAGGATATCACCATGAAATAAATGCATGCATGCATATGTTTATATTCATATGCATATTTTCATGATGATGCCTCTCGTGTATGTACATATAAAATGAGATAACGTACCTAGAAGGCCTATCACAGACCTGGCTATTTTTTGAGTGCCTGCCACAATAGGTTGCCGGATAAACAATCGACTGAAAAAATCTGTTACTTGTTCAAATACTAAATATGTGTTTTTGGAAATAATGGTAGTACAACGTCCCACATCACACTTTACTAAAACCATCCTTCTTTAATATCTGGCTTTAAGAAACTTTCTACATATCATTCCACATAGGAACACTCCCTGCCCTAGAAATCATTGTGTAAGTGTGATCATATTCCTCAAACTTCCTATACCACACTAGCTTTATATATATACAAGGAGTAAGTCCGTTTTTTAATTCTTCTCAACAAGATTGGATGTGTTTTCTTGAGCTCTGTGACACCTGCAATTGAACTAAGACAATTCTTTAATGAGTCCAAGGATGTTTGAAGTTCATATGTTAAGCGAGACATGGGGTTGGGGAAGAGGTTCACAAAAGAAGTGTTCACAAGTAATCCTCAGAAACTTTTAGAATTCTATGAGGGAAAACTCCTACAGAGTACTGCACTGTGGCCCGCAGACACTTTTATCTGTAATACAACAGTGTGACTTTGATGCCTTGGGGGACCAGAATGACAACATTCATCTTGATGTCTGCATTTTCCTCTCAATATTTTCTTTTTTCTAAAATCATTAAGTTCTCTTTTCCAATAAAGAAAAAAACAGACCACAACTACTCTTATTTTACAAATCAGGTACATTTTTTAGAGCAAAGGATATGGAAATGTATGAAAGTTTAACAGTGATTATTCAGCTATCATACTGCAAGATTGTTAAATAAGGGTTGCAAATGAATGAATGAATAGATGCATACATGCATTACAATGTAGGCAACATGACACTGAGAAAATTGCTTAACAAGAAGTAACTCATACTAAGAGAAAATAGGAAATTTAATTCAGAATGTTTAAGAGAACAAATTCAGTTTAAGAGAACAATGAAATCAGTGTCAAAGCTGTAGGCCTTCTTCATATCACAAGGAAGAAAAAAACACATATGTCAGGAATGTTTTTTTCTGTCTGTGTTTTTATGGACTCAGCCTTATGGCTGATAGTCTTATGGTTGATGAACATTAAATGAGATAATCAACAAATTATAGGTGGTAACTTTGAGTAAGTTCCCTAATTTCTCAAACCCTCAGCCATCTTATTAGTGTAATAATTTCTACCTACCACAGGAGTGTCTTAAAAACCTCATTTTAAAATTCATATGCTGGCCAGGTGTGGTGGCTCACACCTGTAATGCCAGCACTTTGGGAGGCCGAGGCAGGTGGATTACTTGAGGTCAGGAGTTTGAGACCAGCCTGGCCAACATGGTGAAACTCCACCTCTACCAAAAATATAAAAAATTAGCAAGACGTGGTGGTGAGTGCCTGTAATCCCAGCTACTCTGGAGGCTGAGGCAGGAAAATTACTTAAACCTGGGAGGCAAAAGTTGCAGTAAGCTGAGATCATGCCACTGCACTCCAGCCTGGGTGACGGAGCGAGACTCTGTTTGAAATAATAATAATAATAATAATAATAAACAAATTTCATGTGCTGAATGTAAAATAGTATGACCACTGTTGATAACCATTTGTTGATATCTCAATAAGTTAAAGATAGATTTACCATATGACTCAAAAATTACACTCCTAGGTATTTACCCAGAATAACTGAAAACAGATATTCAAACAATAACTTGTACATGAGTGTTCATAGCAGCATTTTTCATAATAGTCTAAAACAGAAACAACCCAAATGTCCACCACCTGAGGAATAGATAAATAATATATGATATATACATACAATGGAAAATCATTCAGGAATAAAAAGAATGAAGTATTGACACCTGCTATAGCATGGATGAGTTTTGAAAATATGCTAAGTGGAGGAAGTCAGACACAAAAGGCTACATATTGTATAATCTTATTTATAGGAACTATCCATAATATATAAATCCATGGAGACAGAAAGCAGATTAGTAGTTCATAGGAATTGAAGGAGGAGAGGAGGGGGAAGAGAGAATGGGAGAAGAGGGAATGGGAAGTTATGGATAATGGATGCAGTTTTCATTTTTGATGATGAAGAAGTTATAGAACCAGATCATAGTGATAGTTGTACAACATTCTAAATGTAGTGAATGCCACTGAATGGTATATTTTAGAGTCGTTAAAATGGTAAATTTATGTTTTGTCTATATATAACCATTATGAAAATAATAAGATAAATAAAAACAAACACTGTAAAAGTTCTGAGCTCTCAACATTGACCAATGGACACAGTTTTGAGCTTGCCAGAATTTTTTACAATATGTGGCATATGTGAAGATTAGGAAACACTCAAAGATATATTGATAAAAGACTCTAGCTTGGGTAAATCACAATGAGGTTATAGTTGCAGATTCCATGTATATATCATCTAATTAGTGAAAGCAGCATTGTAGAGTTCAAGGTCTAGTCTGGTAGATTTTGGGTGGCTGTTGATAATATTATTATTATCATTATTGCTAATAAATATGCTGCGGCAGAAAAGACATTTTGTTCATCTGGGCCGTATAAAAAGTGGACTTTAGGGAGAACACACAGGATCCAGCTGTGTTTTGTTCACCTTAAAACAATTATTGTTTTGCAGGTTGTTAGAGCTAAAGAAAATTAGAGATAATATATCTCAAGTACTTCAATTTTTAAATGAGTAAACCAACACTCAAAATGGTCAAATAACTTGCCTAAAATCAGTAAAAGAAGGTGTATGACATTTTGATGCTGCCTAAACACTTTATTGTAAAAAATATTGTCAAGTAACAGACACCTCCCTACCTATCCCCAACCTCTACCTACCCACTCTTCAATCAGATTTGCAAATAAAGATGCTGCTCAGAGAGGTTTGTTCCAAACACAGTACTTGGAAAGAAATTCCAAAACTTTTACACTTCGATGAGAAAACACTCATGCCAAAATATCACATTTTACACTAATTGGTGGCAGATTGAATAAGAAATATTTTTCCCGATTCTCAAATGATTGTCCCACATTTCAAAAACTTTTGTAAAACAGTCTTATGATCATTGTATGCTTTTTGTCCTTCTTCCTAATTCCTACACCCTTGTAACCCCACCTGTTTTAATATATTGCATACTAAGCCTTCTTCTTAGAGTTGACTCATTTAGAATACTATTGCTTTATATCGCTTCTTAATGGAAGAAGCTCTCAGATAACATCTCAAGGACATCCAATGCTGTTTTCACTACACTGGGGCTTTTATTAATAGAAATGTCTAATAATGTATTACTACTCTCCTATTGTCAAGTAGTAATAATTGGATGATTTTAAAAGTACTGTGTAGTCTGCCCATGTCATCACCAAGGCAATGAGTCATTTCTTAATAAACGTAGGTAACAGAGTAGAGGTGTTTCTACATCTCCCACCAGCCCCACGTGCTGGCATTGCTCTTGGGGCCTGACAGCTTGCCTTGCACATGCTGTCCCTCAGTAAATGGTTGCATAAAAAACAACTGAACTCTACATAGGGAATCCCCTCTCTAAATGAATATGAAGAATATAGTCTCTGATTGTGTCTCTCACCTAAAAGCCATATCCCAATTTTCACTGAGTATGCAGTGCTCATGACTGCACAAGGTTCTGACGTTCTGACTCTGTCTTGAAAGATATTCATTAGGTACAGTTAGATAATAATATATGACCAGTGTTCATTTCAACTGTGGCCATATTCCTGGTGCTGGTGAATCTGAGCCTTGAGAAAATACTTGCTCATCTTCAGCGCTGAGTAAAATCTGTTGACTTAATTTGATTTGTTTTCATTGTTTCTTGCTGAAAATTAGGCTAAGCAAAGCTCAGGAATACACTGATGGATAGTTTGTTTATTTAATTTAGAAGCTAGGTCCCTCATATATTGTTCTAAATTATTTGACTTTGAATGAAAATATGAAATGCCTATAATCCCAGCATTTTGAGAGGCTGAGGTGGGAAGATCACTGGAGGCCAGGAGTTTGAGACCAGCCTGGACAAGAAGGCAGGACCTCCTTCTCTACACAAAATTTAAAAATAGTAGCCAGATGTGGTGGCATACATCTGTAGCACCAGCTATTCAGGAGGCTAAGGAAGGGGGAGTACTTGAGCCATGGAGTTCAAGACTATAGCAAACTTACAGTGAACTATAATTGCATCACTCTCACTCCAGGCTGGGTGACAGAGCAAGATGAAAGAGAGAAAGAGAGAGAGAGAGAGAGAGAGAGGAAGGAAGGAAGGAAGGAAGGAAGGAAGGAAGGAAGGAAGGAAGGAAGGAAGGAAGGAAGGAAGGAAGGAAGGGAGGGAGGGAGGGAGGGAGGGAGGGAGGGAGGAAGAGAGAAAGAGAGAAAGAAAGAGAGAGAAAGAGAGAGAGAACGAACGAGAGAGAGAGAGAGAAAGAGAGAGAGAGATGGAGGGAGGGAGGGAGGGAGGGAGGGAAGAAAGGAAGGAGAAAAATAAGAAAAGAAAACCTAAACATTTCCCAGTAACAGGTTAAAATTTTTGTTAATACCTTGTTATAAGTGGATAAATATTTTCTTACCTTAATATTGCCATTTCTCTTTTGTTTTGTATTTTTATTTTTTGTGGGTACATAGTAGATGCATATATTTATGGGGTATATGAAATATTTTGATACAGGTATAAAATGCATAACAATCACAATAGAGTAAATGGGATATCCATCACTTCAAGTATTTATTCTTTGTTTCACAAACAACCCAATTATACATTTTTAGTTATTTTTAAATGTACAAAAATTATTGTTGACTGCAATAGCCCTCTTCTGCTATCAAATACTAGATCTTATTCATTCTGTCTGACCATAGTTTTCTATTCATTAACCATCCCACTGCCCCACTACCACCACTACATTTCCCAGCCGCTGGTAGCCACCATTCTAAGCTCCATCTTCATGAGTTCAATTGTTTTCATTTTTAGATCCTACTCAAATGAGAATTCACAAAGTTTATTATTCTGTGCTTGGTTTATTTCACTTTACATGATGACCTTCAGTTCCATACATGTTGTTGCAAATGACAGGATTTCATTTGTTTACATGGCTAAATAGTACACCATTGTATATATATATCATATTTGCTTCATCCGTTATCTGTTGATAGACACTTAGGTTGATTTCAAATGTTGGCTTTTGTGAATAATGCTGCAACAAACATGGGAGTGCAGATATGTCTTAAATATACTGATTTCCTTTATTTGGGGAATATACCTAGCAGTGGGATTGCTGGATCTTATGGTAGCTATATTTTTAGTTTTTTGAAGAACCTTCAAACTGTTCTCCATAGTGGTTGTACTAATTTACAATCCCACCAAGAGTATATGAGGGTTCTCTTTTCTTCACATTCTTGTCTGCATTTGTTTTTGCCTGTCTTTTGAATAAAGTCATTTTAAGTGGAGTAAGATGATATATCATTGTAGTTTTGTTTGTTTGTTTGTTTTCTGAGACAGGGTCTCACTTTGTCACCCAGGCTGGAGTGCAGTGGTGCGATCTCGGCTCACTGCAACCTCTGCCTCCTGGGTTCAAGAAATTCTCTTGCCTTACCTCCCAAGTAGCTGAAATTACACACACACACCACATAGTCTAGCTAATATTTTATATTTTTAGTAGGGATGGGGTTTCACCATGTTGGCCAGGCTAGTCTCAAACTCCTTGCCTCAAGTAATCCACCTGCCTCACCCTCCCAAATTGTTGGGATTACAGGCATGATCTACCACACCCGACCTCATCATAGTTTTGATTTGCATTTCTCTGATAATCAGTGATGTTGAGCACTTGTTCATATATCTATTTGCTATTTGTATGTCTTCTGTGAGAAATGTCTGTTCTCACATTTTTTTTTACTGTTTTTACTCATTTTTAATTGTAATGTTAGATTTTTTTCCTACAGACTTGTTTCAGTCCGTTATATATTACGCTTATTAATCCCTTGTCAGATAGTTTGCAAATAGTTTCTCCCATTCTGTGAATTGTCTCTTCACTTTGTTGATTGTCTCCTTTGCTGTGCAGAACCTTTTTAACTTGCAGGGAGGGAAAGAAGCTTTTAATTTTAAGTGACCCTGTTTTTTCATTTTTGCTTTTGTTGCCTATGCTTGTAGAGTATTATGCAAGAAATCTTTGCATAGTCCAATGTCCTGAAGAGTTTCCTCAATGTTTTCTTGTAGTATTAATAGTTTTACAGTTTGATAAGTTAGTTTTAAGCCATTAATTCATTTTGATTTTATTTTTGTATCTGGCAAGGGATAGGGGTCAACTTTCATCCTTCTGCATATGGACATCCAGTTTTCCCAGCACCATTTATTGAAGAGACTGTTATTTTCCCAATGTATGCACTTGGCAACATATCACAATGAGTTCACTGTAGATGTGTGGATTTAGTTCTGGTTCCTTATTCTGTTTCATTGGTCTATTTTCCTATTTTTATGCCAGTACCATTCTGTTTTGGTTACTATAGCTTTGTAGAAAAATTTGAAGTCAGGTAATGTGATTCCTCCAGTTCTTTTCCTTTTGTCCAGGATAGTTTGGCTATTCTGGGTCGTTTGTGGTTCTGTATAAATTTTAGAATTTTTTTTTCTATTTCTGTGAAGAATGTCATTTGTACTTTCATAGCGATTGCATTGAATCTGTAGATTGCATTATGTAGTACGGGCATTTTAACAATGTTGATTCCTTCAATCCATGAACCTAAAATATCTTTCCATTTGTTGGTGTCCTTTTCACTTACTTCTGTCATCAGTGTTTTATAATTTTCAATGTAGAGCTATTTTACTTCTTTGGTTGATTCCTAGATATTTAATTTTATTTGTAGCTATTGTAAGTGGAATTGTATTCTTGATTTCTTTTTCGCATTGTTTGCTTTTGGCATATAGAAATGCTACTGATTTTTGTATGTTGATTTTGTATCCTGCAACTTTACTGAATTTATCAGTTCTAATAGTTTTCTTGTGGTATCTTCAAGTTTTTCCTAATATAAGATCATATCATCTCAAACAAGAGTAATTTGACTTCTCCCTTTTCAATTTGTGTTGTGGGAAGTAGGGACCTTGAACGGAGGAACCAGCTGGAGCTGTGGGAGAGGAACATAAATTGTGAAGATTTCATTTTAATATGGACATTTATCAGTTCCCAAATAATACTTTTATAATTTCTTATGCCTGTCTTTACTTTAATATCTTAATCCTGTTATCTCCATAAACTAAGAATATACGTCACCTCAGGACCACTGTGATAATTTTGTTAACTGTACAAATTGATTGTAAAATATGTGTGTTTGAACAATATGAAATCAGTGCACCTTGAAAAAGAGCAGAATAACAGTGATTTTTAGGGAACAAGGGGAGACAACCATAAGGTCTGACTGCCTGTGGGGTCAGGCAAAAAGAGCCATATTTTTCTTCTTGCAGAGAGCCTATAAATGGACATGCATGTAGGAGAGATGTTGCTAAATTCTTTTCCTAGCAAGGAATATTAATATTAATACCTAGTGAAAGGAATGCATTCCTGGGGGGTGGTCTATAAATGGTTGCTCTGGGAATGTTTGTCTTATGTGGTTGAGATAAGGACTGAGATATGCCCTGGTCTCCTGCAGTATCCTCAGGCTTACTATGGTGGGGAAAAACTCTGCCCTGGTAAATTTGTGGTCAGACTAGTTCTCTGCTCTCAAACCCCGTTTTCTGTTGTTTAAGATGTTTATCAAGACAATATGTGCGCCGCTGAACATCAACCCTTATCAGTAGTTCTGTTTTTGCCCTTTGCCTTGTGATCTTTGTTGGACCCTTATCAGTAGTTCTGCTTGCCCTTTGTTCTGTTCCTTCAGAAGCATGTGATCTTCCTTAGACCCTTATTAGTAGTTCTGCTTTTGTCCTTTGAAGCCATCTGATCTTTGTACCTACTTCCTGTTCTTACACCCCCTCCCCTTTTTAAAACCCTTAATAAAAACTTGCTGGTTTGAGTCTCAGGAAGGCATCATGGTCCTATCGATATGTGATGTCACCTCTTGTGACCCAGCTGTAAAATTCCTCTCTTTGTACTGTCTGTCTTTATTTATCAACTGGCTGACACTTACAGAAAATAGAAAGAACCTATGTTGAAATACTGGAGGCAGGTTCCCCCAATAAATTTGGATGTACTTTATATTTCTTTTTCTTATCTGATGTCTCTGGCTAGGACTTTCAGTACTATGTTCAGTAACAGTGGTAAAAGTGGGCATCCTTGTTGTGTTTCAGATCTTATAGGAAAGGCTTTCAGTTTTTTTCCCATTCAGTATGATACTAGCTTTTGATCTGTCATATATGACAATACATGTTGAGATACGTTCTTTTTATATAAAGTTTTTTTTAGAGTTTTTATCATGAAGGGATATTGGGTTTTATCAAATACTTTTCATAGATAATTAAAATGATTATATATATATATTGTTAAATTTACTTTAAGTTCTGGGATACATGTGCAGAACATCCAGGTTTGTTACATAGGTATATGTGTACCATGGTAGTTTGCTACACCTATTGACTGATGCTCTGAGTTATCTCCCCTCATCCCCCACTTCCCAACAGGCCCTGGTGTGTGCCCTTCCCCTCCCTGTGTCCATGTGTTCTCAATGTTCGACTCCCACTTATGAGCGAGAACATGCTGTATTTGGTTTTCTGTTACTGTATTAGTTTGCTGAGAATGATTGGTTCCAGCTTCATCCATATCCCAGCAAAGATATGATCTTGCTCCTTTTTATGACTGCATAGTCCATGGTGTATATGTACCACATTTTCTTTATCTAATCTATCATTGATGAACACTTGGATTGGTTCCATGTTTTTGCTATTGTAAATAGTGCTGCAATAAACATACATATGCATGTGTCTTTATAGTAGAATGATTTATATTCTTTTGAGTATTGACCCAGTAATGGGATTACTGAGTCACATGGTATTTCTGGTTCTAGATCCTTGATGAATTGCCATACTGTCTTCCACAATGGTTGAACTAATTTACATTCCCACCAATGGTGGGCTTTTGTCCTTCATTGTATTTATATGATTATATTTATATGACTGATTGGTTTGTGTATGTTGAACTATCCTTGCATGTCAGGGATAAATCCTACTTGGTCATGATGAATGATCTTTTTAGTGATGTTGAATTCAGTTTGCTAGTATTTTGTTGAGGATATTTGCATCAATGTTCATCAGTCTGTAGTTTTCTTTTTTTGATGTGTCTTTGTCTAGTTTTAATATCAGAATAATACTGGCCTCATAGAATGAGTTGAAATATTTCCTCCTCCTCAATTTTTAAAAATAATTTGAGTGGGACTGATATTATTTCTTCTTTAAATGTTTGGTAAAATTTAGCAGTGAAGGCATTGGGGTCTGGGTTTTTCTTTGCTGGGAGATGTGTTATTACAGCTTCAATCCTGCTTGTTACTGGTCTGCTTAGATTTTGGATTTTATCATGGTTGAATCTTGTTATGTTGTGTGTGTCTAGGAACTTACTCATTTCTTCTATGTTTTTCCAGTTTACTGGCTCATAGTACCCTCTAGTGATCCTTCACATTCCTGTGGTATGAGTTGTAATGTCTTGTTTTTCCTCTCTGATTTTATCTATTTGGGTCTTCTTTTATTCTTAGTCTAGCTAAAGGTTTGTCAAATTTCTTTAGATTTTCAAAAAAATCACTTCATTTTGTTGATCTTTCGTTTATGTTCTTCATTTGAATGTCATTTATTTTTTACCGTAATCTTTATTATTTCTTTTCTTTTATTCATTTTGGGTTTGGTTTTCTCTTGCTTTTCTAGTTCTTTAGATGTATTGTAAGATTGTTTATTAAGTTTTCTATTTTATTGATGTAGGTGATTATAGTTGTAAACTTTTTTCTTAGAAGTGCTTCACTGTGTCCCAGATGTCTTGGTATGTTGCACCTTCATTATCATTTGTTTCAGGAAATTTTTTTATTTCCTTCTTGATTTCATCATTGGCTAACTAGTCATTCAGAAGCATATTGTTTAATTTCCATGTGTTTATACAGTTTTCAGAATTCCTCTTGTTATTGATTTCTAGTTATATTCCATCGTACTCAGAGAAGATACTTCATACAATTTCAATTTTTTTTAACTTTTTAAAGACTTTTTATGGCCTAACATATGGTCTATTCTTCAGAATGATCCATGTGCTGAGGAGAAAAATGTGTATCCTACAGCTGATGGATAATATGTTCTGTAAATATTTATTAGATCCATTTGTTCTACAGTGTGAATTAAGTCTGTTTCTTTGTTGACTTTTTGTGTAAATAATCTGTCCAGTGCTGAAAGTGTAGAGCTTAAGTTTCTAGCTATTAGTATATTGGAGTCTATCTCCTTGTAGCTCTAATATTACTTGCTTTATATATCTGGATTTCTGGTGTTGGATGAATATGTTTTTACAGTTGTTACATTATCTTGCTGAACTGACCTCTGTACCATTATGTAATGACTGTCTTTGTCTCTTTTTGTAGTTTTTGTAAATAAATCTGCTTTGTCTGATATAAGTATAGCTACTCCTGCTCTTTTTATTTTTTCCATTTACATGAAATATCTTTTTTCATGCCTTTATCTTTTATCTATGTGCATCTTTATAGGTGAATTGTGTTTCTTGCAGGTAATAGACATTGGGTCTTGATTTTTTAATTCATTCACCCACTTTATATCTTTTGATTGGAGTGTTTATTCCATTTGCATTAAATGTTATTATTGATAAGAACTTACTTCTGACAGTTTATTTCTTTTCTGATTGTTTTGTGGTCTTCTCTTCCTTTTTTTCTTCCTTCCTGTCTTCCTTTCAGTGAGGATGATTTCCTCTGGTGGTGTTTTAATTTCTTGCTTTTTATTTTCTGTGGATCTGTTTTATGTCTTTTGATTTGAGTTTACTGTGAGACTTATAAATAATACCTTATAACCCATTACTTTAAACTGATGACAACTTAGCATTGATTGTATGAACAAACTGACAAACAAGCAAAGAGAAAACCAAGAAAAATTCTACACTTTAACTTCATCCCCCATTTTTTAACTTTTTGTTGTTCTATTTATATATTATTGTGCTGTCTATAGTCATGAAAAGTTGTTGTAGTAGTTATCATTTTTGTTGATTCATCATTAGTCTTTCAATTCAAAGTATAAGTAGCTTACACACCACAATTATGGTGTTATAATTTTCTGTTTTTATGTGTGCTTACATTACTACTGAGTTTTGTATCTTCAGAGGACTTATTTTTGTTCATAAATGTCCTTTTCATTCAGGTTGAAGCATTTTTTTAAGCATTTTCTCCTAGAAACCTCTGGCATTGATTAAATCATTCAGCTTTGATTTGTCTGTGAAAGTCTATTTCTCCTTCATTTTTGAAGGATATTTTTGCTGGATATACTATATTATTCTATACTGTACTATACTATACTATAGGGTAAAAGGGTTTCTTTAACTTTTTATTTTTTGTTTTTCCTTCAGCACTTTAAATATGTCATGCACCTGTCTCGTAGACTGTAAGGCTTTCCACTGAAAATGTCTGCTGTCAGCCATATTGAAGTTCCATTTTATGTTATTTGCTTCTTTCCTCTTGCTGCATTTAGGATCCTTTCTTTATCCTTGACTTTTGAGAGTTTGATTACTAAATTCCTTGAGGTTGTCTTCTTTGGGCTAAATCTGCTTGGTGTTCTATAACTTTCTTGTACTTCAATCACAATGTCTGTCTCTAGGTTTGGGAAGTACTCTATCATTATACCATGAAATTAACTTTTTATCCCTATCTCTCTCTCTGCCTCCTCTTTAGGCCAATAACTCAATTTGCTTTAAGGGTATTTTCTAGACCCCGTAGGCATGCCTCATTCTTTTTATTCTTTTTGTTTTATCTCCTCTGATTGTGTATTTTCAAGTAAACTGTCTTCAAGATCACTGATATTTTCTTCTGCTTGATTAATTCTGCTGTTAAGAGACTCTGATGCATTCTTCAGTGTGTCAATTGCATTTTTCAACTCCAGAATTTCTGCTTGATTTCTTTTAATTATTTCACATTATATGTTAAATTTATCTGATAGATTCTGAATTCGTTCTGCATGTTATCTTGAATTTCATTAAGTTTCCTCAAAACAGTTATTTTGAATTCTCTCTCTGAAAGGGTACATATTTCTGTCTCTCCAGGATTGGTCCTACATGACTTATTTAGTTCATATGATGAGGTCATGTTTTCCTTGATGACCTTGATGCTTGTGGATGTTCATTGGTATCTGGGCATTGAAGAGGTAGATATTTATTGTAGCCTTCACAGTCTGGGCCTGTTTATACCTACACTGCTTGAGAAGGTTTTCCAGGTATTTAAAGGGAACTGCATGTTTCTGTAATCTAAGTTTTTAGTCACTACAGTCATATTTGCATTTGCCAGAGAAAGACTCTCCTTCTCTTCCCTTATTTTCTCCCAAACAAACAGAGTGTATCTCTCTGTGTTGAGCTGCCTGGAACTGGGGAAGGGGTGACATAAGTAGCCCTGTGACCACCACTCCTGGTTTGCACTGGATCAGAACTGAAGCCAGCATATCACTAGGTCTCACCCAAGGTTCATAGTAATCACTGCCTAGCTACTGCCGATGTTAGCTCATGGCCCTAGGGCTTTACAATCTTTGGCAAACCCAGACAGGCTTGTGTCCTTCCATTCAGGGTGGTGAATACCTTTTGGCCCTGGGTGGAACCAGAGATGTTATTCAGGAGCTAGGGCTTGGAGTTGGAAACATCAGGAATCTACTGATTGTGGCTGAGCTGGTACCTGAGCCACAAGATAAAGTCTTTCCAATCTTCCCTTGCCTTTCCACAAACAGAGGAGTCTCTCTCATGGCTACCACCACCCTAGGCCAATGGAGAGTACTGCCTGGCTATCTTCAATGTTAATTCAAGGCCTAAGGGTTCTTTCATCAGCTCACGGTGAATGTTTCCAGGCCTGGGACTCTCCTTTCAGAGAGGTGGGCCTCACTCTTCCCCAGGGCAGGTCCAAAAATGCTGTCCAAGAGTCAAGACCTGAAATTGGGGATCCCAAGAGCCCACTTGGTACTCTATCCCACTGTGGCTGAGATGATATCAAAGCTTCAAGACAAAGTTCTCTTTATTCTTCTCTCTTGTTGTCTCAAGCAGAAAGAGTCTCTCCCTTTAGCCACCACACCTGGAAGTGTGCTGGGTTACACCTGAAACCAGCAGGTCTCTGAGTCAAACCCAAGTCCCAAGGCAAGTACTGCCTGACTACTACTACTGAATATTCACAGCTCAAGGTGTCTTTTGGCAGCAGGTAATGAATCTTCCTAGGACTAGGTTCTTCTTTTCAATGTAGCAAGTTTCCTTTAGGCCCAGACAGGGTCTTGAAATGTCATCTGAGAGATAAGGCCTGGAATGGGAACCTCTGTACTCTGTCTGGTGCCCTATCCTAGAGTGGCTGAACTGGTATTCAAGTTGCAAGACAAAGTCCTCTTTACTCTTTCCTAGCCTTTCATCCGACAGAGGAAAATCATCTCTC
Organism: Macaca thibetana thibetana; assembly: GCF_024542745.1. Taxonomy (NCBI): domain Eukaryota; kingdom Metazoa; phylum Chordata; class Mammalia; order Primates; family Cercopithecidae; genus Macaca; species Macaca thibetana. The sequence goes on from NC_065588.1 coordinate 55,838,427, forward strand.
TTGGAGCTGTGAGGTCTGCTGTCTGGGTTTGGGGAGGGGTTGTGCAAACACTCCCTTAGCTACTCCAGCTGCTATCTCACTAGGTCATGCACCCTTAAGTCCACTGGCTCCAAGGCCAGCTGAGTACTAGAACTTGCCCAGGAATTGCAGTCCCTGTGGTCTAGACTGCCTTTTAGGTTTATTTAGAACCTTCGAGCACTTTAGCTTGCAGTGATGGGGCTTGCTGGAACTCAGGTTCCAATAGCTGGGATGAACAATTTCCCTTCGGCTGGGGCTGATCTAAATGCTCCCTCCAAGCATGCTGGCTAAGTTCTGTCCTGTGTTGTGTTTTGTTGTGACTGGGCAGCACTGAATTCCAATGCAAAGTCCCATAATCACTGTGCTTTCTCTCCTCCAAGCACACAGATTTTTTTCTCCATGCCATGTAACCTCTGCTCAGAGGATGGGGGAGAAGTGGCATCAGCAAATCAAGACTGTCTGTTGTACCCTCTTCAGTGCCTCTTTCAGCGATATGAAGTTAAAACCAGGTACCTTGATCACTCACCTGATTTTTGGTTCTTATTAAGGTGCTTTTTGCGAGGATAGTTGTTCAATTTAGAGCTCCTAGGAGGAGCATGATCAGTAGAGGCTTCTATTTGGCCATCTTGTTCTGCCTCCATCCTGCCATTTATTATTAAAGTCAGAACACAGATGAACAGAAATACTGAGTAAAGAAAAAATAAATATGCACATATCATTCAAACATTTCTGAACTCATTGACATACTTTTGCATATATACTTATTTGTTCCCATAAAATAATTAACTGCAGAAACCATCTTTCATATAGTCTTACCTGGAATGGTTTTAGAAAAGTTAATGCTTACTGAATTCAAGCTTAAAGAACATATTATCCTGACTTACCAAAATTACATAGTGAAACTAGGAATAAAACCCAGGACCTAAACAACCTGTATTCCTTATATGTAATTTTGTATTACATTAATTACAATACATTAAGATAAAAAATACCTATCTTGATTAGGAAAATATCAAGTGCCAATTCATATAAGCATATTGTCTTAGATTATGTTTGTGCATTCTTGTGTGCATTCACACATACATGCCTGCACATATGTTTAGTGTTTATCAAGCAGATGAGGGAGAAAAGAAGTATGGGAATAGGTATGAATAAGACACAATTTTTGTCTTGAAAACTCTTGTTTGTCTTAGAAGCAGTTAAATCAAGAGAACTTATTTTCACCTTTGTATGTGATTTTGCTTAATACATTCTTAAGTGTTTTAATAGAGAAACTCATAATATAAAAATTCCAGTTGCTTTCAGTGCAACTCAGCAGTACTCTCACCCATACCCCATTGACTTCCTACTAAATATCCCCCTAAAGTAATTTCTAATTTCCTCTAATCTTCCCAAGTATCCTGATCTGCCCTGCTTTTCTATCCTACAAACTGGTAACCCCTGTATTGATTTTATTGAGATTAAGGTCATCAGATAAGAGCTCCCTCAACTATCTTTCCCTTCCACCAAAATTCTCTGTGAATTATCATGCAGGCATTTCTACAGTTCATCTTGCCTAAGGAGGAGTGTCTTTTCTGATCTAAACCATATTTCTTTCTGAGCTAAACTTTCTCCTTCTCAGTCTCCTGCTAGTTGTTCTACATTTGATCCTTTCCATCCGTACATGATTTCTCGCCTTTGCTGCCTTGCTGTAAGTTCCAGAAGTCTAGCCTCTTATTAAGCTACGTCACTCAGCCACTCAGGCCCTCTGCTTTTCAGCGGGATTTAGACAATGGCAGCAACTGGAAGAAATCAGAGTATGGGAGGCAAAAGAGATCAGGCTATTTATTTCTCCATCTCTATACTTCTCCTGCTTTGCTACAATTCTAGCTGATTCTGTATGTGGGTTCTGGCTCCTGTGAGTGACACCTCTTGCTCTGCTTCAGCTCTCAGTTGGACTTGACTGAATCATTCATTCTCTCCTTGCTCCCTTATGCCTAGGGAACTTAAGGGACTTCCTGCTGTTACAAGTCCTTGGGTGCCTCACCTACCCTTTTTTTTTTTATTCTCCTTCCCCTGTTCACACCTCTATGGACACTTCATTCCCTTCAAATAAATCCTTTTGAAAATGCCATCTGTATCCAACAGCTACCTTGACTGATCCAAGCTTCTTTCATCCTCTCTGGGTTCAAATTGCAACTCTTTTTCTCACAGTTGTATAGCTTTTGTTTCACTGATTTGTAAATGTATTCAAATTTCCTCCATATTGTGAAGCCCTCTCTCAACTCTGTTACAGTTTTAAGTTGTTGCTCTGTGAAAATTTTTAAATTCTTTCTTCAAAGTGTTGTCTACAGATATTAAAATAAGGTATCGGTTCCACAAATGTTTAAATATAATTAAGCCTTATTTTTATTAATATGTAACAAAGCAAAGAAGGCGTAAACACCCAGCTTGACAAATTAATGGAGGATAATCACTCTGCAGTCCCCGCTCAGATCAAGACGTCAAATATATCAGCTCCCTAAAAGCTTCCTACACAGGCCTTCTTGATCATAAATTTCTACCTGCTTCCTGTCTTAATACCTAACGTGAATATCATAGTATTTACTTCCTTTCTTTAGAGTATTACTACCAAAATATACATCAGTAAAGAAAGGTTAATTTTCCTATTTTTTAATTGTATATAATGAAATCGTACAGTACGTATCCTACTGTGTTGGCTTCTTTCCCTTAGCATTATGCTTTCTGGCCAGGTGCAGTGGCTCACGCCTATAATCCTAGCCCTTTTGGGCCAAGGCGAGAGAGGATCACTTGAGTCCAGGAGTTTGAGACTAGCCTGGGCAACATAGCAAGACCATCTCTACAACAACAACAAAATTAGACAGGGGTGATGGTGGCACGTGTCTGTAACTTCACCTACTTAGGAGACTGAGGTGGGAGGATCTCTTGAGCCTGAAAAGTCAAAGACACAGTGACTTGTGATTGTGCTACTGTACTGCAACCTGGGTGGCAGAGCAAGACCCTATCTCTAAAAATAAAAAGAAAAGAAAAAGAAAAAAAATTGCCTTTAAGATTCATGAATGTTTGGTTTGGGTTATTTGTAGTTTTGAACTATGCACTATGAAACTTCAAGTACATGTGTGCTGGTAAATATAAATAAGCATTTCTGTGGGGTTTATACCAGTGCATGAAATAGGCTGTACTATACTATGTCTTCCAGATCCGTGAGATATGACCAATTGTTTTCCAAAGTTATCTTAACAGTTTACAATTCTGCCAGCAAATTGTAAGAACTCTATTGATCTATGTCCTCGCCAATACTTAGTATTATTACACTATTGGATTTCTGCTATTCTGGTGACTCATGAGTTGTATTTTATTGTGATTTTCAGATTGTGTTTACTTTCCTGATTACTAGTAAGTTTGAGCATTTTTGAAGTGGTTTTTAAGATGTTTTTCCTTTTCTAGTTCATCTTTTGCTTCTGCTTTTAAAGAAATTTTAATATGTTCTGAAGTTTTTTTTATTTTTTATTTTATTGGTTATATATATTGCAAATATATTTTTTTCTATCTGTGGATTGCCTTTATACTCTTAGAAACTCTATTTTGATGAGCATGGTTTTAAAGTTTAATGTAGTGTACTTATCAGTCTTTCTGTTTTTGCTTAATTTTTTTTTTCTTTTACGTCTTGTATAAGAAATCACTCTGTAGTCCTAAGCTCCTAAAGAGTATATTGGGAATCTATTATACTATATTCTGGAACTCTTTTTGTGTGCTTTTCAAATTTAGGTCTGTGATTCATCTGGAATTGATTTTGTGTGTGTGTGTGTGTGTGTGTGTGTGTGTGTGTTTGTATTAAAGTAGAAATTTATTTAATTTTATTTTTTCTTACAGATAACTAGTTTTTGCAAGATTTATTGAAAATACTATTTCCTTTAATGTTTTACAGAATTACCATTGTTAAAAGTTCAATGTCGATTTTTATGTGGCAGGCTCAAGCAATCCTCCCACCTCAGTCTCCTAAGTAGGTGAGACTACAGCAAAGAAGCTCATTTTGTGAGTTCTATTATGGTCATTCACGTCTTTGCTTTTTCACTAACAACCTGCTCTTAATTCTTGTATCTTTATAACTATCACTGATATTTGTAGAGCAAGTCATATATTCTTGATTTTTGTCTTCAAGCCGCCTTAGCTTTTCTAGCCCTCCACATTTCCACAAAAATTTTAGAGTTTGTTTTCAAGTTCCTAAAAAAAAAGGAATTTTATGGTATTTTTATTATAATTGTAGCAAATCTATAGATCAATTTGGAGATAGTTGATACAATTCCAAAATTAAATTGCCCAACCCATGAGCCTAAAAATATGAAGCATTTTGTTAATTTCTAAATTAGCGTTGCACAGGGCCATGCTAATCTCTGTATTGTTCCAACACAGGCTTGTTGAAACTGGAAAATCAGAGTAGGTGACTTAGAAGAATTTGAAGTGGTAGTAAAAAAAATAGAATACTGGAATTTGAGCTTTTGTAAGTGATGCACCTAGTAGTGATGATAATATAAGGAATGTAATCATGGGCATATGAGCTAAAGGAAAGTAGGAGAAATAATTATTATACATGAGAAGCCTAAGCAACTGAAAGTGCAAGATCTAAACTCCACGTACCGTTTTCAACTCATAAAATTAGGATAACAGAAGTACCTACTGCTGAATATCATTGTAAGTTTTAAATGAGGTAATCTATATAAAGCAGTAAAAATAGAGTGTGGCATATTCTGAGATTTTTATATTATCCACTATTTAAAAACATTTTGAACTAAATTTCTCTTCTATAATTAAGGCAGGCTCATTACTCAGAGAGCTTTCTAATCTTATGTATACTGTAGACATTTAGATGCTTTCCTTTGACCCTGTGCTAGACAGCTTTTGAAGCGGGGACAAATGAAATACATGTATGTAAGTTTGTGTTTTTTAATGTACAGTTAATCAATAAACTTAGAAATAGAAATAAATATAGTTTCTGAAGTTATGTGTAAGACAACTATGCATTCTATATATTGTCTCCTTCAGTCAACCATAAATAACATTAAGTCAAAAAATACTAAACTTTAAAACTATTTAAGAAACACATAGTGAATTGTTTAATATTCAATACATTCCAAAACACCCCTTTAGATATAGTCTTCTAAAATAAGCATAATCTGTAAAAGCAAAAAAGTACTAGTGTTTCCTCTTCAAGTGATTTTGTTCTTTTTAAAAAATATAAAACAAAAAGATAAAAATCAAAACTCTAACTCCACTGAACACTGCAATATAAATGGATGATGTGGCTTCACTTCACAGTAACTATATTCTAAGCATTCTGACCCTAGGTAAGATTAGCATATAATTTACGCAACACAGTTCTTAGAAAGATGACCTAAGAGACAGACCTGCTGATTAAATGCGCACTGCCAGAACAGTCTTACAGCTTTCTTAGAAGGAAAGATCTGTAGTGCAAATTTAGTGCATCTTCAGAAAAGCCCCTTAGAATTATATAGGAAGATGGACATTCCAAATTGTAGTAGTACAAATTTTTAAAAACCGAAGTAGACAAAATCTACCCCCAAAAATAAAAGTAGGCAGTTGAATGAAGGCTACCAATTTTAAATCCTTTCTACTGAGTAAACAGCAATATCTTAGAGCCTTGCATCTCGAAGAGCATAACTTAAACTTTCCTAGTCATTCCCAAGATCACTAGATGGGTGAAGCGGGGGACGGGGGTGGGGGAACCACTGTGAATATTTTTAAATCAGGAATCAATTTGTGAAAATTAATAGAAATAGTTTGGAATTAAATTATCCAGGAGGACTTAGGCATGACAAATTTGGTAATAACTATTTACTGATGCACACGCTTATCAGCCTGAAGTGACCACATACAGGCCACTGCTTCTACGATCTTTTCCTGAATCTGGAATAAAGAACCATAAATGTCCTGCTCACCCACAAGTATATTAATGTCGGACTGCCAGCTACATTGCCCTCAATCCACTGACAAGGGCATGTTTGAGCCGTATTTAAATTTGTAATTGCTTTCTTTGTTACTTATTTCTTAGAATTCTCAGCATCATGCCAGATTGGTGACTAGCATGTGACTAAATGCTTGACCCTTGTCTGAGTTATGCAAACTTTCTCATTCCTCTGACATTGCTTCTGATTCATCCATTTACCAAATCTTTATTAGTAGCCACAAATGTTCTAGGCACTATGTTGGCAAATGAGTAGACACTCTCCATAGCTTTATAGAATGAATAGTTTGGGGATCATTATTCAGTTCCTACAGCCTATCTCCTCTCTCATCCTGCTTAGTAGCATATCCCACAGCACTTATCACTACTTTTAAAACAATACATTTTCCAGTAGATATTTATATAATTAAGGAAACTAAAATAAGAGGTTCAAAGGGCATTAAGAGCATAGAAACTAAAGTTACTGGAAGAAAGCTCTAAATTACTTTTCTGGAGCTGGCGTTCACCTCTTCTTTCTTATCATTTTCTGAGGCTTGAGAACTGCTATGGCAACAAGATAACTCCCAAAGGGATAGTCATCTGTTCCATATTAGTAATGCTAATGCTGTTCTCCATTAGTTTGGAGAGCCACGTGCTGACTCTGTGAGCACAGAGAGAAAACCAAACAGAAGTGAGCATGATTAGGAGTTATTAATTTATTATCAGGACAAAATAGTCTCATTCTTTTTGTTGCTTGCATCACACATCTGACAGCAGGAGTCTCAGCGCCTGTCATTTATTTTTCCAATGACCCTTTATCTGACTTGAAATTGTTGGTCTTTTCACATTTACTGATTGCATTTTAAGACAAATTAATTTAAGTTAAATTAGGAAATTTCATAAATAAAATTGTAAGATAGTGATTTATCTCTGGGGTATGTGAATAATTTGTCTTTGTGATGAGTTTGATACAGTTTTCTAAATGTACTATTATAATCACTCAGATTTTAATAAATTTTTAAAAGTGCAATATAATTTAAATGGTTGTTCTGTGTAATTTTCTATCTGAATATATATATATATAAAATAAGCTGATATCAATTTATGTCTATTAGGTTATCTGCTTTTGTTTAAAAAAAAAAAAAAAAAAAAAAAAAAAAGAAGCCCAGTTTGCAATGGATTAAATCAGATGGTGCAATTTTCAAACAAAGATTTTTTTTTTTTTTAATGAAAGAAGAAGGGTAGTAGAATGCAAATGAAGTTGGCTATCCCATACCCACTGACCTGTCCCTGTAATTTGTGGCCTCTCCCAGTGTGGACATCTTACACTGTGGGTGGTTATGTAGCAGGATCATCCCTGAAGCTGAGTTGAGTTCAGTGAAGTTGGAAAAGGAGAGAACATTCTCTAGAAAATCTAAGAATGTAGCTTGTATACTATGCAAAAGAGGTTCTAGGCACACAGGACAGAGAGTAGGAATAACGGATGGGAGAGAAATGAAACAAATAATTTCTAGATGAGAACTTGTGAAAGACTGAAAAATAAAGCAGCCTCTATTTTCACAGAACCAGAGAGGGTAGAGGCATGAGGAACAGTAGAAGGCTTCAACATTCCAGATGGAAATCGGACACATAGTAGTCTCTCCATGAGTATTCATCTCATGAAAGAATAATGTTATTTCAATTATAATGTTAACCCGGATGGTGGCATAACAACTTCTGACTAGTGAACCAAATATAATGTAAGATGATTAAAAAGCTAAGAACAGTATCTGACACATAGAAAGTTCTATGGAAGTGTTGGCTGTTATTGTTATAGCTATTTTTATTATAATTACTAGTATTACCAGCTTCCTTACCTGGTTTGGAAAAAAAGTAACATTGTCTGGTGAAAACTATGGGCCCAAACAGGCATATGAAAAAATGGGAAGTGCAAATCGAAGCCACAATGTGATACCACCTTACTCCTGCAAGAATGGCCATTATCAAAAAATCAAAAAACAATAGATGTTGGCGTGGATATGGGAAAAAGGGAACACTTTTACACCGTTGCTGGGAATGTAAACTAGTACACCTACTAGGAAAAACAGTGTGGAGATTCCTTAAATAACCAAAAGTAGATCTATCACTTGATCCAGCAATCCCACTACTGGGTATGTACCCAGAGGGAAAGAAGTCAATATATGAAAAAGATATTTGCACACGCAAGTTTATGGCAGCATAGTTTGCAATTGCAAAAATATGAAACCAGCTCAAATTCCCATGAATCAACAGGTGGATAAAGAAAGTGTGGTATATATACACCATGGAATACTACTCAGCCATAAAAAGAATGAAATAATGGCATTCACAGCAACCTGGATGGAATTGGAGACCATTATTGTAAGTGAAGTAACTCAGGAATGGAAAACCAAACATCGTATGTTCTCATTCATAAGTGGGAGCTAAGCTCTGCGGACACAAAGGCATAAGAATGATACAATGGGGGGGAGGCGGAGCAAGATGGTCGAATAGGAACAGCTCCAGTCTCCAACTCCCAGCACCAGCGACACAGAAGACAGGTGATTTCTGCATTTTCAACTGAGGTACTGGGTTCATCTCACTGGGGAGTGCCTGACAATCAGTGCTGGTCAGCTGCTGCAGCCCGACCAGCGAGAGCTGAAGCAGGGCGAGGCATCGCCTCACCTGGGAAGCGCAAGGGGGAAGGGAATCCCTTTTCCTAGCCAGGGGAACTGAGACACACACCTGGAAAATCAGGTAACTCCCACCCCAATACTGACTCTACCAAGGATCTTAGCAAACGGGCACACCAGGAGACTATATCCCACATCTGGCCGGGAGGGTCTCACGCCCAGGGAGCCTCCCTCATTGCTAGCACAGCAGTCTGTGATTTCCCAGCAAGGCAGCAAGGCAGCAGGGAGGCTGGGGGAGGGGCGCCCACCATTGCTGAGGCTTAAGTAGATAAACAAAGAGGCTGGGAAGCTCGAACTGGGTGGAGCTCACAGCAGCTCAAGGAGTCCTGCCAGTCTCTGTAGACTCCACCTCTGGGGACAGGGCACAGCTAAACAACAACAACAACAAGAACAACAACAAAAAGCAGCTGAAACCTCTGCAGACACAAACGACTCTGTCTGACAGCTTTGAAGTGAGCAGTGGATCTCCCAACACGGAGGTTGAGATCTGAGAACGGACAGACTGCCTGCTCAAGTGGGTCCCTGATCCCTGAGTAGCCTAACTGGGAGACATCCCCTCCTAGGGGCAGACTGACACCCCACACCTCACACGGTGGAGTACACCCCTGAGAGGAAGCTTCCATAGCAAGAATCAGACAGGTACACTCGCTGTTCAGCAATATTCTATCTTCTGCAGCCTCTGCTGCTGATACCCAGGAAAACAGGGTCTGGAGTGGACCTCAGGCAATCTCCAACAGACCTACAGCTGAAGGTCCTGACAGTTAGAAGGAAAACTAACAAACAGGAAGGACACCCACACCAAAACCCCATCAGTACGTCACCATCATCAAAGACCAGAGGCAGATAAAACCACAAAGATGGGGAAAAAGCAGGGCAGAAAAGCTGGAAATTCAAAAAATAAGAGCTCATTGCCCCCTGCAAAGGAGTGCAGCTCATCGCCAGCAACGGATCAAAGCTTGACGGAGAATGACTTTGACGAGATGAGAGAAGAAGGCTTCAGTCCATCAAACTTCTCAGAGCTAAAGGAGGAATTACATACCCAGTGCAAGAAACTAAAAATCTTGAAAAAAAAGTGGAAGAATTGATGGCTAGAGTAATTAATGCAGAGAAGGTCATAAACAAAATGAAAGAGATGAAAACCATGACACGAGAAATACGTGACAAATGCACAAGCTTCAGTAACCAACTCGATCAACTGGAAGAAAGAGTATCAGCGATTGAGGATCAAATGAACGAAATGAAGTGAGAAGAGAAACCAAAAGAAAAAAGAAGAAAAAGAAATGAACAAAGCCTGCAAGAAGTATGGGATTATGTAAAAAGACCAAATCTACGTCTGATTGGGGTGCCTGAAAGTGAGGGGGAAAATGGAACCAAGTTGGAAAACACTCTTCAGGATATCATCCAGGAGAACTTCCCCAACCTAGTAGGGCAGGCCAACATTCAAATCCAGGAAATACAGAGAACGCTACAAAGATACTCCTCGAGAAGAGCAACTCCAAGACACATAATTGCCAGATTCGCCAAAGTTGAAATGAAGGAAAAAATCTTAAGGGCAGCCAGAGAGAAAGGTCGGGTTACCCACAAAGGGAAGCCCATCAGACTAACAGCAGATCTCTCGGCAGAAACTCTCCAAGCCAGAAGAGAGTGGGGGCCAATATTCAACATTCTGAAAGAAAAGAATTTTCAACCCAGAATTTCATATCCAGCCAAACTAAGTTTCATAAGTGAAGGAGAAATAAAATTCTTTACAGATAAGCAAATGCTAGGAGATTTTGTCACCACCAGGCCTGCCTTACAAGAGACCCTGAAGGAAGCACTAAACATGGAAAGGAACAACTGGTACCAGCCATTGCAAAAACATGCCAAAATGTAAAGACCATCAAGGCTAGGAAGAAACTGCATCAACTAACAAGCAAAATAACCAGTTAATATCATAATGGCAGGATCAAGTTCACACATAACAATCTTAACCTTAAATGTAAATGGACTAAATGCTCCAATTAAAAGACACAGACTGGCAAACTGCATAAAGAGTCAAGACCCATCAGTTTGCTGTATTCAGGAGCCCCATCTCACATGCAGAGACATATATAGACTCAAAATAAAGGGATGGAGGAAGGTCTACCAAGCAAATGGAGAACAAAAAAAAGCAGGGGTTGAAATACTAGTCTCTGATAAAACAGACTTTAAACCATCAAAGATCAAAGGAGATGAAGAAGGCCATTACGTAATGGTAAAGGGATCAATTCAACAGGAAGAGCTAACTATCCTAAATATATATGCACCCAATACAGGAGCACCCAGATTCATAAAGCAAGTCCTTAGAGACTTACAAAGAGACTTAGACTCCCATACAGTAATAATGGGAGACTTCAACACCCCACTGTCAACATTAGACAGATCAACGAGACAGAAAGTTAACAAGGATATCCAGGAATTGAACTCATCTCTGCAGCAAGCAGACCTAATAGACATCTACAGAACTCTCCACCCCAAATCAACAGAATATACATTCTACTCAGCACCACATCACACTTATTCCAAAATTGACCACATGATTGGAAGTAAAGCACTCCTCAGCAAATGTACAAGAACAGAAATTATAACAAATTGTCTCTCAGACAACAGTGCAATCAAACTAGAACTCAGGACTAAGAAACTCAATCAAAACCGCTCAACTACATGGAAACGGAATAACCTGCTCCTGAATGACTACTGGGTACATAACGAAATGAAGGCAGAAATAAAGATGTTCTTTGAAACCAATGAGAACAAAGATACAACATACCAGAATCTCTGGGACACATTTAAAGCAGTGTGTAGAGAGAAATTTATAGCACTAAATGCACACAAGAGAAAGCTGGAAAGATCTAAAATTGACACTCTAACATCACAATTAAATGAACTAGAGAAGCAAGAACAAACACATTCAAAAGCTAGCAGAAGGCAAGAAATAACTAACATCAGAGCAGAACTGAAGGAGATAGAGACACAAAAAACCCTCCAAAACATCAATGAATCCAGGAGTTGGTTTTTTGAAAAGATCAACAAAATTGATAGACCACTAGCGAGATTAATAAAGAAGAAAAGAGAGAAGAATCAAATAGACACAATAAAAAATGATAAAGGGGATATCACCACTGCCCCCACAGAAATACAAACTACCATCAGAGAATACTATAAACACCTCTACACAAATAAACTAGAAAATCTAGAAGAAATGGATAATTTCCTGGACACTTACACTCTCCCAAGACTAAACCAGGAAGAAGCTGAATTCCTGAATAGACCAATAGCAGGCTCTGAAATTGAGGCAATAATTAATAGCCTACCAACCAAAAACAGTCCAGGACCAGACGGATTCACAGCTGAATTCTACCAGAGGTACAAGGAGGAGCTGGTACCATTCCTTCTGAAACTATTCCAATCAATAGAAAAAGAGGGAATCCTCTCTAATTCATTTTATGAGGCCAACATCATCCTGATACCAAAGCCTGGCAGAGACACAACAAAAAAAGAGAATTTTAGACCAATATCCCTGATGAACAATGATGCAAAAATCCTCAATAAAATACTGGCAAACTAGATCCAGCAGCACATCAAAAAGCTTATCCACCATGATCAAGTGGGCTTCATCCCTGGGATGCAAGGCTGGTTCAACATATGCAAGTCAATAAACGTAATCCAGCATATAAACAGAACCAAAGACAAAAACCACATGATTATCTCAATAGATGCAGAAAAGGCCTTTGACAAAATTCAACAGCCCTTCATGCTAAAAATGCTCAATGAATTCTGTATTGATGGAAGGTATCTCAGAATAATAAGAGCTATTTATGACAAACCCACAGCCAATATCATACTGAATGGGCAAAAACTGGAAAAATTCCCTTTGAAAACTGGCACAGACAGGGATGCCCTCTCTCACCACTCCTATTCAACATAGTGTTGGAAGTTCTGGCTAGGGCAATCAGGCAAGAGAAAGAAATCAAGGGTATTCAGATAGGAAAAGAAGAAGTCAAATTGTCCCTCTTTGCAGATGACATGATTGTATATTTAGAAAACCCCATTGTCTCAGCCCAAAATCTCCTTAAGCTGATAAGAAACTTCAGCAAAGTCTCAGGATACAAAATTAATGTGCAAAAATCACAAGCATTCTTATACACCAGTAACAGACAAACAGAGAGCCAAATCAGGAATGAACTTCCATTCACAATTGCTTCAAAGAGAATCAAATACCTAGGAATCCAACTTACTAGGAATGTAAAGGACCACTTCAAGGAGAACTACAAACCACTGCTCAGTGAAATAAAAGAGGACATAAACAAATGGAAGAACATACCATACTCATGGATAGGAAGAATCAATATTGTGAAAATGGCCATACTGCCCAAGGTAATTTATAGATTCAATGCCATCCCCATCAAGCTACCAATGAGTTTCTTCACAGAATTGGAAAAAACTGCTTTAAAGTTCATATGGAACCAAAAAAGAGCCCGCATTGCCAAGACAATCCTAAGTCAAAAGAACAAAGCTGGAGGCATCACGCTACCTGACTTCAAACTATACTGCAAGGCTACAGTAACCAAAACAGCATGGTACTGGTACCAAAACAGAGATATAGACCAATGGAACAGAACAGAGTCCTCAGAAATAATACCACACATCTACAGCCATCTGATCTTTGACAAACCTGAGAAAAACAAGAAATGGGGAAAGGATTCCCTATTTAATAAATGGTGCTGGGAAAATTGGCTAGCCATAAGTAGAAAGCTGAAATTGGATCCTTTCCTTACTCCTTATATGAAAATTAATTCAAGATGGATTAGAGACTTAAATGTTAGACCTAATACCATAAAAACCCTAGAAGAAAACCTAGGTAATACCATTCAGGACTTAGGCATGGGCAAGGTCTTCATGTCTGAAACACCAAAAGCAATGGCAACAAAAGCCAAAATTGACAAATGGGATCTAATTAAACGAAAGAGCTTCTGCACAGCAAAAGAAACTACCATCAGAGTGAACAGGCAACCTACAGAATGGGAGAAAATTTTTGCAATCTACTCATCTGACAAAGGGTTAATATCCAGAACCTACAAAGAACTCAAACAAATTTACAAGAAAAAAACAACCCCATCAAAAAGTGGGCAAAGGATATGAACAGACATTTCTTAAAAGAAGACATTCATACAGCCAACAGACACATGAAAAAATGCTCATCACCACTCGCCATCAGAGAAATGCAAATCAAAACCACAATGAGATACCATCTCACACCAGTTAGAATGGCAATCATTACAAAGTCAGGAAACAACAAGTGCTGGAGAGGATGTGGAGAAATAGGAACACTTTTACACTGTTGGTGGGATTGTAAACTAGTCAACCATGATGGAAAACAGTATGGCAATTCCTCAAGGATCTAGAACTAGAAGTACCATATGACCCAGCCATCCCATTACTGGGTATATACCCAAAGGATTATAAATCGTGCTGCTATAAAGACACACGCACATGTATGTTTATTGCAGCACTATTCACAATAGCAAAGACTTGGAATCAACCCAAATGTCCATCAGTGACAGACTGGATTAAGAAAATGTGGTACATATACACCATGGAATACTATGCAGCCATAAAAAAGGATGAGTTTGTGTCCTTTGTAGGGACATGGATGCAGCTGGAAACCATCATTCTTAGCAAACTATTGCAAGAACAGAAAACCAAACACCACATGTTCTCACTCATAGGTGGGAACTGAACAATGAGATCACTTGGACTCGGGAAGGGGAACATCACACACTGGGGCCTATCATGGGGAGGGGGGAGGGGGGAGGGATTGCATTAGGAGTTATACCTGATGTAAATGACAAGTTGATGGGTGCTGACGAGTTGATGGGTGCAGCACGCCAACATGGCAGAGGTATACATATGTAACAAACCTGCACGTTATCGACATGTACCCTAGAACTTGAAGTATAATTAAAAAATATATATATCATGTATTGTATGTATAATCCCAAGTAGGTAAAACACATGTGTGCCTAGGAAAAAAAGGTAACAGAGATTATGATTGTGTAGTAGGATTTCAAGGAAGTTTTATGCTTTTTACTATCTTCCAAATTCTCAACATAGGCAAAAATTTCTTCTATAACCCCAAAACAATTCAATGTAAAAAGTAAATGTATGCAAACAGCAACAATTTTCTGTAGACTGTAATATTATGGATTTTTTTCTTTAGTCTTTTGTACTTTCCATTTATTGTAATGTAAGATTTTAAAATTTCACACCGAAAGAAAAAGAAAATAAACTTCTAAAAAATTAGATAAGTTTATAAACGATGTAGCAAAAATGGGTATTTGCAAGGTTACCTTACATGGACCCATTAAACTTTTGAGATGATGTCACAAGGAAAAAAAATAAAATTAAATTAAAAAAAAGAACGATACAATGGACTTTAGGGACTCGGGGCAAAAGTAGGAGGGTGGTAAGGGATAAAAGACTACATATTGGGTACGGTGTATACTTCTCAGGTGATTGATGCACCAAAATCTCAGAAACCATCACTAAAGAACTATTCATGTAACCAAACACTACCTGCTCCCTGAAAACCTATTGAAATAAAAAAATAAATTTTAAAAAAAAGAAAAACATGGGCCCTCTGAAAGGGGCTGGGGTTGATCTTGATGGGTGGCTTACAGAAGGCAAATGTGACTATTTGGGGAGTTGTTAACTCTCAGGACCCTTACCTATATAGTAAAACCACACTCATTTCAACAAGTAGAAAGACTGTACCTGATTTTTCTACTTATAGAATCACTCTGTCGGATATTGAATGGAGATACTTTCTACAATGTGTTAGCTTTTTCAGGAGCTCAGTTTGAGGGCATCTTGAGAAAAACAATATATATTATCAATATGAGTAACACAATACTGTCCTATATTTATATATTCAAATTCACAATTAATGACAAGTTCTCAACTATTTGCAAATAGGTAAAAACTTAATTATTCCTATTTTAGAGATGTGCAAACCAAGGTTCAGAGAGGTTACCTCATTTGATTGATGGCAACAATAACTGTGGAGGCACTGAGGCTAAAACTAAAATCCTTTACTAACAAATTTATTCTTAGTAATCAGCAGGTACTTATGAAACATTCTCTAGGGACTTTAATCTCATTTGGGAAATAGTTTATTTTTTTTTCCCTCACTGATTTAGCCAGATGAAGAAAAAAAGACACAAAGGAGAAATCACATTTGATATAAATTAATTATTTGCAGAATGACAAAGTTTCCTCTTATATAAATAAATGATAATAATGATAACAATAACAGTTAAACATATAGCTCTTACCATATGCCAAACATTCTAAGCATTTTATATACATTTGTTTAAACTTCAAAGGAAGCCATGAATGCAGTATTATCATCTCAACTTGACAAGTTGGGAAACTAAGGCACAGAAAGGTCAACTGATTTGTCCACCATCATACAAACAGAAAATGAGAGCGCCAGGATTCTAACCCAGGCTATTCAACTTCAGAGTTTGTGCTCTTAGCCATGAACATGAGCCCACGAATTCCTTAAACCTGGCATCTGGTATCTGGGTTCCAGAATACTATTTTACTTTAAGGAAGCAAAATTTTTTTCCTAGTTATGTTATTTTATTTTATTTTTTGAGACAGAACTCTGTCACCCAGGCTGGAGTGCAGTGGCTCAATAACAGCTCACTACAATCTCCACCTTCCCGGGTTCAAGCGATTCTCGAACCTCAGCCACCTGAGTATCTGGGATTACAGGCGTGTGCCACCGCGCCCTGCTGATTTTTGTATTTTTAGTAGACATGGGGTTTCGCCACTTTGCCCAGGCTGGTCTCAAACTCCTGACCTCAAGTGATTCACCCACTTCGGCTTCCCAAAGTGCTGGGATTACAAGCATGATCAGTGTCAGGCCTCTGGTAATTTTATTTTAATTATTTTGTATCTTTTCTAAGGAATTGAGTTTTGCATTTAAATTATTCCAAGTTAGCTAGAATATGTTATATTGTACATATAGATCCACAAATGATTTCAAACCATTACAGTGTTTTTGAAAATATTAGATAGCCTTCAAATATGGGTGTCCATTGGATTAAATAAATAAACTGCAAATTTGATCGTGTGAGAAGCCACATGTTTTATATTATAAAGGCAGGCTGCTACTCAAAAGTATGGCAAGGCTGCTGATGTATAGCTCAACATCCAGATCTTTGATTTACTCTTTAACTTATATGACTTAAAAGTCTCTTACAAATATAAATTGGGAGCCCACTCTTCTACTTCAGAGATATGAGAAACTGCTGTTTAAATAAATTCATTATTCAACTGTTTTAGCTTATAAACAAGCAACTTCATATGATTCCAACTTAATAAAATCATATATGCCAAATTCACTGAGGGTAGAGTGTTTTGTTGTTTTTACTTTTTGTTTCCTGTTATATACCTAGCAGTGTCCCAAACAGTGCTTTAACATAAGTAATAATAAATTTTGTTTAGTTAGAATAGTCAGTAGAAAAAAGTAAAAATTGAGGTTAATTAACAACTTTAATTAGCAATGAAAACAATGGCTTAGATTGAGCAGTCACTGTGTACTAACTCGTCACTGAGTTCAGCACTTCAGCCCTATGAAGAGAGTAATAGTATCTATCCACCTTTTATAGTAATTCAAATATTTAAGCACTTTCTCAAATTAACAGAGCTAGCAAATTATGCCTTCTTCCTATCACAGCAGTCACCATGTCTGCTCTTATCTTACATTTTATTTTTTGCTTTTTTTTTCTGTGTCCTCCTGCCATAATATTAAAAATACATATATATAAGGTCAGGGATTCATCTGTTTTGTTTTCTGTTTATCTACAGTATCCAAAATCTGGCCCTTGGTGGGTACCTTTTGAATAACTGCTGGATAAATAAATGAATTATAAATTATAAATAAATGAATAAACAAACAAATAAATAAATAAATAAATAAATAAATAAATTACATCTGAGCCCAGGCCTATTTGATTCCAGTGCCTATTTCTCAATGACTGTATACTGTCTGTGAAACAGAACCATGAAAGGATCTTACTGAATACCCTCACCCTAAGAGAGCAAAGGTGATCAGGTAACAGTGTCTTTCCCTAGGTTCTCATGGCTAAAGACATGACAGAAAATGAATGGGGCCCCGTTTTGGAGTCACAGTTGTGGGTTTAACATTATAGAATAACACCAGCTATTGGTATCATTGATTAAACCAGATTGCAAAGATGGAAACACAGAAGAAAACCCTGAATTTAAAAAAAAACCCTTTATTTATTTATAAACTAATTTAATTTAAACTGAAGAACAAAGATTCTTTTGCTATTACTCTAAACTTGTTGGTTACTGTATACCATTATTACTCTTGAGATCTTCCTATTATTTTAAAATTGTGAGCTCTATGAAGTTAAAATTAGTAAAGCGATTTGAGTCTCTGTATTTCCCAGTTGGTTTTCCTTTAACCTGAATAATTTGCATGCACACACTCAGGGTTTTGATTCAGTAGTTTTAATGCTAGTTATGAAACAATCAGGTTCTAGCACCAAGTTAATAAGTAAAGACTACAGTAGTGTTACAGCAACAGGGCTTTGGTGGCATCCCAAAGAAATCAAAAGCAAAGATAATAATGTTTTGTTAGATTCAAGCTGTGTGGTTGTTTAGAGTGAGTGTGTTCTATACTTCTTGTCTAAAGTCAGTCTAGGTATCTCCCTATTCATGTGTTTCTCGATGGCACCTTGCAATTATAACTAACTGTGTTCTCCTCTGTGCAACTGTTGTCATAGAGCCTCCTTCCAGCTGCTACTTTACAGATAAGTTTGTTTGGAGCCTGATTCCATAGCAAACAGATTGAAGAAATCATCTATATTAGTTTTGCAAAGTAATACAGGCCCTGAAAGATACATATGGAAAAAAAGCATAAATAAAAATGGAATATATGATATATTATTTATGTGCTTCCCCAGACTACTGTTATCCATGGTACCATTCTAACAAACTTAAAGTTGGTATCAAAACAAAACAAAACAAAAAAACACCTCACTGATATGCTGTGTAATGGTTACCACTTCTCATGGCAAGCCAAAGAGGATGTCATCTTTGTTTCCCATCAAAGTAAATGCTAATCACTAATGACTTATTTGCCAAAAGTTTTCCAAAATTATTTCTAATCCTTTTTACAAATGTGTAAGTGGCAATAATGTTGCCCATTAAGAAGCAAAGGGGCTGGGCGCGGTGGCTCATGCCTGTAATCCCAGAACTTTGGGAGGCCGAGGCAGGCAGATCGCCTGAGGTCGGGAGTTCAAGACCAGCCTGATGTACATGGTGAAACCCCATCTCTATTAAAAATACAAAAATTAGTTGGACCCAGTGGTGCGTGCCTGTAGTCCCAGCTACATGGGAGGCTGAGGCTGGAAATCTCTTGAACCTGGGAGGCAGAGGTTGCAGTGAGCTGAAATTACACCACTGCACTCCAGCCTAGGTGACAGAGCCAGACTCTGACTCAATTAAAAAAAAAAAAAAAAAAAAAAGGAACAAAGGAGTTTGCCTGGAGTCACATTACTAGGTATGGAACCCTAATTTGTCTGACTATAAGGCGTACACGCTAACATTTACTTAAAATGCATAGCAGATAGCTTGCTATTGATGAGTATCCAGTCTTTTATTTAGTAAGGCCTGCTTCTAGGTCACGTGAAAAATGTGTTAATGAATGCTTTTGGGTGATGATGATGAGCTTCATGTCTCTCATTTGTGCTTCTTTTCTGAAAGTGTACATATATTCTCTTTTTATCCTTGTTATGTTTTAGTATATATCCTTCTTTTAATAGTCACATTAGGAAAGAATAAAGAAATAAAGGATTGTCTTTCATGAAGAAGTAAAATACAACTATATCCAACTGTTTGGAGACGGGAGTGTGGATTACCTCTTCATAACACAGCCAGTTCTTCCATTCATTCAGGGTATTCAGTGCCTGCTGTGAAGCAGACACTATGCCAGGAAAGATACTGATCAATGAAAAAAAAACTGTCACATCAAGAGACTCCCTTTATCTTATGAAAGTAACACTCCATGCTTTCAAGAAAAACTTACTTCAAAATGTAACTAAATCTCTATTATTTTGCATGGTAATATAGCATAGTGTAGTAAAATTTACAGTCTTTGAGCCCAGGCAGACTCAAAATCTAACCACTTCTCTGTTACTCTTTCTTTGATAAGCTCAACTGGGAAAAAATATTCAATTTCCCTAGGTCTCCATAACATCCTCTGTATTATGGAGACTATGGAGTTTGACTGTTCTGATTATTATATCACAGTGTGTGTGTGTGTAAAGAAACTGGCATGTTACTGATGCTATTATTATTATTGAGATAGTACTTTACACAAATTCTAGTGAAACTTTTAAATTTTTTGGCAATCAACATTGATCAAGGAGTTTCTCAGTGACATCCTTACATTACAAAGCAAGGCAGACATAGTGCCCAGAAGTCCTGATCTTACTTTGTTTAAAAAAAAAAAAAAATTGATGGATATAATATGCCCTTAACCAGGGCTAGGCTCTGATTTTTGTTTTCTGTTTCTCATCATTATTCAGAAAATCTAAAATTATATCAGAAACTATGTACAGAATGTGAATATTAAAGTGATTTTTTAAAATTGACAATGTAATGGATGACTTGCAGTAAGAAAAATGTGGGGATTAGCCAGTTTCTAAAGTTGGGAACTCCCTGCCTTTTTATCTGCCTTCCTGGTTTCATATTAACAAGAACAGTTAGATCAAAATGCCGTAACTGCAGCGGTAATTCACAGCCACACATTATCACTTAGATCTTTCTTCTGCTTCAGAGCCCAGAAATGGCAGTCAGCTGATGTTAAAGGACTCTGGATCATTTGGAACCGTCTGTATAACCTTGATCTCGCCTATCTCAGGGAGCTATTATCACACTATTGTCCCTGAATGAACACTCAATTTCTGAAGTAGTTTGACTCCTGTGGATTCGGGGGAGGTCATGCTTAGGGGAGCCATTCTTTCTGAATTAAATCTTCTCATACTCAGACCCCTTGCTTCCATCGTTAGGAAGCAGAGACCTTGACATATTCACGGTGGAGTCTATTAGTTGCTGCCTTTTCTGTAGACATCTTTAAATGTATCTTTTACTTTTTGGATTTTCTTTTGATAACCCTAATCCCTATCTTTTCTTTTTTCTTGTAATTATTTATATCTAAGATTCAAGCCAGGCTCATTGTGCCATGATACATTTGGATGTAACATGATATGATGAAAAGTGATGTTTCAAAATTCTTAATCAATATACTGCACCCAGGCTTGATTGGTAAAGTCAAATTGGATTCTGGGGCTAATTTTTCATTTAAAATGCTAATATAAATGGAAATTCCAGTGAATAATAATGTTGCCAGATCAGAAAATTGTTTCTGGGTATAATATTCCCTTTTGACATTTATTTATTTATTATGGACAAATATCAAATTGTAACTACAACAATATTTCAGACATTCCCTAGTCTTTAAAAAGTTATGTGTTTTTTTTAAAAGAATATGATAAGGAGACATTAACATAGCTGCTTTATAGTGTTTATGACTATTAGAGGCAATTAAGTTAATTTTTAATATACTTTTTAGAAATTTTATAAAAATACAGTATAGTGTTAAACAATTGAAGAAAATAAGACATTTTTAAGAAGCTTATACTAGATTTAGAAAAATGGTGTACCATGGTTGTAAAGCAGAGACAACTCATTTTCTAACCTACTTTGATACCCATACATCAAGTGATTTGGCATCCAACATAAAAACTGCAGGCCACCCATCTACAAAATGTGTTTCTCCATTGTATCTGGAAACTCTTTCTCATTATATTTGATACAGAACCATAGAATTCTATCTTATGGAAAATCTTCAATCTCAGTTCACTAACACACATAGTATGTTTTCTCGCATATAGTGGGAGAAAAAGCCTGGAGAAAGTAATCATTTCATATTAAACCAAAACAACTTTTAGAAAATATTTTCACTATTGACATAATAGAACGCTGTAATGAGATCAGTATAGTGAGGGGAAGAGTCTGAATTTGAACACTCTACTCTACCACTAAGCCTTGGGTGACCTGGGACTAATAACTGAACTCCTTTTCACATCAGTTTCCTTGTCTCTAAAAATGAGGTTACTCAATAATCATTTTTGCCTTCAATTATATTATACCACATGCTTTTAAGTTTTGTCAGAAGGAGAAAAGATTGAGTGTTTTTCTCAGGACTTGGAGCAGGCAGACTGAGGATTTCAGCAGCAATCCTTTGACTTCAGCATGCAAGATTCTCACATCTGCCTTCTCTAAAGGTCTTCCAGTGTACTAGCAAAGATCACAGGGGTCAGCTCAAGGTGGCAGTAATCCATGTCCTCACCATGTCACCTGGTTTCATTAGTTTCTTTTTTATCTTTCTTCCATTTGATAATTACCTTTTCCATTCTAAGATTTATTTTATAAAAGGGAGAAGTGTAAAGATTATCTTACTGATTATTACCTGCCAATCAAGCATATTTTGTGTAATTTTTCTTTCATAAATAATTGCAAGTGCAAAATACTTAGGCAGAGCATTTCTCAAATGATAGAGGGCCTCTGAAATTCTGT
Organism: Macaca thibetana thibetana; assembly: GCF_024542745.1. Lineage (NCBI taxonomy): Eukaryota > Metazoa > Chordata > Mammalia > Primates > Cercopithecidae > Macaca > Macaca thibetana. The sequence goes on from NC_065588.1 coordinate 55,860,795, forward strand.
TCCTTCATAAAAAGCAGAAAAAACACTAACAAAAATTTTCAAAATCAACGTCATCATAACTCTAGAAACTAACCAAAGGATTGTCATCAAGGATAATTTAAAAATGACTAAATATTCATAAAACAGTAATCTTTGGAGCTTGACCTACTTTCCTACCTCTTACCTTGCCTCTGTGGTAGGCATGAATACCAGCATTCTCATAATTACAGTAGCTGAAAAACCAGCAGATGAGCAATTACTGGAGGGGAGTAGAATGTATTTGGAGCATACCCAGACCCCTATCTCTAGAGAATTGTCACTATTTTATCTGAAAGCTCTCCAGAAGAGCGTAATTCATAGGGTTGGTCTTTATTTGACCTTCTCAGAGCTCTCTCAGTGTGCACAACTCTATCCCTAGGGTATTTGTTGAAAATAATCAATGTCAATGTTAGTCATTGTGGGTTCCCAAGACAGTGATAGCAGTTGGAGGTAACAACAGAAATTATATATAGATTAGATATAGGTATAGATATATGAAAAACTAAGGAATAATATGCCCATAGAGGGCTTTGAAAAGTTCCAACATATTCCTGAAAATATAGAAGGTGATATACATGTGTAGAACTATGCACATATCCGAGGAAGAATAAGAAAACTCTATTCGCCTACCTCTAACTGATTTTGAAGCTCTGTATAAGCAGGAAGTGAAAGATAAGGAAGACTTGTAAACTTCCCTCTGGACTACTGAAGACATGCCCCAACGCATACACAGAGCCCCTTGGTAATGGCTGGGAGAATTATTGGTTCAAAATATTGAATAAAATCTGTTTTTAATAATTGCCTAACTACTAAGATAACTAAGCAGAGACTTTAGTAGCCAAACATAACAAGGAATATTGTCTTCATAGAATTAGTCTAGGAAAGTCACTAAAGGAACAAACAGAAACAGCAGCAGTAACACAAAGCACAACAAATCCTGGCAGTTAGCTGGGTGTCAGAGCTACCACATTATATTCCTTAAAAGGTAAAGTTTTCAACAACAGAAAATAATGCAAAACTCACCAAATATAACCCATACATGGGATAAAAATAAGTCAAAAAAATTATCCATAAGAAAATCTGGATACTGGACTTACTAAAACAAATACTTCAAATCAGCCATTTTAAGTATGTTTAAAGAACTAAAATTAAATGTCTAAAGAATTAAAGGATAGTATAAGTATGATGTCTTACCAAATTAATATTAGTAATAAGCATATAAATATTATTTTTAAAGAACCAAATGGAAATTTTGAATAACAGAAATGAAACATTCATTAATGGCATTCAAAGATAACTTTGAACTGGCAGAAGAAAGAATCAATGAACTTGAAGATAGGTCAACTTAAATTGTCCAATGTAAGGAACTGAAAGAAAAAAGAATGAGAAGAATGAATTGGGTCTCTAAGACCTATGTATAACACCTAAAAATGCATATCAAATTGTACTAAAAATTGTGTATCAGGACTCTCAGAAGGAAAGAAGAGAGAGCAGAAACAGTATTTGAACAAATAATGACCCAAAACTTTTTGAGAAAAAGTATTAACCTATGCATCCTCAAAAAACTTCAGTAGTGTTATAAAGATATACACATGGACACATTATAGTAAAGCTGCTGAAAGCCAAATCCAAAAGAATTTTGAAAATATCAAGAGAAAATCTAGTCGTCATATACAAGGGATCTTCAGGAAGATTACTACCTGACTTCTCTACAGAAACCATGGAGACTAGAAGACAGTGGGACAACATATCCAAAATATGAAAAGAAAAAGTCTGCAAGCTACACTACCTTTCAAGAATGAAGGAGATATTAAGACATTCCTAGATAAACAAAAACTAAGAGCATTCATAGCTTATAGATCTACCCTAGGAAAAAACATAGGAAATTCTTCAGACTGAAATGAAAAGGCAGTAGATACTAACTCAAACGTGTACGATAATAACACAATGGAGGACCGGCATACGGAGCTATACAGAAAGAATATTTTTGTATACAATTGAAATAAAGTTTATATTAATCGAATTAAATTGTTTTTAGTTAAAATATTAATTGTAATCTCCAGGTAAACTATTGTGATAATAAGTCATAACAAATACAGTCAGAGAAACAAGACTTATGTTTCTAGGCAGATAGAGTAGACAAACTTGTTCCTATTCCTCTCTTTAAGTACAACAAAGAAATCTCAACAGTATATGTAAAACAAACAAAAGAAAATTCTGAAAAGTGAAGACAAAAAGAAAACAGCTACCTTGGGGTCCAAAGAACAGTATGGTGGTGACTTCCCTAGGTTTTCTGTTTGCCTTATAGATCTTATATTTGGAGCTTAGAAAGCCAGCCAATGAGTGGAGATTAAAAACAACAACAGCAGCAGAAGTCAGCTTTTTCTAGCCATAGAAAAGAATACCCTAGCAAAACAGGCAATGTATAACAACCATTGCTCTACTGCAGCCAAGCACTACAGAATTAAACTTGGTAACACTCCCATTTTACATTAGGAAAAGATGAATGTGGACCCTAGACTTCTATTCCTATGAGGCTACAATGAAGTGCCCTGGAATGGTGCATTTCTGCTGGAATGGTATCAAAGAAAACCAAGGAAGGAGTTGGGACTTTCATCCCCAATAGTCAGCAGTAAGATCTCATCACCAGAGGTGTCAACAGAAAAACTGTGTAGAGATTAAACTTCCACATTCACTCAACATAACAAACTACCCTTTCCACTCCTCAAAGGAGTGGCGTCAGAAGAAGCCTAGTAGGGATTCATGACTTTTACCATTCCCCAGTGATAATGACTCCTATGTCAGTGTCAGTGGTGATCTTATGAGATAGCCTACTTAGCAGTAATAATGACAATCTCTTGGTGTATCAATGGAGGCTCTGTTGAGAATCTACTCTTCTGCCTCCTCCTGGAAGTGATGGAAGAGTACATCCCCTTCCCCAGCTCTATTGGTGTCACAGAAAAGCAGCTGAAAATGAAAGATTTAGGTAAGATTCAGAATCTCTAACATATTATTAAAATGTTCAGATTTAAACTTAAAAGTCACTTGTGATCAAGAACCCTAAAGGTCTCCACTGATTGAAAACGATCAATCAATAGCTGTCAACACCAACAATACAGAGATATTAGAATTACCTGGCAAAAATTTTAAAACAGCCATGATAAAAATGCTTCAACAGCAATTGCAAATATTCTTGAAACAAATGAAAAATTAGAAAGCCTCAGGAAAAAAATAGAAAATCTCATTAAAGAAAGATAAAATATAAAGAAGAATAAATAAATATGTTAGAACATAAAAATTCATTAATTATAATTTAAAACATCTAAGTGGATGAACTCACTGGCAAAATGTAGAACAAATAGAAATATCAGTAAACTAGAGAAAGAACAGTAGAAATTATTATTTTAAAACAAACAACAAGGATAACATAGACTGAAAAAATATTGAGACAAGTAGGATTACAACAAAAGATGTTCAATTCATGCCATTGGGGTTCTGAAAGGAAAGGGTAAAGAAGACAGGGCTAAAAATGATTTAAAAAGTAATAACTAAAATTCTCCCAAATAATATTTCTATTTAATATCACTACAGACAAATCAAAATGAAATTCTAGAAGATACTCAAGTAGTATATAGGAAGACAGAAAAAGAAAACAGTGAAATTAAAAAGAAGGAAGAACAAATTATATACTTAATGCTCTTACATATCAATATTTACATTATCAGAAAGAAATATGTGAAATTCACTATTACGTGGAAATTAAGCAATATACTCTTAAATAACCAGTTAGAAAAACTAGATGAAACTGATGATTTTTTAATAAAAATAAACTACAAAAAAAGATGCAAGAAGAAAAAGGCAAGCCTAACAAATTAATAACAGGCAAAGAGATGGAATTAGTAACTATAAATGCACTTTGCTTCCCCAACCATGTCCAAAAAAAAAAGCACAGCCTCAGATAGTTTCACTGGTGAATTCTACCAAATGTTTAAAGAAAACTTAACATGAGTTCTTCACAAACACTTCCAAAGCAGAAGACAAAGGAATACTCTTCAGTTCATTCTGAATCCAATATTATTCTGATACCAAATATAACTGTGATTTTCACCTTTACTTTTCCAACAACCTAATACAAAAAAAGAATATCAGACAGAAATACAAAATATGTTAATGAAAATATTACTCAACACTAAGAGATAGAATGGAACTTTCTCAGCTTGAGGAAGAACATCTACAAAAAAAAACCCACAGCAAGCATAATACTTAATAATAAAAGAGGGAATATTTGCCCCTAAGAGGGAAAACAAGACAACAATGTTTACTTTCATTCTATTCAACTTTGTGTCTATTCAACCATTATATTGGAGGCTATAACCAGAAAAATTAATCAAGGAAAATCAATAAGATACATACAGATTCAAAAGGATCAAATAAAACTACCTATTTGCAGATAACATAAAATTGAATATAAAAAATCATAAGTAATCTATGAAAAACTATTAGATTTGTAAATGAACTCATCAAGTTTTCAGGACATAAGTTCAAAATATGAAATTCAGTTGTATTTTTACGTACTGGCATGAAAAGTCTAAAATGTAATTTTAAAGCAATTCTATTTACTATAGCATTGAAGAATAAGATTGCCACAAGCTTAACAAAAGTAGTACAAACTTGCACACTGAAATACAACATGATGGAGAGAGCTGCACTGGACTTAATATTAAGATGGCAATATTCTCCAAATTGACTTGGACATTTATAGCAATTCCTATAAAAAAATCTGCTGACTTTTTTTGTAGACATTGGCAAACTGATCTTAAAATTCATTTGGAAATTCAGAAGACCTAGAATAGCCAAACACTGTAGAAAAACAAAGCAAAACAAAATTAAAGAACTTATGCTTCCAGATGTCAACACTTTTTTACAGTGCTATAGTCATCAAGACAGTGTGTTATGGCAAGATCAAAGGAATAGAATTAGGAATCAAGGAATAAACCGTCACAGTTATTGCTTTTCAATTGTTTTTCAACATAGATATGTAGTTTGTGCTTCTATAACATAATTCCCAAGACTTAGTAATTTATAAACAATGGAAATTTATTTGTTAAGTTCTGGAGGCTGGAAAGTCCTAGATTAAGGTGCCAGCATTTAGTAAGTAAAAGCTGATAAGATAGAGTGTTGAGGCTGACTTCTCACATGGCAAAAAAGATGAATGCTGTGTCCTCACATGGTGAAAATCAGAAGAATAAAAAAGTGTCTTTAAAAGTTGTTAATCCCATCCATGGGGGCAAAGAGCCATCATGTCCTAATTCTCTCCTAAAGACTCCTAACACTTTTGCATTGCAGATTAAGTTTCAGATGAATTTTGCAGGGAACATAGGCATTCAAATCATAGCAGATGTCAAGACAATATACTGGGGAAAGAATAGTTTTTTCAAGGAATGGTTCTGTAATAACTTAATATTACATACAAAAGAATGATGTTGTGCCCCAGCCTCACACCATGTAGGGAAATTAACTCAAAATTGATGATAAGCCTAAGGGTAAGAGCTGAAAATGTTAAACTCTTAGAAGAAATTATAGGTGTAAATCTTCGTGACTTTTTTTTTCACTTTAAATTCTGGGATACATGTGCAGAACGTGCATGTTTGTTACACAGGTATACACGTTCCATGGTGGTTTGCTGCACCTATCAACCCAACATCTAGATTTTAAGTCCCACATGCATTAGGTATTTGTCCTAATGCTCTCCCTCTCCTTGCCCCCAGCTCCCTGTGAGGCCCCAGTATGTGCTGTTCACCTTCCTGTGTCCATCTGTTCTCATTGTTCAACTCCCACTTATGACTGAGACTGAGAGGTGAAGCCAGCTGGACTTCTGGGTCAGGTGGGGATTAGGAGAACTTTTCTGTCTAGCTAAAGGATTGTAAATGCACCAATCAGCACTCTGTAAAAATGTACCAATCAGCGCTCTGTGTCTAGCTAGAGGATTGTAAATGCACCAATCAACACTCTGTAAAAATGCACCAAACAGCACTCTGTGTCTACCTAAAGGATTATAAATGTACCAATCAGCACTCTGTAAAATGGACCAATCAGCAGGACGTGGGTGGGGCCAAATAAGGGAATAAAATCTGGCCACCCAAGCCAGCAGTGACAACCCTCTTGGGTCCCCTTCCACACTGTGGAAGCTTCGTTCTTTCACTTTTCACAATAAATCTTGCTGCTGCTCACTCTTTGGGTCAGCACTACCTTTATGAGCTGTAACATTCACCAGGAAGGTCTGCAGCTTCACTCCTGAAGTCAGCAAGACCATGAACCCACTGGAAGGAAGAAACTCCAGACACATCCGAACATCTGAAGGAACAAACTCTGGAAATACCGTCTTTAGGAACTGTAACACTCACCATGAGGGTCTGTGGCTTCATTCTTGAAGTCAGCAAGACCAAAAGTCCACAAGAAGGAATAAATTCTGGACACATTTTGGCGACCATGATGGGACTATCACCAAGCAGTGAGTACCATTGGACCCCTTTTGCTTGCTATTCTGTCCTATTTTTCCTTAGAATTCAAGGGCTTAATATCAGGCACCTGTCGGCCAATTAAAAGTGAATAGTACAGCCACTGGACTAAAGACATGGGTGTCAGGCTTTCTGGTAAAACGTGCTCTAACAACCTCTGACTCTTCGGATTTGGGAGCATTCATTTGCCTGGAACCAGCTTCTGCTTTTCCTGTAATTTTGGGCTGAGCTGAGGGTCAACAGAGAGGAAAGCCATTTAGCTCCGGGGTCCTGACAACAAGCTGGTTGACCCTGAGGCCATGAGCGGAACTCTCAAAGTTAGGCCCAAGTGAGACTGGCCTGTCTACCGTATCTATCCTGACCCTCACCTCCTGGGTCCTAATGCCTGTCAGACAACCTTCCTCTCACCTCTCTTCTCCAAAGCTAGTCCTGCTTCTAAAAACCTCTCCCTTTCTCTGGTGCTTTTCTAGTTTCTCCTATAAGAATGATTTCTAGTATAAACTCCAGGACTCTATTCCCTTCTTTAGGCACATGGACTTACCAATCAGAAAGACATAATCTTTGTCCAAAGCTCCATCCGGGGTGTGGGGGGGAGGAACTATCTTATCTGGAATTTTAGGATCCCTCCTCAGAATAGCAGGCCTAACAAAAGCTATTCCTGAAGCTAGGATATGGGGAGCTTCAGAAATGATATCCTTCCTATTCAAGTGAGGACAAAATGTGTTACTCTTCTAACCCTGGAGATCCTTTCCCTCCCTCAAGGTATGGCCCTCCGCTTCATTTTGGGGGCATAACATCTTTATAAGACAGTGGTAAGGTCCCATTACTAACAGGAGAACGCTTAGGACTCTAACAGGTTTTCAAGAATGTGTCAGTGAGGGCCACTAAATCCAATTTTTCTCGGTCCTCTTTGTGGTCTAGGAGGACAGGCAAGGGTGCAGGTTCTCGAGGATGCTTTGGTAAGGGCCACTAAATCTGACCTTCCTCGGTCCTCCTTGTGGTCTAGGAGGAAAACTAGTGTTTCTGCTGCTGCGTCGGTGAGCTCAACTATTCTGATCATCAAGGTCCACAGACCGTCGCAGGTTCTTTGGCAGGAGACAAACAAAAAACAAAACTGCAGGTGGTTTTGTCTTTCAGATGGGAAACACTCAGGCATCAACAGGCTCACCCTTGAAATGCATCCTAAGCCATTGGGACCAATTTGACCTGCAAACCCTGAAAAAAAGGCAGCTCAATTTTTTCTGCACCATGGCTTGGTCCCAATATTCTCTCTCTGATGGGGAAAAATGGCCACCTGAGGGAAGTATAAATTACAATACTATCCTGCAGCTTGACCTTTTCTGTAAGACGGAACACAAATGGAGTAAAATACCTATGTCCAAGCTTTCTTTTCATTGAAGGAGAATACAGAACTATGCCAAGCTTGCAATTTACATCCCACAGGAGGACCTCTCAGCTTACCCCCATATCCTAGCCTCCCTATATCTCCCCCTTCTATTAATGATAATCCTCCTCTAATCTCCCCTACCTAGAAGGAAATAAGCAAAGAAATCTCCAAAGTACCACAAACCCCCCGGGCTATGGGTTATGTCCCCTTCAAGCTGTAGGGGGAGAGGAATTTGACCCAACCCGGGTACATGACTCCTTCTCCCTCTCTGATTTAAAGCAGATTAAGGTGGACCTGGGGAAGTTTTCAGATGATCCTGATAGGTACATATATGTCCTACAGGGTCTAGGGCAAACCTTGGATCTCACTTGGAGAGATGTCATGCTGTTGCTAGATTAAACCCTCGCTTTAAATGAAAAGAATGCGGCTTTAGCTGCAGCCTGAGTTTGGAGATACCTGGTGTCTTAGTCAAGTAAATGATAGAATGACAGCTGAAGAAAGGAGCAAATTCCCTACCAGTCAGCAAGCCGTCCCCAGTGTGGATCTCCACTGGGACCTCAACTCAGATCATAGGGACTGGAATCGCAAATGTCTGTTGACCTGTGTTCTAGAAGGACTAAGGATACTTAGGAAAAAGCTGATGAATTATTCAATGATGTCCACCATAACTCAGGGAAAGGAAGAAAATCCTTCTGCCTTCCTTGAGTGGCTATGGGAAGCCTTAAGAAAATATACTCTCCTGTCACCCAATTCCCTCAAGGGTCAATTGATTCTAAGAGATGAGTTTATTACCCAATCAGTCACAGATATCAGGAGAAAGCTCCAAAAGGAGCCCTGGGTCCTGAACAAATTCTGGAGGCATTATTAAATCTGGCAACCTCAGTGTTCTATAATAGGGACCAAGGGGAACAGGCCAAAAAGAAAAAGCAAGATCAGAGAAAGGCCACAGCCTTAGTCATGGCCCTTAGAAAAACAAACCTTGGTCATTCAGTGAGGACAGAAAATGGAGCAGGCCAATCACCTGGTAAGGCTTGTTATCAGTGTGATGTGCAAGGACACTTTAAAAAAGATTTTCCAATAAAACTACCCTCTCACCCATGTCCACTATGCCAAGGCAATCACTGGAAGGTGCACTGCCCCGGAGGACAAAGGTTCTCTGGGCCAGAAGCCCCCAACCAGATAATCCAACAAGAACTTGCCCAAGGCAAGTGCCAACTTGTGTCATCACGCTCATTGAGCCCCGGGTACATTTAACCATTGAAGACCAGGAAATTGACTTCCTCCTGGACACTGGCATGGCTTTCTCAGTGTTTATCTCCTGTCTTCGGCTGCCCTCAAGGTCCATTATCATCTGAGGAATCCTGGGACAACCTGTAACCAGGTGTTTCTCCCACCTCCTGAGTTGTAATTGAGAGACTTTGCTACAGATAGTAAGTATGCTTATCTAATCCTACATGCCCATGCTGCAATATGGAAAGAAAGGGAGTTCCTAACCTCTGGGGAAACCCCCATTAAATACCACAAGGAAATCATGGAGTTACTGCATGCAGTGCAAAAACCCAAGGAGATGGCAGTCTTACACTGCTGAAGCCATCAAAAAGGGGAAGGAGAGAGGAGAACAGCAGCATAAGCAGCTAGCAGAGGTAGGGAAAGACTAGCAGAAAGGAAAGAGAGAAAGAGGCAGAAAGAGAGAGAGAGAGAGAGACAGAGAGAGGAAGAGACAAAGACAGAAAGTCAAAGAGAGAAGGAAAGAGAGGAAGAGACAAAGAAAGAGCCAAAGGGAGAGAAAGAGATAGAAGTAGTAAAGAAAAAACAGTGTACCCTATTCTTTTAAAAGCCAGGGTAAATTTCCGTCTACCCAGCCAAGACATATTCTTCTTATGTGGAACTTCCACCTATATCTGCCTCTCAGACGGTTTGCAGGAAGTAACGAAATCTATCCTTACTCTACAATCCCAAACAGACTCTTTGGCAACAGTGACTCTCCAAAACTGCCAAAGCCTAGACCTCCTCACTGCTGAGAAAGGAGGACTCTGTACCTTCTTAGGGGAAGAGTGTTGTTTTTACACTAACCAATCAGAGATAGTACAAGATGCCATCCAGTGTTTACAGGAAAAGGCTTCTGAAATCAGACGACGCCTTTCAAATGCTTATACCAACCTCTGGAGTTGGGCAACATGGCTTCTCCCATTTCTTGGTCCCGTGACAGCCATCTTAGTATTACTCACCTTTGGGCCTTGTATTTTTAACCTCCTTGTCAAATTTGTTTCCTCTAGGATTGAGGTCATCAAGCTACAGATGGTCTTACAAATGGAACCGCAAATGAGCCCAACTAACAACTTCTACCCAGACCCCTGGACTGATCCACTGGCCCTTTCACTGGCCTAAAGAGTTAGTTCCCCACTGGAGGACACTACAACTGCAGGGCCCCTTCTTCACCCCTATTCAGCAGGAAGTAGCTAGAGTGGTCATCACCCAATTCCCAATAGCAGTTGGGGTGTCCTGTTTAGAGGGGGGGAATGAGAGGTGAAGCCAGTTGGACTTCTGGGTCAGATGGGTACTTGAAGAACTTTTCTATCTAGCTAAAGGACTGTAAATGCACCAATCAGCAATCTATAAAAATGTACCAATCAGTTCTCTGTGTCTAGCTAGAAGACTGTAAGTGCACCAATCAGCACTCTGTAAAAACGCACCAATAAGTGCTCTGTGTCTAGCTAAAGGATTGCAAATGCACCAATCAGAACTCTGTAAAATGGACCAATCATCAGGATGTGGGTGAGGTCAAATAAGGAAATAAAAGCTGGCCACCCAAGCCAGCATCCGCAACCCTCTTGGGTCCCCTTTCATGCTGTGGAAGCTTTGTTCTTTCACTCTTCACAATAAATCTTGCTGCTGCTCACTCTTTGGGTCCACACTATATTTATGAGCTGTAACACTCACCGAGTGTCTGCGGTTTCGTTCCTGAAGTCAGTGAGACCACAAGCCAATGGGGAGGAGCAAACAACTCCAGACACGCCACCTTTAAGAGCTGTAACACTGCGAAGGTCTGTGGCTTCACTACTGAAGTCAGAGAGACCACAGACCTACTGGGAGGAAGAAACTGCAGACACATCTAAACATCTGAAGGAAAAAACTCTGGACACACTGTCTTTAAGAACTGCAACACTCACCATGAGGGTCTGCAGCTTCATTCTTGAAGCCAGCGAGACCAAGAACCCACTGGAGGGAAGCAACTCTGGACACAAGATCATGTGGTGTTTGGTTTTCTGTTTATGTGATACCATCTCACACCAGTTAGAATGGCAATTATTAAAAAGTCAGGAAACAACAAATGCTAGTGAGGCTGTGGAGAAATAGGAACACTTTCACACTGTTGGTGGGAGTGTAAAATAGTTCAAATATTGTGGAAGACAGTGTGGTGATTTCTCAAGGATCTGGAACCAGAAATACCATTACTGGGTATATATCCAAAAGATTATAAATTATTCTAATATAAAGACAAATGCACATGTGTGTTTCTTGCAGCACATTTACAATAGCAAAGACGTGGACCCAATCCAAATGCCCATCAATGATAGGCTGGATAAAGAAAATATGGCACATATACACCATGGAATACTCTGCAGCCATACAAAAGAATGAGTTCATGTCATTTGCAGGGACATAGATGAAGCTGGAAGCCATCATTCTCTTCATGACTTTTTATTGGTAGTGGTTTCTTTGACATGACACCAAAAGCACAAACAACCAATTTTTTTAAAAAATAGTGTGAAATTATCATAACTAAAAATATTGTACTTCAAAAGACACCATAAAGAAAATAAAAAGACAACCCAGAGAATGGGAGAGCATATTTGCAAAGCATCTGAAAAAGGACTTAAATATGAAATAAAGAACACTTACAACTCAATAATAAAACACAAATATAAATCTACTTAAAAATGGGCAAAAGATTGAATAGATATTTCTTCAAATATGATACACACATGTCTGATAAACACATAAGAAATGGTCAACATCATTAGCTGTAATGGAAATGCAAGTCATACCCACAATGAGATTTCACCTAACACCCATAAGATGACTATAACCAAAAATATTGATAATTTGTAAGTAGCAAGAAAGTAGAGAAGCTGGAGCACTTACACATTGCTAGTGGGAATTTTAAATGGTGGAGCTGCTACAAAAAGGAGTTGGCTCAAAATATTAAATATTGAATTAACATATAACTCACAAATTCTACTTTTAGGTATGTATCCAAGAGAATTGAAAACATGTATCTATATAAAAGCTTGTGCATGAATGTTTATGGTAGCCATATTAATAATAGCCAAAAGATGACAAAATCTCAAATGATTTTCAACTGATTAATGTATACAGAAAACATGATGTATCCATATAATGAAGTATTATCCAGACACAAAAACTAATAAGGTACTGATACCACAACATGAATGCATCTTGAAAAATTATGCTAACTGAAAGATCTCAGACCAAAAAGACCATTAAAAAATCCATACAGACAGAAAACAGTTTATTGTTTGCCAGGAACTGTGACAAAAAATAAACTATTTTCTCTCTGTCTGGAGTATACCTCTTGTGTCAGGGTGAAGGGTTGTGATTGTTAATGGATGTGAGGTTTCTTTGTGAGGTAATAAAAATGTTCCAAAATTAGATAGTGGTGATGATTGAACAACTTTGTGAGTATACTAAAAGACACTGAATTGTATACTTTGTAAGGATGAATTTTATAGTATGTAAATTATATCTCAATGACACTTACTTTTTAAAATTCATAGGCACAAATAAATAAGATCTCCTGTTATGGTTCTTTATAAAACCATTATACACCTTCTCGGAGTAGCTCAGTCTGGAAATACAGTGCATAAGCAACATTAACAAAGAAGGACTGAGTTTTTAAGAAACTAAAACAGCACTTATTTTAAGATGGGATTTAAATAAACTACAAATTTCATCTGTGTTTCCTATTAGTCCAATAGGAAAAATTTATTACTTGGTTTACTATGCCAACAGAAGTTAACAGCAGTGATAATCTCAATGAACCTGTTAACTGATTCTTCTGGACTTTACGTTAATATATTCCAGTATAAAGTCAGCTTTATTTTCCTACTTCTATGGGTGATTATAGCCTTAAGCAGTAATGTTTCTAACAAATATAATTCACATTCCGATCAATCTGTTTTTTATTATTCTAGTTATTGATAATTTGCAATAATTGTATTGCTCCTTAAGTTACACTAATAACATTTCCAAGACTAACTTGTTTATAGTGTATTTTACTAGAAGGTTAGTTGCCATTTGTTTAGGAAGAAATGCAAAATACACTTTGCCTTATGTACCCATTACTATAATACCATACTATTTCTATTTCTTTTAATTATACATTAAAATTTTAAGTACTCTAAATCTTAGGAAAAAGAGTATTTATTTCATATGCCATCGGGTGAGACATAAAAACTCAACTTCAGCAAAATGGAATTATATTCTTCCCTTACATAAAAGAAGTCTATGACTGGTACAATGGCCCCATGAGGTACACTTGCAGTTTTCTGCTTTTATCCCTGACAAGGCCCTCATCTTCCTGATCCAGAATGGATGCTTGATCTCCAACCATCACATTTCCCATCACATTCCAGACAGCAGAATAAAAAAAGGGCAAAGATCGGAGATCTCACAGACGTTTCAGAAACACTTTTACATACATTTCACTGACCAATATTTAATTACTTCACTACATCTAGCTTCAGGGAAGGCTGAAGTATGTAGTGTCATACTCTCTCCTCTGGAAAACAGACAAAACTTGGTTTCTTATTAATAAAAAAGAAGGAAAGAAAGGGTATTGAAGTAAACCAACACTCTGTACCATATGTAATTCCAGTCCTTTACTTTCGTTCAGATGACAGTCTTTTAAATATTCTGCCTATATCCTCACATTTCTGTCCAAAAATACATAAAGAAGGAGTAAATATTCACTTCCTAAATGCCAGTATATCTTGTCCTAAATTCTGTTAGATGATAAATTCTATGCAAAAAGAAAGAAAAGTGGTTTTTTTTCTGATGCTTGCTTTACAATACTGAAATCTTCATTGTCTTTCAGTCAGAGTTGTGCTTACATTTATACTAATAATTCCAAGAATAAAAATGCCTTATAAAATGTAAATCATCTTGAAGTTATTACTTTCCTTCATTAATTATAATTTTCTGGTTTCATATCTATAAAATGCATATTATTCTTACTTTTAAAAAATTAATATGTATACAATGGAATTCAGCCATAAAAATAATAAAATCCTGTCATTTTGGACAACATGGATGAACCTAGAGGACATTTTGTTAAGTAAAAGAAACCAAGCACAATAAGACAAATAACACTTAATCTCATTCATATATTGAATTTTTTTAAAAGTTACTCTTAAAGAGGTAGAAAGTAGAATAGTGTTTACCAGTGGCTGGGGAGAGTAGGAGGAAATGGAGGATAGGAAGAAGCTTGTTACTGGGAAAACAAAATAAGAGGAATAAATTCTGGTGTTCTATTAAACAGTAGGATTATTAGAGTTAGTAATATTATATTGTATATTTCAAAATAGCCAGAAATAATGATTTTGAATGTTTTCACAAACAAATGAAAAGTGTTTGAGGTGATGCATATGCTAATTACCCTGATTTGATCATTACACAATGTGTTGATTTATTGAAATATAACTCTGCTCTGTACACCATAAGTATGCATAATTATATGACAATTAAAAACAAAATCAAACTTTAAGATAAAGAAAAAGAAAATATTATATATAACCAAGTTTTAAATTCAAGAATTAATATATTTATAACAGTAATAAGAGTATTGATATTAAAAACTATCCTTTTGTCTATTCCTCCCTATTTACCTATTATTACCCAGAGGCAAACACTATCAAAGCCTTTTAACTGTTTCTTCTGATACTAGCATCCATTTATCTAAATAAAATATACTATTTCTTCTTAACCATTTTTTTTAAATATCTATTTTCTTTTTCTTAGGGTAGTGAAGAAGATTATCTCTCTACTATACTTCCTCTAACTTCACCTTCCCTCTTCTCTCAAGATATTTGTATTGTTTGTTTTTGTTTTCTTTTCTTAAAAGCAATAGTCAGAATTTACATTATTAAGGCAATGTGCAATCTGGTCACCTCTTGTATCTCACTTCTTGGAAGAAGTCAATGTTGTTGCATCCTTAGTACGAGGGCACTTTGGAGGCTGAAGAAAAGATCTCAGTATCTTCTCTGAAGGCCAACAACTGATTGGATGAAGCCTATCTGCATAATGAATGGTAATCTGCTTTATTCAGAGACTATTAATTGAAATATTAATCACATTTAGTAAAAAACCTTCACAACAGCATCTAGTCTGGTGTTTGACAAAAACAACTGAGTGCCAGAGCCTAGTCAAGGTGACACAGAAAATTAACTATCATTGAGAGTGTGAGGAGAACCTCCTGTAAAAAGATTTCTCCCTTTTCTCAACCCAGTACTTCAATGTATTTCCAAAGAATAAAGATACTGTCTTACATAGCCACAAAAGAGTTATCCACATCAGTGCATGTCATATTGATGCAACACTTTCATCCAACATGATGTTCATATTCCAATTTTGAAAATTGACAAATAATGTCATTTCTGAACTATTTATTTTTCCAGCTCCAGTTCCAGTACAGAGTCATGTATTGCAGTTAGTTTCCAGGCTTCTTTAAAATTGATAGTTACTTAGACTTTGTCTTTTATGACATGGATGCATTTTAAGAACACAGTCACCCCCTTTTTTATTTTTATAATAGAACACTCTTCATTTTTAGTTTCATATTGCTTCATAATTAGACTACATAAGTCTAAGTTTTACTAAAAACATTTCTACCTGGAAAACTACAAAAATTATGGTGTGTCCTTCTCAAGGTATCAAGTCTGGAGGCTACTTGGGTGCCAATAATTTTGATCACTTGCTCAAGATATTATCAAATATCTTCCATTTATAGTTACTATTGTTTTCTGCAATTAATAAGCAATCTGTTGGAAGACACTTTAAGATCATAAACATATCTCACTCCTAATCAAACCGTCTCTACCCAGATTTAGCATCCATTAATGTTTCTTGGAGGAACCAATTAAAACTATGATGGTTTTGAAATGGTTTTCAGACTCCAGCTCTTCCTCCAAATTTTCCAGGCAACATTTCTTCCCAATTTATTTTAGTATTTATCTATTTAATATTAACATAAGTATAGAAATTTATATTTCTTCAAAGATTTATAACTAATTATAGTCTCATTATTTTACTGCCCAAATTATCTTGGGCTTGGCCAGTTGAAGATTCTTTGATCTCCTGTATTCTTGTTATCATCCCTTGTCACTTTTTCTAGGCAGTTCTTTAATTTCTGACTTAACAAGGTGTTCCCTGCTCATCTTGCTTTTATCTGAATGCAGCCTTGGAATCTAATTTTTCTAAGATGTCCTAGTTTCTTTTAGTAAGGAATGGTATTAAAAACCAAATTCTGGGCACTAGGTGTGTTCATTGTCATTGCTGTTTCTTTGGTTGTAATTTCTCTCAGTGGAGGCAGGTAGGAGCTATATGTATGTAATGCATACAACCAAATATAGCCATATAAATACATGTATGCATAAACACATACATATATTTGCAAATATACCTGCAGTTACACATACATATATATTTTTTAATAATACTTTCAATTACATTTATTGTCATGGATTTTCCCTTGTTTCCCCTGATTTCATATGTCTTCCTTTTTATACAGTGAGAACTTTATATCTCCTAACAACATCGATTTCTTTATTCATATGCTCGTATTCCTATTATGTATCTAAGATAGATTCTGAATTGCTTCATCTATACCATGACAAAAACAATCTAGCAAAAAAAGCTCAGGATTTGTTTTTAGTACCTTTCACTCTGCCTAAAACTTGTTGAATACTGTGCTCATATATTATAATAATAGAATTATTATTTTTTATGAGAATATTATTCATTTGACATAGTTGGGTTTCTCATATATTCCTTTGTTTTTATCCTTCTCCCAATTCTTATTGATTTAACATTATTAAAATACATTCAATATTAACATTTTTCAACATTCAAATGAGATAAAAAGAGTAGATTTAGAAAAGTGTCACTTCCTCTTACTTTACAGACGTCTTCCTGTTTGTGGGTTTCACATCCACAATTCAAGCAACCATGGACTGAAAATATTCAAAGTCAAAAAACAATAAAAATAACTACAACAATAATAAATAAAACGAGAGAACAACAGCTATTTACATATTATTTATATTGTATTAGGTATTATGAATAATCTAAAGATGATTTAAAGTATATGAGATGTGTGTATGTTATATGCAAATACTGTGCCATTTTATGTAAGGGACTATAGCATCTGCAGATTTCAGTATCCACAGGCATACCTGTAAATTGGTCCTGGAACCAATCCCCTGTAGACACCATGGAATGAATATTTTCCTCTTTCTCCATCCCACCCTTGTAATTGACCAACTTCATTGTATTCTGGTTTCCTGAGTTTCTTCTGTAGAGATAAGCAGATATGTTAATTTCCTTATTTCTCCTTTTTCTCTTACACCAAAGTAGCATACTATATATGCTATTTTGCACTTTGGTTTTTCTCCTTGATATTTTCTGTAAGTAACTTCATATCAACTTATAAAGTGTTTCCTCAATTTTTTTCAACTACATAATTATTCCATTGTGTTTAAGTACCATTATTTCTAGAATAATCTCTTATGTTTGAACATTAGGGTATTTTCCAGTATTTTTCAATTGCATATAACATCATTATTTGTAAAAAAAAAATTTATTCCTTTTTGGTGTTTCTATGTGTGTTTTTGGCCCATTTTCTATAGGATTTTTCTGTTTTATTTCTCAATTTTTTTCAAAAGCTATTTGTGTAAGAAACATATTAGCCCTTTATTTATTCCAATCACTTTTCTTTTGATTTTACTTATGATTTTCATTTGTCTTGAAGATCATGAAGATACTTTAAAAACCAATTTTTGTAGTCAAATTAGAAAATCTTTTCCAACACCCAGTTTATAGAAAAACACACTTATGTTTTCTAGTACTTACATAGTTTTGGGTTTTACATTCACAATAAAAGAAGGGCAAAATTGAAGGATAAGAAATTTCAAGTTCACTTTTGGCATATTGAGCTTCAAATGCCTATGAGACTGTGATGGTTAATTTCATGTCAGCTTGATTGGACCACATAATGCCCAGCTATCTGGTTAAACACTATTTTTAGATGTGTCTGTGAAAGTGTTTCTGGAAGAAATTAGCATTTGAATCAGTAGAATGGTAAAGTAGATTGCCCTCCCAATGTGAATGGGCATTATCCAATCTATTGAGGGCCTGAACAGAATAAAAAGGTAGAGGAAGGGAGAATTCTCTTTCTCTGCCTGATTAGCCTGGGACACGAGTCTTCACTTGTCTTCCGCTCAGCAAATTGGCACTCATATTGGCCTATCCATAATAAATATCTCTTTCAGTGCTCCTGTAATCGCTTTCAGGCCATTCAGGAGACTTGGACTTGAAACCCCGTCTCTACAACATCATCGGCTTTTCTGGGTCTTCCGCTCACACATGGCAGATCATGGGACCTCAGGTTCCGTAATCATATTGGCCTATACTTCATAATAAATATCTCTTTGTCTTTCTCACTGTCTTCATTTCTCATTTCTCACCTCTCTCTCTCTGTCTCTCTCTATATATACGTGTGTGTGTGTGTATGTATATGTGTGTGTGTGTGTATGTATATGTGTGTGTGTGTGTGTGTATATGTGTGTGTGTGTGTGTGCACGTGTGTGTTTATATATATATGGTTTGGTTCTGTGTCTCCACCCAAATCTCATCTTGTAGCTCCCATAATTCCCATGTGTTGTGGGAGGGACCTGGTTAGAGATAATTGAATTATGGGGCAAGTCTGTTTTTCACATGCTGTTCTCCTGATGGTGGTTGGATTTCATGAGATCTGATGGTTTTAAAAAGAGGAGTTTTCCTGAACATGTTCTCTTTTTGCCTGCCGCCATCCACGTAAGATGTGACTTGTTCCTCCTTGCCTTCTGCCATGATTGTGAGGCCTCTCCAGTCACATGGAACAGTGAGTCCAGTTAAATCCCTTTCTTCTGTAAATTGCCCAGTCCTGGGTATGTTTTTTTCATCAGTGTGAAAATGGACTAATACATACGTACATACACACATATACACACACGCACATATGCACATATATGTGTATTGGGTTCTCTTTCTCTGGAGAACTCTCACTAATACACAGATACGCACCTTGAAATGCTCCAGCTGCAAGGCCTCCTTGATGCTGCCTCAGGATTTTATCCTTACTGTTCCCTCCTCCTGGAAAGCTGTCCTTCTAGGTATCAGCATGGCTCACTTCTCATCATTTGGCTTACTGCCCAAATGTCAGCGCCTCAGACAGGATATTCCTGATCACCTAACAAAAAATAGCAGTTAGTCATTCTTTTCCCCATACCTTGCTTTTACCTTTGAGGGTTTAATATTATTTAACATTCTAATAAATACCTGCATGCTTGTTGTCTGTCTACAGACATAGAAATGTAATTCTGAGTCAATGATATGACCTTTTAAATATTTGACAGCTCCAAATATTTCTCCTTATAAAAGTATTTTTCCTAATTTCTGCCTCCATCAATAGTGTATGAGAGTGGCTGTTTTTCCCATGCTTGTGCCAAAACGCAGTTTAAAGTGTTTTAATCTTTGTCAATCTGATATGTTGAAAATGTAATTTCAGTTTCAATTATGATTAAGATGTTTAAAATTCTATCCAACCATCTTTCAATAAATTGTTTATTCATATTCTTTCCCAATTTTTCTTATTGAATTTATAGTATTTACAATCTATGTTGTGACTATAATGCCACTCGTGGACTACTACCTTGGCATTAAAAAGTGATTAAACCTGGCCTCTTAATTCTTCCTTACCTTTTTGACTTTCATGCCTTTTCATACTTTGTTGAGATTCTGTTTCAGTTCTCAATGTGAGGTCTACTGCTACTAGAAGTCCTAAATTTTATTACTATTATTATTATTATTATTTTTGAGACAGAATCTCATTCTGTCATCCAGGCTGGAGTGCAGTGGCATGATCACTGCTCACTGCAACTTTTGCCTCCCAGATTCAAACCAGTTCTCATGCCTCAGTCTCCCAAGCAGCTGAGATTACAGACATGCAGCACCACACATGAATAAGTTTTTGTAATTTTAGTAGAGATGAGGATTCACCATGTTGGCCAGGCTGGTCTTGAACTCCTAGCCTCAAGCGATTCACGTGCCTCGGCCTCCCAAAGTGCTGGGATTACACGCATGAGCCACCGCACCTGGCTAAATTTTACATGCTTGTAATTTGGTGTTCACTTTCAAACCTTTGATACTAATATCAGTACCTTAATTTTGAACTTATTATTTTGCTTTATCTCTACTTTGGATAGATTTAATTAACACATTTTTTTTTTTAAGAAACACCATAAGTTGTAATCCTCATATTCTTATATGGCTGGGTAATTTTTCTATTGCTTTTACCTTTTAATTGTGATTTGGCTAAGTTGAAACTCTTTGTTTAGGTATTATTTTGTTGTTCTTGTTAGGATAAATGCTGTTGTGAAAATGTCTAAGTTTATCCTAACTTTTCATGGACTGCTTGGCAAATTTCCTTAAATTAAAACAGCTCTATTAGACTTCAATTCAGTGTTGATTTTTTCCAAGTAGATACTTATTTATTCAAGTTTATATTCAATTTATTATTA
This sequence comes from Macaca thibetana thibetana, assembly GCF_024542745.1. NCBI lineage: Eukaryota > Metazoa > Chordata > Mammalia > Primates > Cercopithecidae > Macaca > Macaca thibetana. Next base: position 55,881,575 of record NC_065588.1, read on the forward strand.
ATGCATTTAACAAATATCTACTAGGTGATTTCTTTTTATCAGGCATTGTTCTAGGCACTTAAAATATGTAAGGACAATATCTCCAACGGAAATTGTCATCTAATTGAGATAACTAGTTGGTATTTTCAGTAAACACACAAAAGTCATCTTTTCTTTGCAAACTAAAGAACCAGTTATTTTAAAGTTTACTTCTATTATATATGTTTGTATTTTCTCTATTGTTTTGTTTTCTTATTCAGAAACTATAATTACATGCACTTTAAATTTGTTTTTCAGTCTAGATCCATAATTTCTTGCCAATTATGTTTGTATCTAAGTTCCATTTCTTCCATTTCTATTTTATTTTTCTTGATTTTTTTCAAGCCTGGTCTTCACATTTATGTCTGTGTTTCTTAAGGATTTATTTTAATTTATAATGATAATGTGAACATGTCTTTTTAACGTTTTCGTTTTCTTTTCTTTTTTTTTCTGAGATCTGCCAACTTCTTTGTCACATCTTTCAGTTATAATATTATTTTTTATTCTATCTCATGTATCTTTTCAATGAGGCTGTTCAATGACACTATGATTTCTTCAGTTCTTGAGAGCTTTAAAACCAATGCTTGGCTCAACGTTTCTGTTGCTTTGCTGTATAATTATTTATCTGGGTCTTTTGGATATTTTCTCTTTTTTTTTTCAATTCCACTATCTATGATCATTGCTTCCTGACTATTTTAACTTTTGCTAATTAAGAAGTTCTATCTAGTCCAAATAATTGTTTTTAAAAATGTATGGTGGAGGCTGGGGACGGTGGCTCACGCCTGTAATCCCAGCACTTTGGGAGGTCGAGGTGGACGGATCAGGAGGTCAGGAGATTGAGACCATCTTGGCCAACATGGTGAAAACCCATCTCTACTAAAATACAAAAATTAGCCAGGCATGGTGGTGCGTGCCTGTAATCCCGGCTACTTGGGAGGCTGAGGCAGGGGGATAGCTTGAACCTGAGAGGCGGAGGTTGCAATGAGCTGAGATGGTGCCACTGCACTCTAGCCTGGAGACAGAGCAAGACACAGTCTCAATATATATATGGTGGAATGGCAAGGGCCAAGAAAATGAATTGGTTATGGGATGCTTGAAGGCAGCTATATGGTTATAGAATGATTATATGTACTTTCTTATGAAATTTGGTATATTCCTCATCTTAGTAATGTTGCTGTTCATTATTTTCTATATGGAAATTTGAAGTTTACTTGCTATAAACGACTTGCTTAGCAGCCACCATATTAACTGTCAGGAAATTTTCGCCTCTAACATTCTACTCATTTTGTCTCTTTATTGAAAAGAGGATAAGTTCATATGGCTTCTCCTTCAGCCCAGTTAGTCTGATGTGCTGTGGTATGAAATCAGGTCTAGAGATGTTCTTGTTGCCCAACCATACCCTAGGTCTTACTTTTCTAAGAAAGGCATTATTGGTTAGGCTCTCCCTAGCCTTACATCTATTTTGAGAGTACTTTGAACCCTGCATTAATTAAATCTGTAAAAGGTTTTGCTTTTTCCTATTTTTACCTCCCAATTTGATACATTTTCCACGTTTTCTTTTTCAGCTAGTCTATGAGCTTGTGATATAAGGTTCTGACTGAAGTAAGGTTTAATCATAATAATGGAATCTCTTTCTTTATGCTAACTTTCTGTGGATTTTAGTTCTGTTCTGGAAAAATGTAATTTCCTATAGTCCTTTCTTCCTTTATCATAGGGTGTAATATTTTAAAACAAATTTGATTAATACATATTTTGGGTGTAGTTACTACTCAGAGACGTTCAAAAAGAATGGTTCTCCAAGTGCTTAAATTCTAGTATTGGAGATGATATGTTTGCAAGTAGAAATAAGAGCATTATAAGTTCATATAAAATGGGTTACTTAAGAATGGTGCAGATCACAGCCGGGTGCAGTGGCTCACGCCTGTAATCCCAGCACTTTGGGAGGCCAAGGCAGGTGGATCACCTGAGGTTGGGAGTTCGAGATCAGCCTGACCAATGTGGAGAAACCCGGTCTCTACTAAAAATACAAAATTAGCCAGACGTGGGGGCACATGTCTGTAATCCCAGCTATTTGGGAGGCTGAGGCAGGAGAATCGCTTGAACCTGGGAGGGTGGAGATTGACATGAGCCGAGATTGTGCCCTTGTACTTCAGACTGGGCAGCAAGAACAAAACTCCATCAAAAAAAATAAAAATAAAAATAAAAGAATGGTACAGATCACAATTACCATGTAACTGGGAAGAGTTGATATTTTGACCAGCTGGACTGATTACAGAGTTTTTATGGAGGAGAGAGCATTTGACCAAGATTGGGGGAAATTATCAGAGTTATAATAGACAGAAGAAAATTATTTGAGTTAAAGAGAATTGTATTACTCCTTTTCTATACTGGGATGTGAAGAATCTTACTGGACACATTTTAAGTGTGACCCCTGAAAGATAATTCTCAGGTATGCATAATGCTTTTTAAGAGTGCACTTACTTTCTTGCTTTGCTATGCTCAAAATAATAGCTGTTTTTCGTGAGCTAGAATCCTAATTTAAAAGAAAACACTAATGCAAATGATGCATAAATAATAAGATAGTGATGTCTTAAATTTTGAGGAGCAAAATAAGCATGTACAATAATTTATTTTTCCCCCTAACAAAGTTTCACATGCAAAGCACATATCAAGATTTTTAGTTTGAGATACTTTGATATATGGCCACTTTATTTTTATCTTAGGTATTGTCAGCAATATTATTTCAAATGAGTAATACATGTTTTATTACTGTGGTAGACTGAATAATGCCCCTTCAACCGTGTTCTTATTCGTATTCTTGGAACCCAAAAATGTGTTACCTTACATGGCAAAAGAGACTTTGTGATGGTGAGAGTAGCCTGGACTCTCCAGGTGGAACCAATCTAATCACGAGTCCTTAGAAATGGAAGACCTTTCTTACTGGAAGTCAACAGGAGATGTGACTACAGTAGAGAACCAGAGAGGTGAAAATGTGAAAAGGACAGAACCTGCAATAACTGGCTTTGAAGATGGAGGAAAGGGACCATGAGCCAATGAATGCAGATAAGGTGGAAAAGACCAGGAAATGGGCTCTCCCTGCAGAGTTCAGAAAGAAATGCAGTCCTACTAACACGTCAATTTTAGTCAGTTAGACCCAGGTGAACACAGAATTTGTGATAATGTTATGGTAGCAATAGAAAACTAATACACCACCTTCTGTAACCTATCACTTGAGACTTCCATATTGGTCCTTCTTAGGACCCAATGGTCCTGAAAAGGCAAAGAAACATTCTCCATTGCCATGCTGTAAGTCAATCTTCGAAGCTATATTACTTTTTTCAAGACACTAAAAAATGGTTTTACCAATCAGTATGCTTTCAGATACAAGTAAGAGAAAATCCTGCTTCAAGTTGTCTTTAAGTAACAAAATTTATTACTTACATATTGATATGACAAATATTAATTGAGTACCTACCATGCACCCAACCAATCTAGGCTTTGTAGATACAGCTGTGAACAACACAATGTCTTTGTTTCATAGAGTTACAATCTAGTGGGGAGGCAGACAATATATAAATGAAATAAATGAGTGCAATACTATATTATGTAACTGGAAATCCATTGTAGAGTAATTGCTTGAGTTGGTTTATTGAGCTGTCAACAATGTCTTCACTTCCCTTAATCTGTTCTGTGATCCTTGGTACTCACTTTGAATTCAGGCAATAGAAAGATGGATACAGAAGTTTCTTGTGCCTATTCTTCCAGAGGAAAAAGACAAAATATTTATCTTTTTTGCTCTCATTAGAGAAAACTTTTCCCAGATCCCTCAGTGGACTTTTCATAACTTTAGATCTAAAAGACTTAGTCACACTTCCATTCTAAACTAATTATTGGTGAGGAAAAAGAAGGAATTGTCATGATTAGCTCAGGAAAATAATTTGGAAAGGAATAGATGTCTGAGATCACTACAATAGCTTGACAGTAATATGTGAATAATAAACATTTTAAATATAAAGTTTGTTTTAATTAAATGGTTTATTAAAAATATTTTCTGTATTTTCAAATTCCCTAGAGAAGAAACAAAAAGGGTTCAGAGGGTTTCATTAGTCTCTTTAATTTGTAATAGGCAAAAATTAAATAGTTCTCTTTGAGAAGCTTATTTGTGCCTTATTTTATTACAACCTTCCTGGAAAATTTTGTCTTCCAGTTACAATTAATTTGAAGCAATCTAAGCATAAATTTATTGTGAGCAGAAGTCATAGATTCAACTAATTATATAATATTTTTCAAATATTAGAATTATGTGAAAAATACATTCATGTAAGGGAAGTCATTTAATTTCTAATGTGTAGAAATTAAATGGAATAAACCTGAAATGTAGCTGTTTTGTAGTAGAAATGAGTAAGTTTTCTGTATTTGTTGCTGAGAGTATATAATTTTTTATAGTTGTTTATTAGAGTTCATACCAATTGAAGTAGTTGAAACTTCACTTATTTTCCTTAAGCCCACTCTTCATAAATATTACAGTTAGTTTCCAGCAAATATATTCATTACTAAAAATAGTGAATATTTTTAGGTAAACACTGCAATGGTTGCATCTAAGTAATGCCACACTACTGTTGATTCGGAAGAGAATCAAAGAAAATGTTAGTAGTGTTTTCTAAAAATAAAGTAATTAAATCCCCACTCTTTAAAAGAGGGCATCTAGCATAGATATTTAATGTTGCCTATATGTCTTATTTTTAATTCTGGATTTTAAGTTCATAAAATATGCTGGTAGGCTGAGCTCTAAGTAATATACACATTTAAGATATGAGAAAAGAAGGTTGCAGAATATTTCTGTTTCACTTACTAATTATATGTATTTCAAATGCTGTGAATGAGGAATAGAAATAGACAGCATTTGAGTTCTAAGGGATTACATAAACTATGTATTTCTTTTTAAAATCAGTGGACAAATTGAAAACCAAGATGAAAATTCCATAAGATACAGTCTTCAATGCCAGTAACATTCAACTATCTTTGTTTTATCTTTGTCCCAAGGAAACAAGTATTTCCTGGCTATTGAGTGAGTTATTCATTGGTGTTGAACTCAAATCCAAGAAATCTAAAAATGGAAAGTTCTAGGTACTAAGCAACATGTTGGCGATGGCCTGCATTTTCAGAATTTGTTGGAGTAAAGGATACATGGCTACCTCCCATAGAATAAAAGTGGGTCACTTGAGCAAGCACTGCAATCTCGGGCTACCTTGGGTCATGTCCATGAGGCCACATAGAGGTCTGAGGAGACCCTGGCAGAAGGCAGCGGGGAGCATGCTGCTGGGTGTCTCGGGGCTGAGCAGATATATACACAACCAGTGAGAAGAGACAATGCAATGCATTTCCGAGATCTGAAAAAGATAGATTTCCAAGATTCCACAGTTTCTAGAAAACTCCCAAATCCAATCCAAAATCAAGAAAAGGTGTTTGTTTTAAACCTCTGCCAGACTCAGAGCACTAACAACTCACAACAATCTCAGTCAAGTAAGAATATACCTGCCACTCACCTCTCCTGTGTCTCAGAGGAATTTGAGGGTCAAAATGGTGGTGGAAGGGACACCACAGGCAGGAAAACAATGATAAAGGATACCAGGCCTTTCTTTTCCATTGCAGTTAGTACCCCTGACACAGCTATGTGAAAAAAGAGGCCAGAAATCTAAGCATGAGTGATCAAATCTAAAAGTTATTTCCAGGAGAAGATAAAAGCCTCAAAGCTGAAATCAGGGACATTAGTAGTAGGTAGTAAAATAGAAATGGAAGAAGAAAACTTGTCAAAAATGCTTACTTTGTGTCAGTTTATATACATTATCTGATCTTTATGGTGATTTTAGGAAAAGGATGTTATAATGCCCATTTTATTATTGATGACATCAGGCCTCAGAGAGGTTAAGTCCCACTTCTGAGGTCAAACATCTAGTGATAGAGACAGGACTGAATCCAAATCTGTCCAACACTTTTTCTTTGCACCCTATAGAGGATCTGAGGCCACTTACATGGCAAGTCTTGATGACCTTTTTTATTTTCTACATCTTCACCCAAGGCGCTCCTGCTATCTACCCATTCTATAGAATCAGACTTCTACTTTTCCCTCTTTTTAGATGTATTTGGAGAACGTAGTCTATCATGCTGGCCTTTTCCTTTTAGAACAAAATAAAACAAAGCAATGCAGAAAAGGACATGAACACAGTGTAGGAAAAAAGAATGCCATGGAAAGTTAGCCCTCCCAGTATCTCTCTGACTTTGTATTCAGGTATCTTATCATTGATTCACTCTACTCCAGACATACCGACCCTTACTTGTGAGCCAGTCAAGCATGGTTCCACTGCAGAGTCTTTGCATTGAAAGCCTTCTCTTTCTCCAAATGATCTGCATAGCTAATTCTCTCATCTCTTGCCTTGAGGGAGGTGATATCATCCTCATACCAACTGCTCTTTTAGCCCTTTACTGATCACCCTACTTAAAATTATAACTTGCTCCACACTCAGTTACTCTGATCCCTCTCGCTTTGCCCTACTTTTTTTTTTTTTTGCCTTATTTTTCCCATAACACCGATCGCCTTCCCACATTTACTTATTCTTTTAGTTTTTTACTTCCTGTTTCTTTCTATCACATGAATATAAGATCTTTCCAACTGTGGATCTGTCACTGTTTTACCTCAAGCATCTAAAAGAGTGCCTAGCACACAGTAGGCAAGTGCCACAGATTTATTAAATAAATGAATGACTGAACACTGATTTTTACTCCCTACCACAGCTATCACATACTGCTTTGACTTCCTGGCTTCTTGCTTTTTGCATTGCTTGCTGGTCTTCCGCTAATCATCTTGGAAGGGGCCATTCTTCAGTTTGATCCCATCATACAGGTCTGGGTTTCAGCTGCAGAGTCCTTGAGTTTGCCCACTCCAGCACTGACTGAGCTCCAGCCCTCATTGTATTAATCTTCGTCAAAGTCAAGTGACAAAAAAATCTTAAGTTTTATACCACTTCTATTGTCAGCAAACTTTAGGGATTTATTAATTATGGCCACTGCTTTTGATAAGACACATAAAACTCAATGAAAAAATACTGTTTTACCACAATGAATTTTGATATGTGAGTAAATTCTAGTATTTATTAGGTAAGCCGCTTTCCAAATTCTACATATTAATATTTGATTTCACTTTGTAATTATAATATAGGCATAAACTAATGTTTGCATGTAATATATGGTAGCTGATTTTGCATAAAACTCAGAAATAAATGTGTGTTTGAGGTTGAAATAAAATAAATTTAACATTGTCTATGGATGTGAAATTCATAATCCGTGATCCTACAATGAAAGATTTGTAGAGAAAATTGTCTATTCACGTCTGTTCCCATGTGTATCCATTTAGTGAAACTTTACTTGCAAAAATCTGTAAAAATGCTAATAAACCACATCCCTCACCAGCTTAGGCCTAGCTCTTTATTTGTTTCTGGCTTTGAGATAACTTTGAATAGGCAATATGGTGTCACCATGGGTAATGAATGATGCATGTATAAAATAGTGACCTTAAAACAGCACATTTCTCTTAAAGGAATCAATTTACACACCATTGCTACTTAAATTTTATGAGCAGTTATGTATCATGTCTTTCCTACATAAATGATGGAAAATCTATTTTAATCAACATTAATTTCCATGAAATTGTAACTTTGCTAGTGTCCATTAACAAGAATGAACTATATATGGGAAATAGTTTTAAGAAAACAAAGATTAAGGAAAAATGCAGGAAAGATGTAACAAAAAATGCACTTTGCTTCAAAATTAAATGTTTTGGAAAAAATACAGAAAATCTCAGCAATGTGCCTGGGGCATAGTAATACTAGCAATCTCTAGCAGATTCTCCCAATGTAAGTACATTTAGAACAAATGGTTGTAAATTAGAAGAAACTCTAGGAAGTCTCCAATGAAGTCATAGTATTATAGAACAGGTAATTAGCTATGATGCGTATTTTTTTTAGTTCCCTCCCTTTAAATACTTTCTTTCTTCCAATTTTAATCTTACAGAATCACAATTTGATGAACTATTATCACTTTTTTGCTTACCTGTGTAATCCAGAAATTCCTAGTGATGCTACAGGGGTAGATAAAATGTATATATTTAAATTTATACCCCGGATTTGCTATTGTTCGCAGATATCCTCAACTTTCTTACCAAAACAAAATAATACCAGAAAGACTCTAGCCCTGAATGAACCCAACCATCTACTTTATTTTTCTTTTGGATTCATATGGAATATTATGCAAGAGATCCAATCATAACACCAGGTTAACTAGTATCACTATAAACATTGTCTCACAAAACTCAAATGAGTACTTACCACCACGTGAAAATTCCATCGTGTTTCTGTATTTTACTCTCTCATTATCCCTGGCCACTATTTTACTTATTCTTAACTCTCCCCTCATCTCCTTCCCCACTGCACCTTTCAGGTGATGCCTTACCTTATGCATCCTGTCAAAAGAAGAAATCAGACAGAAAGGGGCTCACTTTCCCTTGCTCTATACTGAGGCTCTTAGTCAAATCCCAATTCATCACTTACTAACTATGGGACCTGTGCAAGTTGCTTATATTTTTGTGTCCCTCTATAAAATGCTGACAACAATACCAATCTTAAAAGTTGTTAGAAAGATTAATAAATTACTTTAAATATTATTAAAATAAAATTAATACACACAAAAACATATATATCAGAAAAGGGTGCAGCACATAGCAAAAACAATGTGTAAATTATCATCATTTATTATTCTTTTCCATTAGAACAGAAAAAGTTATCTTTTGCCAGAAATTCTCCACCTCTTCCCATCTTTTCCAAAAGTTTATGCTTCCGTTATTTATTTTTCCAGATCATCAACCTTCCTTACTTCGTGTAGATTTCCCATTATTATATGAACAGGCTCTTCTATATTCTTTCTCTAAAAAGTAGTTTCCCTCGATTCCAAGTCTTCAATTTTTACTCTGATTCTCAGCAAACTTTTTCGGACAAGATTTTGAACAGTAGAAAAGGCCTGAAAATTGTTCACTGGGTTTAACCACATGGAGGACACTCACAGCCCTTTCTGAAGCACTCAAGACAGTCGACCACCCCATTCTTGAAACCCTCGCTTTTCTTGGCATCCATAACACTAAAACCACCTTTGCAAAAATTATAACAGTGAGAAAATTATGGCAGTAAATGACATCTAATCTAACCCACCCTCCCCCGCCCCGCCCCGCCCCGCTCCCACCCCCACCCCGCATCTTCCCCTTCCCTTCCCTTAATCGTTCTTGGGCTTAGGCTAACTAACTTTGGAAAACATTTAGTTAACAGTTTAAATGACAACAGGCCTTCCCCAAAACTCAGCTGCCTTTGTAAAGCTAACAAAAGGCCAGCAGGCTGCCGCGGGGAGGAGAGGAATCTGAATCCTGCTAAAGCGTAGTCATAAACGATTGCCAGTCATTCCTACAAATAAAATCACCTACAAATAAAATCTAGAAAGTTCTATTCTAGAACTTAATATTGGTCTTTTCAAATAACTTTTCAGGTTTTTTTGCATGTCTGACACCCGTGGCTCCACCTGGACCCGCCAACTCCACTCCTATGGCCCCACCCAGAAGCAACTCAGCTCAGGAGGACAGCTTCCACCTTCTACAATTTGGTCTCCACCACAGCCAATCAGCAGGCATCCATTTCTAGCCATGCCCCGTTCCCCTAAACTGTCTTTGAAAATCCCCTAACCTATAGGCTTTAGGGGAGATTGACTTGAGTATTAACTCCATCTCCCACGTGGTGTGGCCAGCCTTAAGTCAGTTTAACTCTTTCTTTACTGTAATGCCATGTTCTTTAATTGTGCAGTGGGCAGAAAGCACCTGTTGGGCAGTTACAACACCATCAGTCTACTGATTTTCTTGTTATGTCTCTGGCTTCTAGTTCTCAGTTTCATTATCTTTCTCATTTCCTGCTTTCGTTGTTTCTCATTCTACACTTTCTCCTTAGGAGAGACCTTTTATTGCCATGGATACCATCTTTGTGCTCAAAGAGCCCACACACATACACACATATATATTTCCATCCAAGTTCTTCCTTCTGAATTTGAGCCTGCTCCTCTATAGCGTTCCTTTTCTCAGCATATGACCCTCTATTCTCTCTTCACCCACTTGCTAAAGACAGAAAGTTAGAAATCATTTTCATTATGGCTTTGTCCTGATGCCTCACCTCTCCCCATCACCCAGTATGAAGCTCAGACTATTCTGAATCCAAATGTATTTGTTAAATTGTCCTTCATTCCTACATTTTTGTTGCTAATTTTAATTAGGTCTATCCATCTTTCTCATTTGGACTATTCCAGAATCAAGCTTCTACAGCTATACAATGATCTTTTAAAATGCAAATTAGACTCTGTCTTTCTCTTTCATCTCTGTTTCAACATAGAAGAATTACTAAGAGTCTTTAGTCTTAACATCAAAGTCCTCAGAAATCTGGTCAACTGAATCCAATATCGTGTGGTATCACTTTATCACTTGTTTTCTAAGCTGGCCACATTGGTCTTCTTTCAATTCTTAATAGTACCAAGCATTTTTGTGTCTCAAAGACTTTTAACATGTTAGTACTTTACCTGGAATGCTTTTATTTCCACCCTTTACTGTGCTAATCTTACTTATACTTCACGTCGTAGCTCAAATGTCACTTCTCTACATACACTGTCTTTGAGTCTCGATTTAAATTAGATTTCTCTTGTTATTTTTGCTCTTATAGCACTTATCACAAATTATAGTGTAGATCAATTTATCTCTTTGTCTCTTAAACTAGTCTGTGAACTCCATGAGAGCAGACACCAGGTGTGCTTTGTTCAATCTCAGGTTTCACCCTTTGTAGCCATTTACTATATCAATAAATGAATAATAAATATGTCAATAACTAAATAAATGCGTGTTTGCCAGTAAGTTACCTAAGGTGTCTGACTCCCATCTATGAAGTTGATACAAGAATTTCTTTCTTACCAGGTTGCTGTATTAACTGATAGAGCAAATGCTTCTACCCAGCATAAATTCGCCACAAGAGCTTCCTCTGTCCCACCCTTCACCCTATCCACGCCAGCAGCCTGATAGAGCAGAAAAAGCTTTACAGTTTGATGTAACTGAATTTAGTTTTTTATTTTCTAGTTATTTCCTGTGTAACCCTAGTCAAGTTGCTTAACATCTTTGAGCTTGTTCTCTCATCTATAAAACTGATATAATAATATCTACACTTATATGATTGTGGCTAGGATTAAATAAAGTAACATGTATAAAGCACCCAGCACATTCCATATATGTGAGTTCTCAGTCTCTGAATACCCAAGGTACTGTAGATAGCATAATTTTTCAACATTTTCATCCAAAATCACATATGTTTTTCACAGGTTTAACCTAAAATATTATTTTAGAAGGCAAATAACCTGAGATGTGTGTCAAATTGCTGTCTTTAAAAGGCATATGAAGCACCTGGGGAGCTTAATCAAAATGCAGATTCTAGGCCCCCACTCACTGACATCTGATTCACTAGATCTGGAGTGAGCCCAGGAATTTGCATTTTGATAAGGCCCATAGACTGAGTCAGGTGTTCCATTAACTTCACCTTGAAGACCAGTATTTTCATGTATCCAAGTTTGAGACATGGTGATATTTTCAACTCCAAACTCCAAAAGTTTGCATGAGCCACAATTGATAAATGAGCCTATGTTTAGTCAAAGGGCACATTTATTTCCTTAAGAGTTGTGAATTTATTCATGCTGCTTTATGAAATAAACTTTATGTTGAACTTAGGAGATATAAGAGCAACTGCTTTCACAAAGGAACTGTTTATCAGACTATAAATTGTATATGAATCTTAACTCTCAAAGCTGTGCAAATTCTCTTATGTCTAGCAAGGAACTCTACCTACCAATGAGAATAACAGGCATTATAGATGTACATATGCTTTGGAAATAATGCATTTTTTTAAGAAAAAAACCTGCTATTACTCATTAGCCTGACAGATAGGCTTGCATTTTATAAAGGACACACTTTAGAAGAATTATTAGTATACAGTAGTAGTAATGAGATATAAAAATATTAGGAATAAAACAATGAAAGTGATGTAAACAGAGTTTTTTGTGAATTTAAAAAGAAAAGAAAGTTACAAAGAACTCTTTATAATAATCAGTGTCAAATATGCTATCTTATTTTTTCTCATAAAATGATTGATAGTAAACATTTTAGATCTCAATGGCTTCTATGCGAAAACCATTTAGTTGTTTTTTTTTTAAAAAACAAAAGTGAAAAAGAAAATTGAGTACCAAGTTACTAAGACACTCAAGGCATAAAAGTCTGTAAAGACTACACAAAATATCCCCAGGCGCCATATGCATGCAACAAACATCCCAGAGTTGCTCCACCTTTTAATAAATATATGATAGATTTTTGTATACTCCATAAAATTTAAAGAATGATTAAAATGCATAAATGCATAATACTTACCTTGATAAATATAAATTTACTTGCTAAGACAGGAATGATGAAATTTATGTCCTTCCATCTTGCTATGTTGGTGCATTTTCCTCCAAATTTGTGTAAATACTGTTCTGAGTTTTGCATTTGTAACTGAGATGACTCAAAAACACATTGTCCTTAGTTCTTGAAATGTCATAATAAATATTTAAACTTTGAGAAGCTATCTTAGAGTCTTGCTTCTTGCTGTTGAAACTAGGGTAAATTTTCTTTTATCTAAATTGAAGAAATTGAAAAGTAGAGCTGAAAAGAATCTCAGTCACTGAAGTGCCTGCTCCTTTCCACAAAGTCAGGCTTTAGAAATTTACCTGTTCTTCAGGATCCAATTTAATCATTTCCATCTACAAAATTAATCCAGTCAAAAGTATCTCTGACAATATTTTAAACCTTACAAATGTCAATGCATTGTCCTAAATAACCTAAATCACCCTGCCTCCCTCACATACCATACTAAATGGATCATCGAATCTCAAAATCTCAAAAAATCTCAATAGCTCATTCTCCCCTTCTCACTGGTGTGACTTTGGCACCAACCCCTTCCATCTGTTTGAAATATTGCAGGAATCTCTTACAAGATCTCTAGGTTTGGGGTCTCTCATATTGTGCCCTCTATTCTCCACATTCTAAAGTTGTGTTTAACTTATATTAAAATATAAAAATTGTCATAAAATACAGAAGTTATGATCCAACCCCTGTTTTATCCATCTCCTCATGTGTTCACATACACCAACCTATTTTGTCATCTCACAGAGCTTCCTATCTCCCCCCAAAAACCAATATTTTTGGTTTGTTTTAATTTTTTATGAATGACTTTGCACATTATATTTATCTTCCTGGAATGCTTTTATTTACATTTTCTTTATCAGCTGCCCCCACTCCTTGGGAGGTTACAAGTAATATTTCAAGGCAAATTAGTTGCATGTCTTCCAAGAGAAGTCAAGGGACATTGTTCAATTAGGCTTATACATCAGTTATATCTATATATGTGTGGCATTATATTAGAGCTTACCTATTTATTGCCCAAAAGACCTTAAATTCTCCAAAGATAGAGCAATATTTGATTCATCTTTCGATCTTCATTACCTATCTAGGTAGTGGCTCATGGTATTAATAATAATAATAATAATAATAATAAGCACTTGTATAACACTGTGTGAGGCACTCTTTTACTTAATCTGCAAACTTAGATATGTACAATCCTATGATGTAAATAATTTTATTAGCTAATTTTATAAAGGGTAAAATAAGGTACAGTGTGGTTAAATAACTTTTTCAATGTCACATACCTAGTAAAGTTAAAACACTAGAGTTTGAATCTAGTAAGTTAAAACATTAGTGCTTAATTTGGTTTCAAAACTCATATTCTTGTCTTCTTGCTAACTAAAATATGCTAACTTGCTTGTTAAAATATGAAACTTAAAAAAATCATCTCACTCTCTGTTACTCTGGCTATGGGAATATCTGACTCTAGGTTTCTCAAGGTGAACCTCAAAGATAGATCTTGGTTAATAAAAGTTGCAAAATATTTGAAGTTACTAGTGAGGATCTAAAAATGGATACTTTGAATATATAACAGAACATGTCAGTGTGCAGATGATGTTGGTAAAATTTTAGGTAATGGAGTTATAAATATGAACTAATAATGTGTAGTATCATGAATTGAAATAATTTAAAACAACAGAATAATTTTGTCTATGAAATGTAAACAGAGGAAAAACTGTGTGTTTGAATGTATTGTGGTGATGAAGGGAAAGGATCCTTGACAGAAGGATCACAGGTTCACTTACATGAGCAACACACAGGTATCATTCTCGTTCAAGATCCTGCATCATTTCTACAACTAAGCTTTAAATACTTACTTCAGGTGCCTCCAAAAAAATCAATGCAGAAGAAACTAACACTGTTGTTCAAGGAATTTACATCATAATATGTAAAACAAATAAACACTAGTAAATATCTATTAATTCTTCAGCTGGTTAGGATATAAATGGTCATAACTCATCCTTATTCCCCCAGAAATCACTAAAAAATAATAAACTAAAAATTATATATACACATACATAGATTGGTAGGTTATAATTGGATGGATGGAAAGAGAGAAGAGAGAAAGAAAGAAAGAAAGAAAGAAAGAAAGAAAGAAAGAAAGAAAGAAAGAAAGAAAGAAAGAAAGAAAGAAAGAAAGAAAGAAAGAAAGAAGAAAGAAAGAAAGAAAGAAAGAAAGAAAGAAAGAAAGAAAGAAAGAAAGAAAGAAAAAGAAAGAAAGAAAGAAAGAAAAGAAAAAGAAAGAAAGAAAGAAAGAAAAAGAAAGAAAGAAAGAAAGAAAGAAAGAAAGAAAGAAAGAAAGAAAGAAAGAAAGAAAGAAAGAAAGAAAGAAAGAAAGAAAGAAAGAAAGAAAGAAACAAAGGAAGGAAGGAGGAAGGAAGGAAAGAAAGATAATCTTGACACAATGAGGTCTAAAGGAGCTAAATTTCAAATAGGAATAAGGTCTTCCTATGTAAATAGAGATTTGTGGCCATCAGGGTCACAGAGGTAAATCAGTCAGTAGAAGAAGACACACACATAACTCAGAAGTTAGAATTAACAAAAACTTTAAAGTAAACATAAATATGTGAAACCAATTATTTGAAAAGCTGAATAAAATGAATGGAAAGAAGGATAACATAAACCATGTGTGGAATTTTAACAAAAAAACCCATACAACTAAAACATGCAATATTTAAGAATTTGTTGGAGCACTTTAGAGCTCAATAAAAATGGGCAAAAACCATTGTGAAAATTGGTTTTACAACTTGTGTCATTCTCATCATACCAAACTAAATCAGATTTGAGGAGCCAGGGGAAAAAGCACTTAGGGGACATAGATAGCACCTGCTGCAAGAACTAAATTTTCCATAAGCCCAGCTGCTAAAACTGCCTATTGTAAGCTGAAGCCAGTTTCATCTAATAGCTACCAAAGCACTTGGGTATAACTGTAAGACTAGCTTTACCCACTTTTGCCACTCAGCCATCAGAGCTTGTCAGCTCCCCAAAACATTGCTAGTGTCAATGAACTTTTTTCAAAGCAATACATAACATTTTTCTGTTTTAGAAAACCTCCAACCTTCTCTTTATTTTTCAGACATAACGAAGACCACCTAATCTTGTGTGTACGCCATGAAATGAATCTTTGCTGCACAAATACAACTTTCAAATTTTAAAATTTGCCTTTATAAGTTGTTTGACTTTAAACTAAATGGGCCATTAATATGTAAATAGATGCTCAAAATCATTATTCAGCAGAAATTGGAAATTAAAACCCTAATGAGTTACAAGACTGAAAATAGCACATATGGTTGAGATTGAGGAGCACGTGGAGCTTTTATACAATGCCGTAGAGGTGAAAAACAGTATTATCTCTTTGGAAAACTCTTTTGCAGTTTCTAATAAAATTAAGAATTATTCTTCTAGATATATATCCAAAAGAAACGAGTGCTTATTTTTACAAAAAGTCTTCTATAATAAAATCCCTAGTACTTTAATTTAATAGCAATATAACAATTATAACAGATAAAATCTGTTACCACCCCAAATACTCATCAACAGCAGAAGGGATAAATAAATAAGAGTATAATCACAAAATAAAATATTTAGCAAAAGGGAACATTTAAAAAATGAGCTGTGATATACTCAACAAAATGAATGAACATCATAAACAGTATATTGAGCAAAAGAAAGTAGACATAAATGAATACACACTGTTCAACTGAAATAAGGTTTAGGAATGAACAAATTAATCCATGACACAAGAAGTAAGAATAATGATTATGGAGAGGGTTATATTGTGATTCCAAGTGGATAAGGCAACTTTCTAGCCAAGGGATGAAAACGTTTTTTATTTATATCTGTTTGGGTTGCACGTGGGTTGCATGCATGTATAAATTATTAAACAAGTCTCTTTAAAATGTGTGTGTTTTGCTTCACAGAGTGTATACCGCGATTCAAAATAGTTTTTTGTTTTGTTTTGTTTTTAAATTTTAGACATAGTTTTGCTTTTGTCGCCCAGGCTGTAGTGCAATGGTGCAATCTTGGCAACCTCCACCTCCCGGGTTCAAGCAAATCTCCTGCTTCAACCTCCGCAGTAGCTGGGATTACAGCCACCCACCACCAAGCCAGGCTATTTTTTTTTTTTTTTTTTTTTTAGTAGAGACAGGGTTTCACCATGTTGACCAAGCTGATCTCTAGCTCCTGACCTCAGGAGATCCATCCACCTTGGCCCCTCAAAGTGCTGGGATTACAGGAGTGAGCCACCGTGCCTGGCCCAAAATAGCTTTTTTAAAGTCATACTTAATTTTTAAAAAATAATCTTGTGTACTTCTGATGAAGGAAATATCTCTCAAAACTAGTTGATTGAAATCGTTATTTAAAAATTTATATGCATAATTTAAACGAATACGTCTATGCACCCAAGTTTACTTGGTTGTTACTATTGTTGTTTTTAAGATAAGGATCTTGTTCTGTTGCCCAGGCTCGAGTGCAGTGGCACAATCACAGCTCACTGCCTCCCTCCAACTCCCAGGCTCAAGCAATCATCCTTCTGCAGCCTCCCAAGTAACTGGATCCACAGGAACATGCCACCACACCTGGCTAATTTCTGTGTGTGTGTGTATGTGTGTGTGTTTGTGTAGAGATGAGGTCTCACTATGTTGCCCGAGCTGGTCTTCAACTCCTAAGCTCAGTTGATCCTCCTGTCTCGGCCTCGTAAAGTGTTGAGATTACAAGCATGAGACAATGTGCCTGGCCTTGATACTAAGTTTAAATCTAATATCTTATATTCTCTTGGGAGGTTTTAGTGCTTTTATGTTCAATCATTTGTAATACTTTTCTTCATTTATTAATTTATCCACTGAATGATTATTTATTGGGTTCTATGATGTGGCAGAAGCTGTTCTGTAAACAAGACGAATTTTTCCCTTCATGGAGTTTATATTTTAGTAAATAGACTTTAGAAAAATCAGCTACAAATAAACTAATATGAAACAAACAACACATAAACTAATAAAAAAAGTAGATAACATAGTGTTATTTTTCCCTAAGTTAGGAAGAAAGATGTTATATAAATGTGTTCTAGAGATACACTTTAAATTGGAGTATTTGTCGAAAAGTAAGGTTCTTGTGTAAGTGTAAATGCTGAGAAGGGGTCAGACTAGGGGAAGAAAAATATGATAATTCAGTATAAGAGAAAGCAAGAGCCAAGAGTCTGAAACAGGGATTTAACATCTTCAAAAGTGAAGCAAGAAGGCTGGTGATAGTGAGCATGGGTGACAGTGGGAGGAAGAGTGGGGCAGAAATGACATTTGAAGGAGTAACTGAGAATTGAGTATATAGTTTTATAAATCACTATTTTATTTGTATGATGTGTAGAATACTATTACAGACATACCTCATTTTACTTTGCTTCATTTTATTGCACTTTGCACATTGTTTTCTCACAACTTGGTTTGTGGCAACCCTGCAACAAGCAAGACTATTGGCACCATTTTTCCAGCAGTATGTCCTCACTTCAAGTCTCTGTATTAGCCTTTTTTGATAATAAAATATTTTTCATTAAGGTATGTACTTTTTTGACACGATGCTACTGTACACTTAATAGACTACAGTATAATGTGAACATAATTTTTATGTGTACTGAGAAACCCCAAAATTTGTGTGATTTGCTTTAGTGCAGCATTCACTTTACTGAAGTTAGCTAGAACTAAAGCTACAATATCCAAGTTATGGATATATTATTCCAGGAAATGAGAAGGAGTTGGAGGATTTAAAGCAAGGTAATAGCGTGATATATTTTTATACGAAAAAACTAATGTAAATGCTGTGTGCAGGTCTGGTGCAGTGGCTCACACCTATAATCCTAGCATTTCCAGAGGCCAAGGCAAGAAGATTGTTAAGGCCAGGAGTTCAAGACCAGCCTGAGCAATGTAGGGAAACCCTGTCCTAAAAAGGAACGGATAGCTGGTCATGGTGGTGCTTGCCTGTGATCCCAGTGACTCAGGAGGCTGGGGCAGCTGATACCTTGAGGTTGGGAGGTCAAAGCTGCAGTGAGCCATGATTGCATCATGGCACTCCAGCCTGGGCAAAACAATGAGACACTGTTTCTAAAAGTAAATAAATAAATGCTGTGCATAGAATAGATTTTAGGAAATGTAGAGGATTGTCAATGATGAAAAAGGATAAATCAACAAATAATTATAATTTATGTTATTCATCAATGTCACAGTGGGTTCCAAACTTATCTGCAGAAAGGAGACAATTTGGTTATTCAGTACAACAATAGCAAATGAAAAAGGTTTTGTTCTGCATCACTAGGTATTACAAAAATGCAAATCAAAACCATAATGACATATCACCTCACACCAGTTAGGATGACTACTATCAAAAAGTCAAAAGATAAATGTGGAGAAAAAAAGGAACCCTTATACATTGTTGATAGGAAAGCAAATTGGTACAACTGTCATGGAAAACAGTATGGAGATACTTCAAAAAATAAAACAGAACTCCTATATGATTCAGTAATCATACCTTTGCATATATATACTAAGAAAATAACATTATCTCAAAGAGATATCTGCACTTTCACATTTATTGCAGCATTATTCACAATAGACATAATAAGAAAAGAAGTAATACCACTTATAATAGTTACAAATTAAAATAAAACATCTAAGAATAAACTTAATCAAAGAGGTGAAAGACTTCTACAATGAAAACTATAAAACACTGATGAAAGAAATTGAAGAAGACACGTAAAAACAAAAAGATAATCCATGTTCATGGATTGGAATAATCGATATTGTTAAAATATCCATATTACCCAAAACAATTTACAGATTCAATGCAATTCCTATCAAAATACCAATGAGATTCTTCACAGAAATAAAAACAATCCTAAAATTTATAAGGAACCACAAAAGACCCAGAGTGGCCAAAGACACTCTGAGCAAAAAGAACAAAACTGGAGGAATCATATTACCTGACTTCATATTATACTAGAGTTACAGTAACCAAAATAGCATGATGCTGTCATAAAAACAGATATATCGAACAATTGAACAGAATAGAGAACCCAGAACTTAATCCATAAATCTAAAGTGAACTAATTTTTGATGGAGGTGCCAAGAATATACTTTTGAGAACGGACAGTCTCTTCAATAAACAGTGCTGGGAAACCTGGATATTCATATGCAGATGAATGAAATTAGACCACTACCTCTCACCATATACAAAAATCAAATCAAAATGAATTAAATACTTAAATTTAACACATCAAACTATAAAACTACTACAAGAAAACGCTGAGAAACCTCTCCAGAATATTGATGTGTGGGAAGATTTTTTGTGTGGTACTCTACAAGTACAGGCAACCAAAGCAAAAATGGACAAACAGAATCACATCAAGTTTAAAAGCTTCTGAACAGCAAAGAAAACAATCAACACAATGAAGAGATAACCACAGAATGAGATAAAATATTTGCAAACTACCCATCCAGCAAAGGATTAATAACTAGAATACATAAGGAGCTCAAATAATAGGAAAAAATCAAATAATCTGATTTTAAAATGGGCAAAAATTCTAAATAGATAACCGTCAGAAGAACACACACAAATGGCAAACAGGTACATTAAAAAGTGCTCAATATCATTGATCATCAGAGAAATGCAAATCAAAACTACAGTGAGATGTCATCTCTCCCCAGTTAAATGGCTTTTATCCACAAGACAGGCAATAATGAATGCTGGCAAGGAGGTAGAGAAAAGGGAACTCTCATAGACTGTTGGTGGGAGTATAAATTAGTACATCTACTAAGGAGAACACTATGGAGGTTCCTCCAAAAACTAAAAATAGAACCACACTATGATCCAGCAAATCCCTCTGGTGGATATATTCCCAAAAGACAGAAAATCAGTATGTCAAAGAGATATATGCACTCCCATATTTGCTGTAGCACTATTCACAAGAGCCAAGATTTGGAATCAACTTAAGTGTCCATCAGCAGATGAATGGACAAGGAAAATGTGTTACATATACACAAGGGAGTATTAGCCAGCCGTAAAAAAAGAATGAGATCCATTCATCAGCAACAACATGGATGGAAATGGAGGACTACTATGTTAAGTGAAATAACCCAAATAGAGAAAGGCAAACTTCACATATTCTCACTCATTTGTGGGAGCTAAAAATTGAACTCATGAAGATAGAGAGTTGAAGGATGGTTACCAGAGGCTGGGAGTAGTAGTACAGGTAGGGGGAAAGTGGGAGAATTATTGAGTACAAAAATATGAGTTATATAGAATGAATAAGATCTAGTATCTGATAGCACAACAGGGTGAGTACAGTAAAAAATAATTTACTGTAGAGTTAAAAAATAACTAAAAGATTATAGATGGAATTTTTGTAATACACAAAAAATGACAAAAGCTTGAGGTGATGGATACCCCATTTACCATGATGTGATTTTTATGCATTGTATGCCTATATCAAAATATCTCATACATACCATAAATATGTACAACTACTATGTGCCCATAAAAATTGAAAATGAAAAATACAACAAAGTACAAAAACAATCTCATTGTCCATCAATGAAAAAATAAATACAGAAAACATCATATATATAAACAGACACCTTTCAAAAGAAGACATACACATGGCCGACAAGCATATGAAATAATGCTCAACATCACTAATCATTAGAGAAATACAAATCAAATCACAACGAGACACCCTCTCACACCAATCAGAATGACTATCATTAAAAGGTAAAAAAGAACAGATCCTAGTGAGATTGTGGAGGAAACGAATGATTGTACACTGCTGGTGGGAATGTAAATTAGTTCAGCCATTGTTGGAAGCAGTTTGGTGATTTCTCAACTTAAAACAGAACTACTATTCAACCCAGCAATCCCACTATTGGACGTATACCCAAATCATTCTACCATAAAGACACACACATGCATATGTTTACTGTAGCACTATTCACAATAGAAAATACATGAAATCAACCTAGTTATGATAGATGAGATAAAGGAAACATGTGACATATACACCATGGAATACTGCATAGCCATAAAAAAGAACAAGATCCTGTCCTTTGCAGTGACATGGATGAAGATGGAGACCATTATCCTAATGCAAGAACAGAAAACCAAATATTGCAAGTTCTCATTTACAATTGGGAGCTAAAATTGATTATACATGAACACAAAGAAGGGAACAATAGACACCAAGGCCTTCTTGAGGGTGGAGGGTGGGAAGAGGATGACAATAGAGAAGCTATCTATTGGGTACCATGCTTATTACCTAGTGACAAAAAATCTGTACACCAAACCCCCATTGCATGCAACTTACCCATATTACAAAGCTGCACATGTACACCTGAAACAAAAAGGTTTTTTAAAAAAGTCATGTTTGTATTACACACACTCACACATGCAAGTATACATACACACAAAGGAATCATATTCAACCTTTAAAAAGAAGGAAATCTACCATTTGCAATGACATGGATGAACCTAAAAGATACCATGCTAAGTGAAGTAAAACAGACACAGAAAGACAAATACACATAATCTCATCATGTATATGTGGAATGTAAAACATTGAACTCACAGAAATAAAGAGTAGAGGTGTGGTTACCATGTACCACGAGGTGAGGAAAAGGGGGGGATGTTGGTCATAGGGTACAAACTTGCAGCTCTAAAGTGAATAAGTTCTGGAGATCTAGGGTACAGCATGGTGACTATAGTAATAATAATGCGTCATATACTTGAAATGTGCTACGAGTAGATCTTAAATATT
Organism: Macaca thibetana thibetana; assembly: GCF_024542745.1. NCBI lineage: Eukaryota > Metazoa > Chordata > Mammalia > Primates > Cercopithecidae > Macaca > Macaca thibetana. The sequence continues at coordinate 55,903,993 of NC_065588.1, forward strand.
TTCACACTACCACCAACAGCAAAGGCAACTATGTGAGATGGTTAATTAGCTTGCTTGTGGTAATCATTTTACATTGTAGTTATATCAAAACATCACTTGTACACCTTGAATATATATTATCTGTCTATTATAGCTCAATGAAGATAAAAATAAAATAAAATGCATTGTTCTAGTGTCCTTTTACTCTTTTAATAAAAATCCTTAAATAATTTTGGTTTTACTTATTTATACTGGCAGATGGTAGCTACTTCATCTTCAGTTAGGATTTCATGAATTCTCACTTGGTGCATGGTTTTGCCCTGGAGTTTCATATAAAAAGAAATGTGCTTTTTATTGAGTATGTTTCTGAATTACACAATCCAGGGGTAAATTCAGTAGTTTTTAAATTTCTAAGTTATGTGGAATTATGAGTTGTGAACTTTTTGTCAATTTTGGGAAGCATCTACTTTATAAACCACTAAGATCTTCTCTAAGGAAAATAAAAGAATTTTTGAGTGAATTCATGTTTTATGACCAAAAACCTTAAATTGTTCCATGGGGGACTCTGAGTAAGTTAGCAGTTTAGATAAGCAGCCTTTGTGTTTTCACACTTCAATTTTTTTATTAAGTAAGAAAAATGTAAAGATTTTACAATGTTATTTTCACCAACTTTGAGCTTTCTTTATTTGTATGGCCACTCACTCTGACTTCACCACATCCAGCCCAGTACAAAAAAGCTAGAGAACAAATGCAAGAAATTCTTGGCTTTATGTTTAAAAATCCTGATTCAGGTTTGAAACAGAAAAGATTGTGAAAGATATAGGATACATTTAGTTTATGTGCTTCCTCACACACTCGTTTTAAAAATTTATTATGTATGTGTGTGTTTTTGCTATACCACCCAGAAAAAAATGTCTCTCCTTTTATAATGTTATAGTCTACTGTGGCTACAAATATTGTCACCATTGTACTGTCCTCCTGCAGACATTATTGGTTCTCTGAATTTTATACTTCATTATGCTCTAGATGACATTCAATTGCCATTATCTGCATGATGTTGCCCCAGAGCTTTCTTAGAAGCCATAAAAGATAATTTTAAACCCCTAACCACAGACCTGAAGTGCCAGGGATTAATACACTTGGAGCAACCCTCAAGCTACGACAATCTAAAATCAGTCATCAGTCATCTCTCAGCTGGGACAGCTCTAAGAACTATGTTACTCACCTATTCCCAAACAGTCCTGCCATTACCTCAATGATAGGCCAACTTGATAAGATTTTTTTTTTACATCTTATCAGGAAGGAAGATGGCTTCCTTCTCTTCCCTGTTTCACTATCTCACACCACTACTGAACATACTTTAACTTCCTCCGACTATTTAAATTGAAATTCTTTTCCCAGGGTCTATTTCAGGGAAAAACGAGCTATAGTACCTACTATATTTTAAGTCTTTTAGAGTTAGGGACAGTACAGTATTATATTATTCTTCATATCCACAACACACTCACATGAAAGTCTCCTAAACATAGCAAATACTTCAATAAATAATCAATCAAATTGAATGTGTGGTTACAATCGCAAATATTCTCATAATGTTGAGAAAATACGTGATCTATCTTTCATAAATCTACTGCACCTTTTTTGAACCCTGGCCTTCTCCTTTTACTGTTCCAAAGAATCTGAATAAGGATATTTGATACATGTTTTAAAAATGAAATAAGTTCATTAAACACATTTTTAAAGTAAATAAAAAGTAAAAATCATTTTGTAATTCCATAATTCTGAAGTAGCCACTGTCAACATTGTATAGCTTCTGTCAGTATTTTAAAAAATGTGTATTGAAGTCAAGTTTGGAATCATATATTTATTATCTTTTTATCACAATAATACCATGTAATAATAGAAGGAATTTTGCTTCCAAACAAGGTAGATAATAGGGACTGCCTTCATCCTGCCTCCTGAGAAAAATGAAAAGAACAAAGTACATGAGACAACAGTTTTCAACACAGTAGCATTAGACATCAATTAACAAAAGACAGTGATGCCTGAGAGTCAGGAAACAATATAGGTGGGCCCTATGATTGCCCCCAAATTATTGTCTAAGGAGAGGGTTGACGCTTCATTTCAGGAAAGAATTTACAGAGAAAGGCAGTCGTTCTGGGTAATGGAGATACAGCTGGAAGCTCAGGAAGATCAAGAAAGCTGGAATAAACTGAGAAGCTTGTCAGAGAGAAGAGAAAAGAGTGAAGGAAGGAGGGACAGAGATAGATAGATAGATAGATAGATAGATAGATAGATAGATAGATAGATAGATAGATAGAGAGAAAGAGAATATCTAGCCATCTGCAGAGGTGCCCCCTCAAGACTAAGCTGTGTATTAATCATCACATGAGTGGGAAGAATCTACTGACCCTGGTAAAAGGATGACCAGAAAGGATTTGAGAGAACAGCCCCCAGATATTCCATAGGATACAGTAGAAAAGTTCTAGCAAACCTTATAATTATGGAATATTAGGTAAAGTATTCAGAAGGGTTTTGCCTCAATAGTGGGAAAATTAGGTTTACATTAAATATTATTCTTGCCTTGCCTAACAAAGTGTAAAAGTGAGAACTGGGCCTGGTGCACTGCTTTATGCCTCTAATCCTAATACCCTGGGAGACTGAGGCATGAGGATTGCTTGACTCCAGGAATTTGAGACCAGTCTGGGCAACGTGGAAAGACTCTGTCTCTATAAAACTTAGAAATAATAATAACAAAAAGCCGAGAGTGGTGGCATGCACCTGTGGTCCCAGCTTCCCTGAAGGTAGAGGAGGGAAGGGCACTTGAGCTGGGAGGTCTAGGCTGCAGTGAGTCAAGCTCCTACCACTGCACTGCAGCCTGGGCGAAAGAGGGAGACCCTATCTCAAAAAAAAAAAAAAAAAAAAAAAAAAAAAAAAAAAGAAAAGAAAAAGAAAAAAAGAAAAAGAAAAAGAAAAAAGAGTGAGAAATGAAAGGATTAAACTCTTCCAGATAACTCATTCCCAAAAACAAGCTCAAATATTATTTATAGGGAGTACCTTTACACAATAAGGAGAAATTTACAACATCTGGCTTCCAATTTAAAAAGTAGCAGATATGCAAAGAAGCAAGAAAATGTGACTTATTGTGAAGAGAAAGATGAATTCGTGAAATCAGACCTATGAATGACTCAAGTAATAAAATTAATGGAAAAGGACACTAAATCATCTATTATAACTGGAAACCATAGGTGAATTCTTTTTAAATAATAGTTTTAACCTTTGTCTTTCATATTGACAGGTAAAAAGTCAACCACCAAATTTGAAGCATAGAAGAAAATAGTTGCTGAGGTTGTTTATAATCATTCCTACTCTCTGTGCTCCCTTAGATACTCCTATACTGCTTAATGTGAATAGTTTGTTAATATTGCTGTAAAGTATTATGTTGTATAATTTGAAGACAATGTTATTTTATTATATTCCATCAATTTATAATATATTATTAGTTTGATGCCTTATCAAAAATGCCTTGAGTTTTTATAATATATTTTGACAAATTTTACTACCATGTGTTCTGTAATAAGTATGTATTTTTGTACTTGCAGAAACTGCTGCTAACTTTTAAAGTTGTTTGGTTTTCAAGGCACTGATAATGGGTATGTATGAAGTCCATGCTGTCTGCAGAATTAACCATCACACCAGAACAATATTGCTTTTTGTAGAATTGTCCTAGTTAATGAGCCCAAACTCTGCCTGACATTGGAAATTTCATAGAGCGTAATTAATGTTGAATTGAATTTTGAGATTTTAGTCAGAACCTATGGTCAAGTGTTTTTTGGAAAAGTTTTTTTTTTTAATTGTATTTTACTTTAAGTTCTGGAATACGTGTGCAGAACACGCAGATTTGTTACATAGGTATACATTTGCCATGGTGTTTTGCTGCACCTATCAACCCATCATCTAGGTTTTAAGCCCCACATGCATTAGGTATTTGTCCTAAAGTTCTCCCTCCCCTTGCTCCCCACCCCCAGGTGAACATTTAAAAATAGAGATCAAAATCAAACTTCATCTATAGTACAAAAAATGTTAAAGGAAACCCTTCAGGCAGAAAACAAATGATGCAAGTGAAAAGCTGGATGTTCACAAAAGAACATGAGAAATGATAACTACATGGGTAAATACAAAAGATTTTTTGTTATTACATCTCTTAAAAATATATAAAGCAAAGATGATACAACTTATATGGAAATAAAATGTATGGCAACTATAACACAAATGTAATGGGGGAAGAATGAAAATATAATTTCAAAGGTCATTGTATTTATGGTGAACCGTATATCTTAAATGTAGGGTGTGATAAGGTCAAGATATATACAATAACACTGAAGCAACCACTGAAAGCACTAGTAATCCAATGAAGGATACAAAAAGAATTTATAAATAATACTCAATCCAAAACACAACAGAAAAAGAAGAAAAATAGATTTAACAAAATATAATATAAATAGAAAATAGCAATATATCAGATTTTAACTCTATATTATCAATAATCACATTAAATTTAAATGGTCTAAACACACTAATTAACAGATATTTTCAGAATGGATTTTAAAAGTCAAGAGCCATCTAAGTAGTTTCTTTAAGATGTCCACTTTAAATATAAAGACACAACTAGATTAAAGGTTAAAAAAAAATAGAAAACATACACCATACTAACATTAATCAAAAGAAATCGGGAGCATCTATATTAATATCAGTTAGGCAATATTTTAAAATGATATGTGGGTCAATTCATCCAGAGAATATAACCATTCTAAATGTGTATATATCTAATAAAATTCATGAAACAAAAACCGAGAGACCTGTAAAGAAAAGTAGGCATATCCATAATTATAGTAGAAGACATCAACACTCCTCCCTCAATAACTCATATAAGTAGTCACAGAAATCAGTAAGAATATAAGAGACTTTAAAAGCATTCTTGACCAACTTTATCTTCTTAATAATTACTGAATGCTACACCCAAGACAAAGTAAAATACATATTTGCTGGAAGTACATTAAGAACAATTACAAAGTAAGACCATATTCTATGCCATAAAACAAAATTCAATAAATATAAAAGCTTTCATAAAAAGTTCAAACATGCACAGACCATATGTCATACCTATTACACTCCTAGATATTTACCCAAGAGAAATAGCAGCATTTCCACACAAAGAACTATCCACAAATGCCGATACCATTTATTTCTTAATAGTCCCAAACTGGAAGGAACCCAAATGTCATCAACAGGTGAATAAATAAATAAATTGCAGTGTATCCATAAAATGGAATACTTTCCGCAATAAAAAGCAACGAGTCATTGTCACACACAAAGAAATGGATAGATCTGAAAATAATTACGACAAGGGAATGAAGCCAGATTCCAGGTCTACAAAATTCTAGAAAATTCAAACTAACTTATAGTGACAGAAATCAGATCGGTGTTTGCTCAGGGAAGAAGAAAAGGAGCAGTAAGGAGAGATTATAAAGAGGCCCGAGAAAACTAAACCTTTGAGTGTAGTTAATATTGTCATTTTTCTGATTTTGCTAATAATTATATGAATGTATACATACATCAAAATATTGAACTATACACTTTAAGTATGTGCAGGTTTTTGCATGTCAATTACAGCCTCAATAAACTTATTTTAATACAATAGTCATTGTATTAGTCAGGATTCTATAGAGGGACAAAACTAATGGAATATATATATTTATTTATATTTATTAAGTATTAACTCACATGATCACAATAGGCCATCTGCAAGCTGAGGAGCAAGGAGAGCCAGCCGGAGTTCCAAAACTGAAGAACTTGGAGTCCAACATTTGAGGGCAGAAAGCATGCAGCACGGGAGAAAGAGGTAGGCTGGCAAGCTAGGCCAGGCTCTCTTTCCACATTTTTCCACCTGCTTATATTCTAGCCTCACTGGCAGCTAATTAGACAAATGTGTATTTCACTTTGTGCCCACCCAGACTAAGTGTGAGTCTGCCTTTCCCAGCTCGCTGACTCAAATGTTAATCTCCTTTGGCAATACCCTCACAGACACACCCAGGATCAACACTTTGTATCCTTCAATCCAATCAAGTTGACAGTCACCACAAGCCCACCCCTTGTCAACTTGAGCCCATAAACATCTCTTGAGATCATACATAATCTTCAAATGAAAACAATAAAAAGGTCATAATTATGCCTAACATAATGTAACTATCTTTGCACCACCAGAAGCACACTAATCCCAACCCAAATACTATTACATAAAGTTAACAATACTTAAATGCTGATGTGAAGTCAATAAATTTTACTTGATAAAGGAGATAAAGGTAATAAAGGATAAAGGAGAACGGAAATAAAGCAAGATTATTTTTTAGTACAAGTGTACAGATGCACAACATGTTTTTAACAAAAGAAGGAGGAAATACTCAGGACAATTGCAGTCCTCGTTTCTGCATCTCATTACGTGGTCATCACTGGTATTGATGACTACCTTCTTCTACTACCCATTCTGTATTCCCTTTGTCTTCAGAAAGAACCTCAGCAGGTAACGTTTTTCTTTTTTTTCCTGGTGGAGTGACCCAAAGCTTCATTCGTGAAGGGTCTGGGTCATTTGTAGTCCTGCCTGGATTGGGTTGTTATAGATTCCCATTGACCTTAATTGCAGGGCATGGTAATAGTAAGAGACACCCTAATGGATATCCTGTATTCCACGCATACTCTTCCTTACCTCCATTGAAGTAGTAGTACAGAGGAGTAGAATGATTACATCTTGATAGTCTGGGTCAATAACCCTACCAGTCAGGAAGCCAATGTGGGTGTTCTGCCAACTGCTAAGTATGTCTATGCTAATTATGCATTCTGGCACTGGGGAAATGACCACAGGATAAATCTGGGGACCCACTGGACCCACTGTAAGTCAGACCTGAGCTAAAACTCCATTAATCACTTGATCTCCAAATGACCCTACTTTAACTGGAGGACCACAGTGATGTTTTGGATCCCCTGGAGTCAATATCGGCTCAGAGCCAGTGTCCAATAGTCCCTGAAATGTCTGATAATTTCCCTTTCCTCAATGCACAGTTACCCTGGTAAAAGCCCAGTGGTCTCCTTGAGGAAGGATGGGAGAAAGATTTACTGCATAAATTGTCACTAATACAGTGGGGTCCTTCCTAAGGAGACCAAGCCTCCACTTTATTCAAGGGGTTATCAGTCCATAAACTGGAAATTGAGGGACAGTGATTTTCTGTTTTTATCATTCAAATTAGTCTTTTGTTCATTTAACATAGAAGTTTTCTGCTTATATTAATTAAGTAGGAATGCAGTAGGCTTCCTATCAATTTCACTTCTAGGAACACTGTAATTAGCCAATGCCACAGCTCTACATGAGTCAGACCATTCTGATGACATTTTGCCTCTGCTGTTCATTATGGTAGCTACGCCTACCTTGCGTTTGATGGTTGAGTGCTGCCACTTGGCCCCTGCCACCTCAGGATCCAATTATTCCCATTGTATTTAAACTTTGTAGTTGAGTGACTGCAGTTCCCACTCTTAGATCTGACGTACAGAGAAGAGCAATTACAGGTCTCTTCAAAGATGCAGGTGCCGACTTCGCAAGTCAATTTCACAAGGCATTAGTTAAGGGTATATTTTTTGAATCATCCCAGTTAGGATAAGTAGGTCTAAAGTGACTAATCCACTCCACCATTCCAATCTCCCTAAGCCTTTGGATCCCTTCCTCTACATTAAACCAAGGGAGATCAGACATTTCCAGCTTGTTCACAGTAGGCCATCTTTTAACCCATATTTCAGCTAACCAAGCAAATAAACTATTATAACCTTTCTTTTAACTCCCCAAATCGCAACATTAAATGCAGGATCCCTACTTAGTGGGCCCAAATCAATAAATTCAGCCTGACCTAACTCTATGTTCCTTCCACCATTATCCCACACCAGTAATATCCATTCCCATACCTGTTCTTCAGTTTTTGGTGTATAGAAATTAGAAAACTCAAGTAGTTCTTTTCTAGTGTAGTGTACCTCCTCATGGGTCACACTCTCAACCTCACCTCTAGGGGACCTCTGAGACTTTAGTCTAGTTATAGGTCTAGAAGCAAACAGGGGTGTTGGGGGTGGCTCCTGAGGAGAATCAACAGTATCTTGCTTGGCATATGTCTCAGGGTAGGCCATCACAGTTGCCTCAGGCAGCACAGGGCTTTCTCCTCAAACAAAGGTGGAAAGGCTGATGGCAGCATGGGTTGGAGAGGGGATGCTGCCATTTCTGGGGATGGGGAAACTGTTTCTTCTGGCAAAAAAATGTTCATTAGACTTTCCAAACTCAATATTTCCAGCTTCATCAGGGTCCTCCCACATATCACCATTTCAAATTGCAGGGTCCTATTCTTTTCTAATCAATGCCCTCACTTTAACAGTAGACATCTGGTGAGGCTGTGCATGCACCTTTCATTGCAGATCAGCCACTTGCAGGATAAGAGCTGGTTTCTGTTTTTCCATAATTTCAGCTCTTTCTCTACAGGAGATAAGACTGTCACTCAGGGCAGTCTTAGCAGATTTGAGGCTCAGTGTCTGCTTCTGAAGCCAGGAGACAGAATCCCTGAGTTCATCATTTTCTTTCATCATTTTGTCCACTAAACTTAGGAGCAAACAACCAGCTTCATTATGTTTCTTGGTTCTCCATATATAGTCAAAGGTATTTTGTAGAATCACTAAACTCCCTACCTCTCATGAATGATGAATCAGGAGTGTCAAATGCATTTATTTTGCATAACTCTCTAAACAGCTCAAGCCAAGGACTATCAGTGTTCTCCATAGTATTAGAAGTAGAGTTCTAGAATTTTTCGTTCTAATCATATTAAGCAGCCAACTCCAGAAACCCCAAAACCAGTGAAAGAATTCCATCCTTAATATTCTATTCCTCTAGAACCACTCCTGGTACCAAAATCTGTATGAGTCAGGGTTCTCTAGAGGGATAGAACTAATGAAATATATACACATGCATATATATATACAAATGCATGTGTATATATATGTGTGTGTGTATATACGTATATATATGCAAGTGTATATGCATGTGTATATAATGTGTGTGTATATGTATATAAAATATATATGTATATAAAATGGGGAGTTTATTAAGTATTAACTCACATGATCACAAAGTCCCACAATAGGCAGTCTGCAGGCTGAGGAGCAAGGAGAGCCAGTCCAAGTTCCAAAACTGAAGAACTTGGAGCCCAACGTTCCAGGGCAGGAAGCATGCAGCACAGGATGCTAGGCCAGTCTCTCTTTTCACATTTTTCTGCCTGCTTAAATTCTAGCAGTGCTGGCAGCTTATTAGATTGTGCCCACCCAGATTAATAGTGGATCTGCCCTTCCCAGCCCACTGTCTCAAATGTCAATCTCCTTTGGCAACACCCTCACAGACACACTTGGGATCAATACTTTGTATCCTTCAATCCAATCAAATTGATACTCAGTATTAACCATCACAGTCATACATATTACCTTCAGGAAATCATCATTGAGCTATTTGAAATACACACATAGAAACCTAAAGAGTACAGTGGTTATAAGAAATGGGCAACAAGAACCAGGCTCCCTTACGTTTCTAAAGTTCTTTCATTAATCCAGAAGAAACAAACCTACCAGCAGGATTTTATCATAATATCTAAAAAATATTCCCTGGGAGTAATTCAGTCCTATAGCAACATGCTTTCATGGTTTAAACTTCTAGTTACATTTAGTGCAGAGCAGAAGTAATGCATTAAATGTTTCCTCAGTTACCAAAAGGAATGAATACATCGGCCAATGTTTCTAAGCAAGTCCTATGCCAGAAGAAGAAAATTGATTGGCAAAAAAATACTATTTTATTTTTTAAAAAATTTAACTGTCCCCAAATTACAAAAGCATATCAATCCAGTATAGCTTCAGATTTGCATTGCTTACATACAGATTAATAGTGCTTATGTTTATTTTCATAACTTCCTCCACCAAATTATTTGTTTGGGAGATCAATACATATTTTGCATTGCTTATAAGTAATTAAACATGACTTTTTCCCCTTAGATTGCTAATGTACTTTGGATCTTTTATTCTAATAAACTTTTCAACTTTTTCTTCTTTAACTTTCATGGTGCCAAAACTAAATTCTCTAATAGAAAAATAATGATAGAAAATAAACTTACCTTTTAAAAATCAATTTAACAGTTCATCTTTCACATTTCATGTTCTGATTTGAGCTATCAGCAAATAATCTTACCCACGATATTTCTAAATCTAAATGTTCTGGAAAAATATTTTGTTTGATTTTCACCATTTCATCATATCATAGAAGTTTAAAGAGTTTATTTTGGCCATATGTACAAGAAGAAACTGTGTTACATAGCTATGGGAATAGACAGGATGGAAGATAGATGGTAGAATGGGAAGGAGACCTTTTGAAGTCACTCAGGTTATTTTCATATGCAACACACTCTTTAACAGAAAATAATGACAAAGTGTGGTAATATGTAATTTATTCGGCACTTAACATTTTAAAAACACTTCCTTGTACTTTGTTTTATGTGCACAACGTTTGATTTATACTAAGTCATCAGGTATCAAATATCGATGTGGCAAGTGACAGACAAGGCAATAGACTGAGATACAAAACTAGTAGTTGGATAGGTGGGTAGGTACATTAAAGAGATTAGATAGGTAGATAGATAGATAGATAGATAGATAGATAGATAGATAGATAGATAGTTTTTAGAAATAAAGACTTATTTTAGAAATAAGATAGATTGATAATGGTACTAGGGTATACAAAATTGTTTTTTCTATATCATGAGTTACAATTCCTTTTATAAAGTGTACCAGGTCATAAACAGCTGATTTTCTACATTATCTTTTAATACTTTACACTCACAAAAAAAAACAGTGATTTTCTTAAAAAATAAACTAGACTACGTTTGGCATTAATCATGTGTCATTAAACAAAGCGATCTGACACAAATACATAGCATAACCTAGTGTTCAAAATTAAACACCAAATTCAAAAAGACTATTTGTGATTGATTCTAGAATATGCTACGGCATTTTTCCATCCATGCAATTGATCATACATATCTAAGAATTTTAAAAAATTCCTTGAGAGATTGACTTGAGAGAAGAAAAAGTAAAATATTTTTTCACTCAGGAACATAGGATATTTTCCAAGTTTTTAAAATAAGAGTATTATATTAATAATTTCTGCATTTCACAGATTTAACATTTGTATTGTTACTTTTCTAGAGGCTTTAGTCATTTTGCTCGGCCCATTACAAATCTTATTTGAGAGCTTGAAACATACATTAATTTGATTAACCAAAGGTCTTGATACATCATTTTTCTATGACGCCCCACTGACCTTTAGAAAAGTTGTGTTATTTTCTTTATGATGTCTTATCTGATCTCAAAAAGAACGTGAACAAAAGACAATAAGCCTTTGCACTCTGAATCTCAAGGTGACATTTAAGACTGACATCCAGCTAGCAAAGGTACATCTCAAAATTTATTCTTGTCCCATGGGGATAAGCAAATCATTAATATAAGAAGGTATCAGGCCATTAAGTGCTTTAAACGTCAACAATAAAACTTTAAAATCAATGCGAACCTTGACAGGAAGCCAATATGAAAACTGGAGGACAAAAGCGATGTACTTTGAACAGGTAAGTAGCCTCACACTGTGAATGAGCTGAACCTTGGAGATTGATTTATCAAAAAATCAAAACATCTGGATGTTGAACCAGTCCAGTCTCTGTGATTATCACATTGCAGTAGTTTCAGTACTACTTGCATGTCTTTACTCAAAAGATGTGCTGTAGAAGATAATGGTTAGCAAGAGCAGTATTTTACATTGAAACCAATAACTAGGTTTAAATTAATAAGAATACCAACTTTTGTACAATACTGTAGAGTTCACAACATGCTTTTTCAAATAGCATTCCACAAGATCTAGGAACAAGGACGTTCACAGTTGAAAGAATATATTTATGTGCTTACTTTTGTGCTACTAATATTCCAATAATAAACTTTAAATTGTTGAATAAAATAATAAAAAGTGAGAGTTATTTGGTTCTAAATCTTACTTCTAATTGGCAAGGTTTGCAATACATGGGAAACAGTTCTAATTCTTTTTCAATATACTGTCCGTTTGATGACTTTCATAAAGATAATGATAATAATAATAGCTAATAGTAACTGAGCACTTATGAGCCATGCATGGTCTTATATAATCTATTACTGCTATTCACATTTTATGGATGATGAAACTGAAGCACAGACAGACAACACAAAGTGACTAAGATCCTGCAACTTTTAAATGTCAGAATTAGGAAGGACATTGACCCCAGAAACTGCTAAGTAACATAAGTCTTATATATTTGGTCATATATGTATATAGTGTATATGGTATTTTAATACATGTGCTATTTTAATCATCCATATCTTTGTGTGTGTAAGCGTATTTGTAATTTGAAATATTGTGGTACTGCTGTCACATTACAATAGCAAAAATGTAAAGTGAGAGGTAAATGTAGTCTTCAAATAATTATCACCCTTTCTTTAGTGAATAAAATCTTTGTATGCCAGTGTTTATTGGCAAGTGACTATTTCGAACCTCAGTCATTGGAAAAATTGTTTTGTACGCTCTTTTTTTTTTCCTTCCTCCCTTAAAGGAACCCTACAGAGGGTGACTTTGCTTTGATTACACAGGATTGGATAATTATATGACAAACAAGACTCCCCAAGGTGTACTCACATAAGTCTTTATTAAAAGAAAATGGTATGGTACAACAGGAGAAGGACAGTACAGGTAATCAGTGACGGTTCCCAGCCCCTAGAATCCCATCTCAGGCACATAGAATGTGCTTTGTTTTTAGGTTATGAACCACAAAGATTCACATAAACTGTCTTGATCTGAAGGGAGCCTGGGCAAAACTTTACAGCAGGGTCTTTTATATCCCACTACTCACCTAAGTAAAGCCAGTTGTGTAACCAGTTAAGTAGGGAGTAAAACATTAATCTGAACATCTCTAAACAATATAAAAAAGCATGCTCCAAGCTGCACCAAGCCAAGGGTCAGTTTCAGTTGTTCAGGCATGGTGTTCATTATCGAGTGAAGCAATTTATTGAGCAGATACTCAGTAAGTATTAGTGGACTCTTTGGACATTCACCTAAAACTTGATACTTCTCTCTTTGTTGACCAGAGAAAAAATATACCAGCCTCCTCTGGAAGCAGCGAGGGAAAATTTAAGAAGTTGATATTTACTGTGTATCTTTAAAAAATTCAAAACATCCACCCACAATTTTTAAAAAATATGAATGACAAAGTTATAGTCATCAAATAAAGACGAAAAAAAGGTGAGAACATGGGAGTGAACATTCTTCTCTGGGTCTGGGAGATGCAACGGTAGTGTTCCCATTCTTCACGTCTTTAGCAGATAAAAACAAAAAAACTGGAAGATGAGAATATTAGTGGTAAGCAATAAGGAATGAGATAACTCATTTGAGCAGCTAGAAACACAATACCCACCTGTGGCTCAGAAACAGTAATGTATAATTAATGTGCTTCCAATTTGATTGGTGCCAACCTGAATCATGAACGGCAGCTCAGGATACTTGTTCCTGGATCAGAAGAGAGGTTTCAAGTCAGAATGTTGCTATGTTCACTATTGTTCCTGCATTGTGAGTAATAAATCACCTTATTATCACCACAACCCCTACATCATAATGGTGACTATATGTTGAATATTGACTTCTAACTTATATATTTGTTGTTGCTCTGGTAACATTATTATGCATCTAATAAATATTGTAACATAATACATATTTTTTTACTTTTAAATAAATAAGAAACAAAATGCAAAGACATCAAGTTTTTCTCTTGTCTTCAGGGTTGGGAGGCTACATAAGTGTTCAAGTCTATTGGTCAAGTAGGTGAGGGTAGATGCAGGCGGTGGAAATAAGTAGGTGGTAGGTGCGGAGAAACTAAGATGAAGCCATATAATTTTTTTTTTTTTTTTTTTTTTGAGACAGAGTCTTGCTCATCACCCTGGCTAGAGTTCAGTGGCACAATTATGACTCACTGAAGCCTTATTCTCCTGGGCTCAAGTGATCCTCCCACCTTAGCCACCCCAGTAGCCAGAACTACAGGTGTGCACCACCACTCCTGGCTATTTTCTTTTTTTCAGTAGAGATGAGGTCTCACTACGTTGCCCAGGCTTGAACTCCTGAATGCAAGTGATCCTCCCACCTCAGCCTTCCAAAGTACTGGGATTACAGGTATGTATGAACCACCGTGACCAGCCATTGGATTCTTCAAAAAGAGTGAACTGTGGAGTCAGATTCTCATCACTTATAAGATTTTTTACCTTTTTTGTCATATCTTCCAATGACCTTCTTATATCTTAAAGTAAGCTGAAAATGTTAATACCAAAACTCATACTGACCAAGACAGGTATGACAGAATCAGTAAATTGTCTTTACTGCTATAAAATTTTCGTATGCCCGTTTATATCAAAAGTGAATGTGAAACAGCAGGACATCAAATTACTTTGACATTTCTGTAGCCACACATGTGTAGTTTATGAAAAAAACATGAATTCCGATAATTCTGTTGGGAATGTGGAGAAATGAGACTTCTAAAATAGTGCTTAGAATCAGTGAGCTAAATAGTTAACTATCATCTATTCATGCTGATATCTTATTAGTAAGCAATTTTCTATTTTTTTCCCTAGAGGAAACTGACTTTTGCTCATTGTTCCAGCTATTAGAGTGCATGTCTTTCAATTCAAATGCAAATTGTATGAAAAGTCTTATACATGCTTCTTAATCTAAATTTGAGAAAGTTTGGTAATAGAGAAATGGACTACCAAATATTTATCTTTCAGCAACGATTATCAATATTACTAAATTGTGTAACAAATGCATTTAACATTTTATTGGCTCACTGGTAAATTTTTGACCTTTGATAGGATAATAACAGCCCTATAGAAAGACATTGCTGTTTCTCAGCAGGAGAAGCTAATCATTTCCTGAAAACGGAAAATATGAACATAGTAGGTATTCGTGTTCATTACAGGAAACCCTGGTTCTATGTGACCTCCAAGCTAATTTCAGCAGAAATTCATCAAAAGGGTTAAAGACCATTCCCTTATTTAGGAAATGCTCTCTTTGCTGAATTGAAATTTAATAGTATGACATAAATAATATCCTAGGCAAAGAGGAAAGTTGTGTAAAGTATATCCTAGTATATCCTAATGAGAATGAGATATCTGGCATAGCTGGACTGTAGGTGTTTCAAGTTATTGATTATTTATATTTGCTTCTCACTTAGGGTGTAAGACTCATAACTTACTTGTACTCAATTCCGTTAGAACCAGGTTGAGCACCACACTCCTTTCTGGTAGAAAAGCCAGTGTCAAATGCTGGGTCCCCTTGATCACACAAGTAATTAAGAAGTTGATATCATGGGAAATGGATGTCCAGCAGGCCACCTTTTTCTTTCTTTCTTTTTTTTTTTCCTGAGACGGAGTCTCCCTCTGTTGCCCATGCTGGAGCGCAGTGGCGCGATCTTGGCTCACTGCAAGCTCCGCCTCGCATTCTCCTGCCTCCGCCTCCTGAGTTGCTGGGACTACGGGCGCCAGCCACCAAGCCCGGCTAATTTGTGTTTTGTTTTCTTGTGTAGTTTTAGCAGAGATGGGGTTTCACGGTGTTAGCCAGGATGGTCTCGATTCCCTGACCTAGTGATCCACCCGCCTCGGCCTCCCAAAATGCTGGGATTAAAAGCCTGAGCCACTGCGCCCAGCCACAGGCCACCAATTCTAAGCATCAAGGAGTGCTCAAGTTTGGCAGCCGTGCCTGCTGCTATGGTCGTCTTTGCTTCTTGCTGTCATATAGCCCTGCTATAAAAAAACTGGTTCTCGCCTATCTCTCCAATGATGCTGTTTGCACTGCACTCAAGTCTTACTTTTCTTAGCTTATGCTAAGGGATTCTTCTCTTAGAAGAAGGTTACTTCAAAAAGGGAAGCCCTCCCCTTTTGTGCTTCATTCACCCCAGGCTGACATCTACCCTAACCTGAAACGCTCCATGGTTTACAGGCTTCACAACCGGCAATCTCTTTCCTCTAAAGTCTTACTGCCTGGGAGATTCTCTGCCCGTATAAATTTAGGCCTAATAACATCTTCAACCACCATTCCTCCTTCCCAGAGATATCACCAAGGAATCTGCTTTCTTTTCAACCTCTGAAACACAGAGTTCTTTCTGCCTCCTTTCCTTTGGCAATACACTATCCATAGAGAAAGCTAACATTTCTTGATAGTAAGGAAGATCCACAACTTAAAAGCAGGGAAAGTTCGATTTACCTTGGAAGTGAGCAAGAAGTGGTCCTTTTGTTTCTTCATATGCTGCCACTGTCCTCAAATACCAGAAAATAATTAATACATAATACTCAATACTATCATACTCTGATGAAAGTATTATAGATAGTGGTAATGCAAGTTAAGGGCCTTGAAACTGGAATAAAGTTATCAAATTTTGTGACAATAAGATTAGTATAGCTGGGGCAAAGTAAACAAGAGGGAAGTTAGAAGACAGTTGTGGAGAAAAATGCATGAACTAGATTTACTTAACCCAGGAGCTACAGGGAAGGGGATTGTAATTCAATTGAGTGTTTTGAGCTGAGGCATAATGTTATCTCGTGTGTTGTTTTTAAGATAAGTACTTGAGATTTTTATTTTGAAATGTTTCAGACATAAAAGTTATGTACAAAGAATTATACAATATTTGTCTTATATTGTTCAAGGAATAAAAGAGCAATATAGCAATATAGTTGATGCATCCTGTACTTTTCTTGATAATTATGATCATCATCTTTCTATTCCATTATCCTCAAACACTGGTAACTATTATTCTAAATTTGGTGGAGGTAATTTCCATTACTTTTTACTTTCAGAGCATATTAAATGTTTATGTATATGGCATTATACTGTACATATTACTTTGCATTTTGTCATATAACAATCATCCATGTTGATATGAGTAGCTTTGGGTCATTGGTTTTTGCTGCTGTGTATCATTCCAAAGGGTACAGTTGGGTGTACACCATGTATGTAGACTCCCTGTGATATTATTTATAAAACCCTGGCGAGATGTTACATTTAATGTCACAGTGGATGTACACTCTGTGATATTATTTGTAATTTCCTAGGGGGATGGTACTCCTAATGTCACAGGGGATGTTACACTATGTGTATACATTCTTTGATATTATTCATAATATCCTAGGGGAATGTTATTCCTAATGTCACAGTTGGTGTACACAGTGTGTGTTCACCCTGTGGTATTACATGTAAAATCCTAAGGGGATATTACTCCTAAATTCACAGTAAGTGTACACCTTGAGTGTACACCCTGTGACGTTATTTATATAATTATAGGGGGATGTTGCTTCTAATGTCACAGCGGATGTACACCATATATGTACACCCTATGATAATATTCATATTATTTTAGGGGGATTTTGCTCATAATATCACAGTGGTTGTACAGCCTGTGTGTACAACCTGGGATATTATTCATAATGTACTAGAAAGATATTACTTCTAACATCACAATGGGTGTACAGTCTGTGATATTATTCATAAAATCCTAGGGAGATATTACTCCTAATATCACAGTGGGTGTACAACCTATGATATTAGCAGCAATATCCTAAGGAAATAGTATGCCTAATATCACAGGGTGTGTACACCCTGTGATGTTACTCATAATATCCTAAAGGAATGTTACTCCTAATGTCATGGTGGGGAAATATACCCTGTGATATTTATCATAATTTCCTAGGGGGATGTTACTTTTGATTTCACAGAGGGTGCATACCTGCTGGTATTATTTGTATTTTAGAGAAATGTTACTCTTAATGTTACAGGGAGTGTACACCCTGTGATATTACTCGTAATGTCCTAGAAGGATGTTACTCCTAGTGTCATAGGTGGTGTAGATTCTGTGATATTATTTTTAACATCCTGGGTGGATGTTACTTCTAATGTCAAAGAGGATGTACACCCTGTGATATTACTGGCAATACCCTCGGGGGATGTTACTCCTAACATCACAATGGATGAGTACACCATGTACACACCATGCGTGTACACCCCCTGTGATATTATTCATAATATCCTAGGTAGGTATTACTTCTACTATTACTTTCATAATATTTTAAGGATATATTGTTCATAATATCCAAGGGAGATATTACTCCTGATATCACAGTAAGTGTATACCCTGTGATATTATTATTTGTAATATTCTAGGAAAGATATTATTCTTAATATCACAGTGGGTGCACACCCTGTGATATTATTCATAATATACTAGAGGGATGTTAATATGATAGTTGGTGTACACACTGTGATATTATTCATAATATACTAGGGGGATGGTACTCTTAATGCCACAATGGATGTACATCCAGTAATATTTTTGATAATATCCTAAGGAGGATGTGACTTCTAATGTCACGGGGATTGTACACCCTGTGATATTATTCATAATATTCTAGAAGGATGTTATCTTTGACGTCACAGGGTATGTATGTCTCGTGCTATTTTTCATAACATCCTAGAATGATGTTGCTCTTAATGTGTACACACTGTGGTATTATTTGTAATATCCTAGGGAGATGTTACTCTTAATATCACTGTATGTGTGCACCCTGTGAAATTATTCATAATATCCTAGAAGGATGTTACTACTAATGTCACAGTGGGTGTACACCCTACGATATTATTCATAATATCATAGGAAGATATGACTCCCAATAGCACAGTGGGTGTGCTCTGTGTAATATTATTCATAATATTCTAGAAAAATATAACTTCTAATATCACAATAGGTGTACACCCTGTGGTTTTATTCCTAATATCCTAGGGAGAAATTACTCCTAAAACCACAGTGAGTGTACACCCCGCATGTGATATTGTTCCTAAAGTCCATGGGGGAAAAATGACATTACTCCCAATATCGCAGGGGGTGTACAACTCTTCTGCTTTATTTTTCCTTATATTGGGAAAGAGGATGATATTACTCCCAATGTTACAGAGGATGTACACTGACCTTGTGATATTGTTACTAATATCCAGGGGGGAAGAGAATGATATTACTTGCTACATCACAGGGAGCGTACACCAACCCTGTGACATTGTTCCTAATATCCTTGAAGGAAGAGAGTGATATTACTCCCAATATCGTGTGGGGGTGTATGCACCCCATGTGATATTATTTCTAATATCCATAAAAGGAGAGGATAATATTAGTCCAAATATCACAGGAAGTGCACATCACCTTTGTGATATAGTTTCTAATCTCCGGGGTGGGGGGAGAGGATGATTTTACTCTCAATATTGCAAGGTGTGTACACCCCTCCCCGTGATGTTGTTCTTAATATCCAGGGGGCGAGAGGATGACATTACTCCCAATATCGCAGGGGCAGTACAGCCCCCTGTGATACTGTTGCTAATATGAAGAGGGAGAGAGGATAATATTATTCCCATACCTTCACCTGTGATATTGTTCCTAATATCCAAGGGCAGGAGAGAATAATATTACTCTCAATATCACAGAGGGTGTACAACCCTCCCACCATGATATTGTTTCTAATTTGTTTCTAATATTCAGGGGGGAGAAGATAATATTACTCCAAATATCTCAGGGATGTACAAGGCCTGCATGATATTGTTTCTAACATCCAGAAGGAGGTATAGTATGCAACATTGAAGGGAGTGTACACCCACTCTGTAATATTGTTTTTAATATGCAGGAGTGGAAAGGATGATATTACTCCCAATATCGCAAGGAGTGAACAGCCCCCCCACCACCACGATATTTTTCCTAATATCCAAAAGATAGGGAAAGGATAACATTGATCCCCATATCGCAAGGGGTATACACTTTCGCTGTGATATTGTTCCTAATAACCGAAGGGGGATATAGAGTCATATTACTCTCAATATCGTGAGGATATACACCTTCCCTTGTAATAATATCCAGGTGGTGTAAAGGCTGATATTACTCCCACATTAACAGGGTGTGTACACCCCCCCCCCGGTGATATTGTTTCTAATATCCAGGTAGGTGGAAAATGATATTACTCCAAATATCTCAGAGTGTGTATACACCCCCTGTGATGTAGTTCCTAATATAGAGGGGAAAAGAGGAATATATTAATGCCAATATCGCAGGGGGTGTAAACCCGGCCTGTGATATTGTTTCTTATATCCTGGTGGTGAGAGGATGATATTGCTCCTAATATCTGGGGGTGAGGAGAGAATAAAATTACTCCCAATATTCCAGGGGTTGTACATCTCCCCTGGGATATTGTTCCTAATATCCAAAAAGGAGAGGATGATATTACTCCCAACTTCACAGGGAGTGTATACCCCCTCTGTGTTATTGTTTCTAGTATCAGGTGTAGGGGGAAGATGATATTACTCTCAATGTCACAAAGGGTGTACACGACCCCTTGTGATATTGTTCCAAATATCCAGTGTGGGAGAGAATAATATTATTCCTAGAATCTCTGTGGGTGTACACACCCTCTGTGATATTTTCCCTAATGTCCAGTGGGGGAGAGGATGGTATTACTCCCAATATCGCATATCGCAAAGGGTTTACATCCCCATGTGATTTTTTTAATATTCAGGGACAAAAAGGATGCTATTTCTTTCAATATTGAAGGGGGTGTGATTACTGAAGGGGGTGATATTACTCCTAATATCGCAGGAGGTGTTCACTTTCCCTATGATATTGTTCCTAATATCCACAGGAGAAGGGAAGATATTACTCTCATTATCGCCGTGGGTGTGCACCACCCCTGTGATATTGTTTCTAATATTTTGAGGTGAAAAACATATTACTCCCAATATCCTAGGGGCTGTATACCCATTCCTGTGATATTTTTTCTAATATCCAGTGGGGGCGAGGATGATATTTCTCCCAATATTGCAAGGGATGTACAGCCTTTCTGTGATATTTTTTGTGTTATCCTGGGTGATAGAGGATAATATTACTACCAATATCACAGGAGATGTACACACCCACTATGATATTGTTCCTAATAGCCAGGCAGGGAGAGATAGATATTACTCTCAATATTGCAGGGGATGTACACCCCTTCTGTGATATTGTTTCTAATATCCAGGAGGAAGGGGTGATATTACTTCCAATATCACAGGGTGTTTACACCCCCACTGTGATGTTGTTCCTAATATCAAAGTTGGACAGGATGATATTACTTCCAATATCGCAGCAGGTGTACATCTTCTGTGTAATATTGTTTCTAAACCCAGGG
Organism: Macaca thibetana thibetana; assembly: GCF_024542745.1. Lineage (NCBI taxonomy): Eukaryota > Metazoa > Chordata > Mammalia > Primates > Cercopithecidae > Macaca > Macaca thibetana. Next base: position 55,925,395 of record NC_065588.1, read on the forward strand.
CGTCAGAAGATGAAATTACTCCCAATATCTTACAGGGTGTACACTGCCCATGTTATATCATTCGCAATACACATGAAACGTACACATCCACTGTGGTATTGTTCCTAATATCCAGTGAGGGGAGACGATGATATTACTTCCATTATCACGGGGCGGTGAACACCCCCCATGATATTGATTCTAATATCCAGAAGGGGAAAGAATGATATTACTTTCAATATCGCATGGGATGTATATCCCCCACCCCGTCATATTGATTGTAATATCCAAAAGGGGGAAGGATGATATTACTTTCTATATTGCATGGGATGTACACCCGCCCTGTAATATTGTTCCTAATATCCAGGGGGAAAGAGCATGATATTACTCCCAATATCGCAGGGGCTGCACACTTCCCTGTGATATTTTTCCTTATATCCAAAAAGGGAAAGGCTGATATTCCTCCCAATATGGCAGGGGGTGTACACGCACCGTGTGGTATTGTTCCTAATATCCAGGGGGGAGAAGAAAATATTACTTCCAGTATCACAAGGGTTGTACACCACCCCCACACACAGTGATGTTGTTCCTAATATCTGAAAAGGGAGAAGCTGATAATACTCCCAATATCGAGGGGTGTGTACACATCCTATGTGATATTGTTCATAATACACAGGGAAAAAGAGGATAATATTGCAGGTGGTGTACATACTCCCCGTGATATTGTTCTTAATATCCAGATGGGGAGAAGAATATATTACTTCCAATATCTCATGGAGTGTACACTTTCTCTTTAACAGTGTTACTAGTATTCAGAAGGAGATAAAATGATATTACTCCCAATATTACAGAGGGTGTACACTCTCCTTGTGATATTGTTACTAACATCCAGGAGGGAAATGGATGATATCCTCTCAATATCGCAGGACGTGTACACCCATCCTGTGATATTGTTTTTAATATCCAGGTGAAGAGAGGATGGTATTATCCGTAATATCACAATAGATGCACACCCCACCTGTGACGTTGTTCCTAATATCCAGGGAAAGAGAGGATGACATTAGTTTCAATACTACAGTAGGTGTACACCCTAACTCTGATATTGTTTTTACTATTCAGGGAGGGAAAGATAATATTACTCCCAATATTGCAGAGTGTGTACAACCCCTGCCCCGTGATATTGTTCCTAACGTCAAGGTGGAGAGAAGATCATAATACTCTCAATATCTCAGGGCGTGTACACCCCCCTGTGATATAGTTTTTAATATCCAAAAGAGGGGAGGTTGATATTATTCCCAATATCACAGTGGTTGTATACTCACCATGTGATAATATATTCCTAATAACCAGGGGGGAGAGGATGACGTTACTCTCAATATCACAGGAATGTACACTTCCCTTGTGATATTGTTTCTAGTATCCGGGGGGGAAGAAGATGATATTACTCCCAATATCGCAGGGGGTATATACCCCCTATGATATTTTTTCTGTTGTCCAGAAAGGGAGAGAATGATATCACTTCTAATATCACATGGGGTGTACACCGTCTCTGTGATATAGTTTGTAATGTTTCGGAAGTGAGGATGATATTACTCTTAATATCGCAGAAAGTGTTCACTCTCAATGTGATATTGTTCCTAATATTCAGGGGGTTAGAAAATGATAATACTCGCAGTATCACAGGGGGTATACACACTTCCGGTGATATTGTTCCTAATATACAGGCATGTAGAGGATAATATTATTCCCAATATCGCAGGGGGTGTACAGCTCAACAGTGACTTTTTTTTTTCTAAGATGCAGAAGAGGATAAAATGATATTACTCCTAATATCATGGGGGAATGTATACCCCCCGGTGACATTGTTCCTGAAATAAAGGGACGGGAGAGGATGATATTAGTCCCAATATTGCAGGGGTTTTACCTGCAATCTATCACCCTCTGTGATATTGTTTCAAATATTCAGTGAAGAGATTTTTATATTACTTTTAATATTCCAGAAGGTGCACACCTCCCCTGGGATACTGTTTTTAATATCCAAGAAGGAAGAGGATACTATTCCAAGTATCACAGGAAGTGTACACATCTCTCGTGATATTGTTCCTTATATCCAGGTGTGAGGATGATATTACTAACAATATAAAAAGGGGTGTAAACCAATCCTATGATATTGTTCCTAATGTTTAGGCGGGGAGAGGACAATATTCCTTCCATTGTTACAGAGGATGTACACCAACATTGTGATATTGTTCCTAATATCCGGGGGAGAGATTATTGTTAACCTCAGTACCGCTGTGAATAATCACTCACGATGTAATATTGTTCCTATTTTGTAGGGAGGGAGAGGAGGATATTATTCCCAATATCGCAGGGGGTGTATACACTCTTGAGATATTGTATATAATATCCAGAAAGAAAGATAATAATACTCCAAATAGAGGAAATACCATGTGTGTACACACCCCTGTGATATAGGTAGTAATATCCGGGGGGGAGGGGAGACGGTGATATTACTCCCCCTATGGTGGGGGTTGAGTGTACACTCCCCTGTGACAGGGTTCGTAATATTCATGGGGTGAGAGAGTGATATTATTCCCCATATTGCAGAAGGTGTACATTTTCCTGTGATATGGTTGGTAATATCCAGGCATGGAGAGCACAATATTACTCCCCATATCGCAGGGGATGTACACCCCCCTGTGATATGTTTCATAATATCCAGGGAGGGAGACAGTGATATTACTCCCTATACCATGGTGGGGGTACACCCCGCTATGATATGACTCATAATATCCAGGGAGGGAGAGGGTGATCTTACTCCCTATACCATGTGAGGGGAACACCCCCCTGTGATATGGTTCATAATATCCGGGAAGGGGAGGTTGATGTTACTCCCCATATCACAGAAGATGTACACTCCCCTTTGATATGGTTTGTAATATCCGGGAGGAGGGTGATATTAATCACCATTTCGTGGGGGTGTACATCCCCCCCGTGATATAATTCATAATATCTGGGGGGAGAGGGTAATATTACTCCTCATATTGCGGGGGGTGTACACTGTAATATGGACCCTGTAATGTCACAGAGTGTGTACACACTGTGATATTGTTCATAATATCCTAGGGGTATGTTACTTGTAATGTCACAGGTGCTGTACCTCTGTGATACTATTCCTAATATCATAGGGGGATGTAACTACTAATGTCACAGGAAGTGTCCACCCTGTGATATTACTTCTAATATCTTAGAGGGGTGTTACTCCCAATGTCACAGAATGTGTACACATTATAATATTATTCATAACATTTTAAAGAAATTTTACTACTAAAGTCACAGAGGGTTTACACCCTGTGATATCATTCCTATTATTCTAGAGGGATGTTACTGCTGAAGTCACAGGTGGTCACACACCATGATATTATTTGTAATATTCTGGGAAAATGTTACTTCTAATGTCACAGGGGGTGTACATACATATTATTTGTAAAATCTTAGGGGGATGCTATTCCTAATTTCACAGGGGATGTCCACCATCTGTGCACACCCCAAGTAATATTATTCATAATATCCAAAAGTGATGTTACTTCTAATGTCACAGGGGTTGTACCTCATGTGTGTAAACCACCAGTGACGTTATTCATAACATCCTAGGGAAATGTTACTGTTAATGCCACAGTGAGTCAAATGATACACGTACAATCAGTAATATTATTTGTAATATTTTAGGCGGATGTTACACCTAATGTCACAGCGGGTGTACACATTGTGTGTACACCCTGTGATATTATTTGTACATCCTAGGAGAATTCTACTCCTAATGTCACAGTGGATATACATCACGTGTGTACATTCTGTATTATTATTCATAATATCCTATGGGGATATTACTGCTAATATCGCAGGTGCTGTACACCATGTGTGTACACTGTGGTATTATTCATAATATCCCAGTGAGAGATAACACCTAATATCACAGTGAATGTAGACCCTGTGATATTATTCCTAATATCCTATGAAAATATTACTTTTAATAGCACAGGGAGTGTACACCCTGAGATATTATTCATAATACCTTTGGAGAAATTACTCCTAATATCACAGTGGTTGTACATTTGGTGATATTATTCATAATACCATACGAAAATATTACTCTTAATATCACAGGGTGTGTATATTCCCTGTGACATTAGTAGTTACTTCCCCTATGTAACTATATTACTCTCTGTGATATTATTCATAATATGTTAGGGAGATATTTGTCCTAATATCACAATGGGTTTACACTTTGTGATATTATTTGTAATATCCTGGGGAGATGTTACTCCTAATATCACATTGGGTGTACACGTTGTGTATATACCCTGAAATATTATTCATAATCTCTTGAACAGAGTTTACTAATAATATCACAGTGAGTGTCAATGCTGGAATATTATTCATAATATCCTGTGGAGAAATTAGTCTTAATATTACAGTGAGTGTACCCTTTTGTATATCATTTGTAATATCGTGCAGAGATATTGCTACTGATATCATGGTGAATGTAGACCCTGTGAAATTATTCATAGTATCTTAGGAGATATTGGGAATAATATCACAGTGGGTGTACACTCTGGGATATTATCTGTAATATCATGGAGAGATATTATTCCCAATATAAAAGTGGGTGTACCCCCAAATACATTATTCATAATATCCTGTGGAGATATTACTCATAATATCAAAGTGGATGTACACCCTGGGATATTGTTCATAACATTCTGAAGAGATATTACTTTTTATGTCACAGAGGGTGTACCACGTGTATACATCCTGGGATATTATTTGTAATATGCTGCAGTGATATTATTCTCCTAATATCACTGTGGGTGTACCCCCAAATGAATTATTTGTAATATTCTGTGGAGATATTACTCTTATTACCACAGTGGGTGTACACCCTAGTATATTATTTGTAATATTCTGGGAAGATATTACTCCTAAAATCACAATGGGTGTAGGTCATGTGGTTACACCCTGGGATATTATTCATAATATCCTGGAGAGATATTGGTCTCCTAATATCCCAGCAAGTTTGCACCATGCGTGTATACCCTGGGATATTTTTCGTAATATTCGGGGGAGATATTTTTCTCCTAATATTACATTGTGTGCAAGACATGTGCATACACCCTGGGTATTATTCATAATACCCTGGGGAGATATTACTTTCCTAATACCACAGTGGGTGTACAACATTTCTGTACAACCTGGGATATTGTTCATAACATGCTGTAGAGATACTACTCTCCTAATATCACAGAGGGCATACACCTTGCATTTACACCCAGAGATATCATTAGTCATATCCGGGGGAGATATTATTCTCCTTATATGACACTGGGCATACACCATGTGCATACACTCTGGATATTATTTGTAATATCCTGTGGAGATATTACTCTTTACATCACAGTGAGTATACACCATGTGTGTACACCCTGGATATTATTCATAATATCCTGGAGTGATATTACTTCTGATATTACATTGGGTGTACACCATATGGGTACATACTGGGATATTATTCATAATAACTTAGGGACATATTAGTCTCTTAATATCACAGTAAATGTGCATGGTGTGTACACCCTGGGATATTCTTCAAAATATCTGAGGGAGATATTCTCCTAATATTACATTGGGTGTACACCATATGCATACACCCTCGATATTATTCATAATATCCTGGGGAGATATTACTTTCCTACTACCACAGTGGGTGTACAACATTTGTATACAACCTGAGATATTATTCGTAATGTGCTTCAGAGATATTACTCTCCTAATATCACACAGGGTATACACCATGTGTGTACCTCTTGGGATATTCTTAGTAATATTTTGGGGAGATACTATTCTACTAATATCACAGTGCATGTACACCCTGTTTGTACATCCTAGGATATTGTTCATAATATCTTGGGGAGATATTACTTTCCTAATATCACAGTAGGTGTTCACCATGTATATACACCCTGGAATATTATTCTTAATATCCTGGGGAGATAGTGATCTCCTAATATCACAGTGGGTTTACACCATGTATGTACACTTTGGGATATTATTCATAATGTCATTGGCAAATATTACTCTCCCAATGTAACAGTGAGTATACACTCTGTGTGTACAACCTAGGATATTGTTCGAAATATCCTTAAGAGTTATGAGTCTCCTAATATCACAGTGTGTGTACACCATGTGTGTACATCCTGGAATATCATTCATAATATCCTTGAGAGATATTACTCTCCAAATATCACAGAGGATGTACATAATATCTGTATACCCTGGAATATTATTTGTACTATCCTGGGGAGATATTGCCCTCTTAGTACCACAGTGGATGTACACTGTGTGTGTACACCCTGGAATATTATTTGTAATATCCTGGGGAGATATTACTGTCTTAAAATCACAGTTTGTGTATATCATAAGTGTACACCCTGGAATACTATTAGTAATATTCTGGGTAGATATTATACTTGATATTGCAGAATATACACACATGGTATAAACCCAGGGATATCATTCATAATATCATAGGGAGATATTACTCCTAATATCACAGTGGGTGTATACCATGCGTGTACACACTGGAATATTATTTATAATATCTTAGGGAGATATTATACCTAATATCACAGTGGGTGCACACCCTGGGATATTATTTATAGAATCCTTTGGAGATAATACTCTTAATATCACAGTGAGAGCACACCCTGTGATATTACCCATAATATCCTAGGGAGGTATTACTCTTTATATCACAGAGTGTGCACACCCTGAAATATTATTTGTAGTATTTTAGGGAGATATTACTCCTAAAATCAAAGTGAATGCACACTCTGTGTATACACTGACTGTGATGTTATTCGTATTGTCTTAGTGAGATATCACTTTAAATAACACAGAGGGTGTACACCATATGTGGACACCCACTATGATATTACTTGTCATATTCTAGGCAGATATTACTCCTAATATCACAGTTGGTGCACACCATGTGTTGACACCCACTGTGATAATATTTGTAAAATCCTAGGGAAATATTACTTCCAATATCACAGTGCATGCACACCATCTGTGGACACCCACCATGATATAATTCTTAATATTATAGGAATATATTACTTTTAATATCACAATGTGTGCACACCATGTGTGGACATTCGCTGTGATATTTTCTGTAAAATTTTAGAATGATGTTACTTCTAATATCACAAAGGATGTGATATTATTCAGAATATATTAGGGAGATATTACGTTTAAAATCACTGTGGGTGCACATCATGTGTGTACACCCTGTGATATTTTTCATAGTATTTAAGGAGTTATTACTCCTATTATTACTGTGAGTGTATAGCCGTGATATTATTCATAATATCCTAGGAAGATATTTCTCCTAATATCACAGTGGGTGCAGACCTTGTGTGTACACCCTGTAATACTATTCATAATATCTTTAAGTAGATATTACTCCTAATACCCCAGTGGGTATACACCCTGTGATATAAGGAGTAATATCGTAGGGAGATAACACTCCTAATGCCACAGTGGGTGTACACCCTGTGTGTAAAGCACCTGTGATAGTATTTTTAATATTTTTGGGGGATGGTACTTCTAATGTCACAAAGGTTGTACACCATTTGTGTACAGTCTCTGTGATATTATTTGTAATATCCTGACGAGGTGTTACATTTAATGTCACAGTGGGTGTACACCCAGTGATATTATTCATAATATCCTGGGGGATGTTATACCCAGTGTCACAGTGGGTATACACCATGAGTCTACACTATGTGATATTACTCATAATATTCTAGGGGAATGTTTCTCCTAATGTCACAGTGAATGTACACACATGGTGTGCACCATGTGATATTATTTGTAATTTCCTACGGGGATGTTACTCCTGATGTCACAATGGGTGTACACTATATGTATATGTTATTTGATATTATTCATAATATCCTAGGGGGACTTTATTCCTAATCTCACATTTGGTGTACACCATGTGTGTTCACCCTGTGGTATTATTCTTGAAATCTAGAGGATTGTTACTCCTAATTTCACAGTGAGTGTACACCCTGTGATAATATTCATAATATAGGAGGATTTTACCAGTAGTATCACAGTGGAGGTACAGCCTGTGTGTAGAACCTGTGATATTATTCATAATATCCTAGGGAGATATTGCTTCTAATATCACAGTGGGTGTACATCCTGTGATATTATTTGTAATTTTCTTGGGAGATACTACTAGTATCACAGTGGGTGTATGACCTGTGATATTAGCAGTAATATTCTAAGGGAATATTATGAATAATATCACAGGGTATACATACACTGTAACATTAGGGGAATGTTACTCCTAATGTCACTGGTGGTGTATAACCTGTGATATTATTTGTTATATTCTATGGTGATGTTACTCCTAATGTCATAGAGGATGTACAACCTGTGATATTAATCATAATTTCCTAGGGGGATGTTATTTTTAATTTCACAGGGGGTGTACATCTTGTGATATTATTTGTAATATCCTAGGGGAATGTTACTCCTAATGCTCATGGGATGTACAACTTGTGATATTATTAGCAATATTTTAGAGGAATGTTACTCCTAATGTCACAGGAGATGTACACCCTGTAACATTATTTGTAATACAGGAGGATGTTACTCTGGTAGCATACATTCTGTGATATTATTCTTAACATCCTGAGTGGATGTTACTCCTAATGTCAAAGATGGTGTACACCCTGTGATATTACTGGCAATATCTTAGGGGGATGTTACTCCTAACGTCACAAAAGGTGTAAACCCAGTGATACTATTCATAATATCATAGGGTGATGTTACTCCTAATGTCACAGGTGTTGTACTTTTTTTGATATTATTTACAATATCCTATGGTGATATTATTTATAATGTCACAGTGGGTGTACACCTTGTGATATTATTCATAATTTTCTAGAAATTTTATTACATTTAATGTCACAGGGAGTGTACACCCTGTGATGTTATTTGTAATATCCAAAGGAGACATTACTTCAATTATCACAGAGGGTGTACACACGTGGTGTATACCCTGTGATATTATTTGTAATATTTTAGGAAAATATAACTCCTAATATCACAGTGGGTGATATCACACCCTGTGATATTATTTCTTTTTTTTTAATGTACTCTAAGTTCTGGGGTACATGTGCAGAACGTGAGGTTTCGTTACATGGGTATACACGTGCCATCGTAACTTTCTGCAGCCATCAATTTGTCACCTATGTTAGGTATTTCTTCTTAGACTATTCCTCCCCTAGCCTCCCACCCCCCAACATACCCCAGTGTTATGTTCCTCTCCCTGTGTCCATGTGTTCTCATTGTTCAACTCCCACTTATGAGTGAGAACATGTGGTCTCTGATTTACTGTTCTTGTGTTAGTTTGCTAAGAATGATGATTTCCAGCTTCATTTACGTCCCTGCAAAAGACATGAACCCATCCTTTTTATGGCTGCATAATATTCCATGGTGTATATGCATAACATTTTCTTTATCTAGTCTATTATTGATGGACATTTGCGTTGGTTCCAAGTCTTTGGTATTGTGAATAGGACTGCAATGAACATACGTGTGCATGAGTCTTTATAGTAGAATAATTTATAATATCTTGGGTATATACCGAGTAATGGGATTGCTGGGTCAAATGGTATTTCTAGCTCTAGATCCTTGAGTAATTGCCACACTGTCTTCCACAATGGTTGAACTAATTTACACACCCACCAACAGTGTAAAAGCATTTCTACTTCTCCACATCCTCTCCGGCATCTGTTGTTTCCTGAATTTTTAATGTTTGCCATTCTAACTGGTGTGAGATGGTATCTTGTTGTGGTTTTGATTTGCATTTCCCTAATGAGCAGTGATGATGAGATTTTTTTCATATGTTTGTTGGCTGCATAACTGTCTTCTTTTGAGAAGTGTCTGTTCATATCCTTTGCCCACTTTTTAATGGAGTTGTTTTTTTCTTGTAAATTTGTTTAAGTTATTTGTACTTTCTGGATATTAGCTCTTTGTCAGATGGATTGATTGCAAAAATTTCCTCCTATTCTGTAGGATGCCTGTTTACTCTGATGATAGTTTCTTTTGCTGTGCAGAAGGTCTTTAATTAGATTCTATTTGTCAATTTTGGATTTTGTTCCATTGCTTTTGGTGTTTTAGACATGAAGTCTTTGCCCATGCCTATATCCTGAATGGTATTGCCTAGGTTTTCTTCTAGGCAAGATTTTTATGATTTTAGGTCTTACATTGAAGTATTTAATCCATCATGAGTTAATTTTTGTATAAGGTGTAAGGAAGGGGTCCAGTTTCAGTTTCCTACATATGACTAGCCAGTTTCCCCAACACCATTTATTAAATAGGGAATCCTTTCCCCATTGCTTGTTTTTGTTAGGTTTGTCAAAAGTCAGATGGTTGTAGATGTGTGATGTTATTTCTGTGGCCTTTGTTCTGTTCCATTGGTCTATATATCGGCTTTGGCACCAATACCCTGCTGTTTTTATTACTGTAGCCTTGTAGTACAGTTTGAAGTCAGGTAGCGTGATGCCTCCAGCTTTGTTCTATTTGCTTAGAATTGTCTTGGCTATGCAGGCCCTTTTTTCATTCCATATGAAGTTTAAAGTAGATTTTTCCCAATTATGTTAAGAAAGTCAATGGTAGCTTGATGGGGATAGCATTCAATCTATAAATTACTTTGGGCAGTATGGCCATTTTCACAATATTGACTCTTCCTATTTATGAGCATGGAATGTTTTTGCATTTGTTTGTGTCCTTTCTTATTTCCTTGAGCAGAGGTTTGTAGTTCTCCTTGAAGAGGTCCTTCATATGCCTTGTAAGTTGTATTTCTAAGTATTTTATTCTCTTAGCAGCGATTGTGAATGTAAGTTCACTCATGATTTGGATCTGTTTGTCTGTTGTTGGTGTATAGGAATGCTTGCGATTTTTGCACATTGATTTGATATCCTGAGACTGCTGAAGTTGCTTATCAGCTTATGGAGATTTTGTGCTGAGACAATGGGGTTTTCTAAACATACAATCATGTCATCTGCAAACGGAGACAATTTGACTTCCTCTTTTCCTATTCAAATACCCTTTATTTCTTTCTCTTGCCTGATTTCCCTGTCCAGAACATCCAATACTGTGTTGGATAGGAGTGGTAAGAGAGGGCATCCTTGTCTTGTGCCAGTTTTCAAAGGGAATGTTTCTAGCTTTTGCCCATTCGGTATGATATTGGCTGTGGGTTTGTCATAAATAGCTCTTATTATATTGAGATACATTCCAACTATACCTAGTTTATTGAGAGTTTTTAGCATGAAAGGTTTTGAATTTTGTCGAAGGCCTTTTCTGCATCTATTGAGATAATCATGTGGTTTTTGTCATTGTAAAGTTTATGTGATGGATTACATTTATTGATTTGTGTATGTTGAACCAGCCTTGCATCCCAGGTGTGAAGCTGACTTGATCATGGTGGATAAGCTTTTTGATGTGCTGCTGGATTCAGTTTGCCAGTATTTTATTGAGGATTTTCGCATCAATGTTCATCAGAGATATTGGCCTCAAATTTTTTGTTGCTGTTGTTCTTCACCAGGTTTTGGTATCAGAATGATCCTTGCCTCATAATATGAGTTAGGACGGATTCTCTCTTTTTCTATTGTTTGGCATAGTTTCAGAAGGAATCATACCGACTCCTCTTTGTACCTCTGGTAGAATTTGGCTGTGAATCTGTCTGGTCCTGGAATTTTTTTTTTTTTTTTTTTTTTGGTTGCTAGGCTATTAATTACTGCCTTAATTTCAGAACTTGTGATTGCTCTCTTCAGGGATTTAACTTCTTCCTGGTTTAAACTTCAGAGTGTGTATGTGTCCAGGAATTTACCCATTTCTTCTAGATGTTCTAGTTTATTTGCACAGAGGTATTTATAGTATTCTTTGATGATAGTTTGTATTTCTGTGGGATCAGCAGTGATATCCTCTATATTATTTTTTATTGAAACTATTTGATTCTTCTCCCTTTTCTTCTTATTAGCCTGGCTAGAGGTCTATTTTGTTGATCTTTCAAAAAACCAGCTCCTAGATTCAATGATTTTTTGAAGGGTTTTTTGTGTCTCTACCTCCTTCAGTTCTGCTCTGAAATTAGTTATTTCTTGTCTTCTGCTAGCTTGTGAATTTGTTTCTATTGCTTCCCTAGTTCTTTTTCTTTTCATGTTAGGATGTCAATTTTAAAATCTTTCTTGCTTTCTCTTGTGGACATTTAGTGCTATAAATTTCCTTCTACACACTGCTTTAAATGTGTCCCAGCGATTCTGGTACATTGTGTCTTTGTTCTCATTGGTTTCAGAGAACATCTTTATTTCAGAAATAAAGATGCTCTTCATAATTTACACAGTGATAATTTACTGTTCATTTCACAATTTATCCAGTAGTCATTCAGGAGCAGGTTGTTCAGTTTCCATGTAGTTGTGTGTGGTTTTGAGTGAGTTTCTAATTTGATTGCACTGTGATCTGAGATTCTGTTTGTTATGATTTTTTTTTTTTTTTTTTTTTTTTTTTTTTTCCTGAGGAGTGTTTTACTTTCAATTATGTGGTCAATTTTAGAATAAGTGCAATGAGATGGTGAGAAGAATGTATATTCTGTTGGTTTGCAGTGGAGAGTTCTGTAGATGTCTATTAGGTCCACTTGATCCAGAGCTGAATTCAAGTACTGAATATCCTTGTTAATTTTCTCTCTCGTTGATCTAATATTGACAGTGGGGTGTTAAAGTCTCCCTCTATTATTGTGTGGGAGTTTAAGTCTCTTTGTATGTCTCTAAGAACTTGCTTTATGAATCTGAGTGCTCCTATATTTGGTCCACATATATTTAGGATAGTTAAATCTTCCTGTTGCATTGATCCCTTTACCATTAGGTAATGCCCTCCTTTGTCTCTTTTGATCTCTGTTGGTTTAAAGTTTGTTTTATCAGAAATTAGGATTGCAACTCCTGATTTTTTTTCTTTCCATTTGCTTGGTAAATATTCCCCCATCCCTTTATTTTGAGCCTATGTGTGTCTTTGCACGTGAGATAGGTCTCCTGAATGCAGGACACTGATTGGTCTTCACTCTTTTTCTAATTTGTCAGTCTGTGTCTTTTAATTGGGGCATTTAGTCCATTTATATTTAAGGTTAATATTGTTATCTGTGAATTTGATCATATTGTTATGATGCTAGCTGGTTATTTTGCGCATTAGTTGATGCAGTTTCTTCATAGTATTGATGGACTTTACAATTTGGTATGTTTTTGCAGTGACTGATATGGGTTGGTCCTGTCCATGTTTAGTGCTTCCTTCAGGAGCTCTTGTAAGGCAGGCCTGGTGGTGACAAAATCTCTCAGCATTTGCTTGTCTGTAAAGGATTTTATTTCTCCTTTGCTTATGAAGCTTAGTTTGACTGCATATGAAATTCTGCGTTGAAAATTCTTTTCTTCAAGAATGTTGAATATTGGCCCCCATTCTCTTCTGGCTTGTTGGATTTCTGCAGAGAGATCTGCTGTTAGTCCGATGTGCTTTTCTTTGTGGGTAACTGGACCTTTCTCTCTGGCTGCCCTTAACTTTTTTTTTCTTCATTTCAACTTTGGCAAATCCGATGGTTATGTGTTTTGGGGTTGCTCTTCTCTAGGAGCATCTTTGTGGTGTTCTCAGTATTTTCTGAATTTGAATGTCAGCCTGTCTTTCTAGGTTGGGGAAGTTTTCCTGGGTAATATCCTGAAGAGGGTTTTCCAACTTGGTTCCATTCTCCCTGTCACTTTCAGGTACACTAATAAAAAGTAGATTTGGTCTTCTCACATAGTCCCATATTTCTTCCTTTTCATTCTTTTTCTCTAATGTTGTCTTCTCATTTTATTTCATGAAGTTGATCTTCAATCTCTGCTATCCTTTCTTCTGCTTGATTGCTTTGGCTATTGATACTTGTGTATGCCTCACGAAGTTCTCATGCTGTGTTTTTCATCTCCATCAGATCATTTATATTCTTCTCTAAACTGGTTATTCTAATTAGCAATCCGTCTAACCTTTTTTCAAGGTTCTTAGCTTCCTTGCTTTGTGTTAGAACATGCTCCTTGAGGTTAGAGGAGTTTGTTATTACCTGCCTTCTGATGCCTACTTCTGTCAATTTGTGAAACTCATTCTCTGTCCAGTTTTGTTCCCTTGCCGGCATGGAGTTGTGATCCTTTGGAGAAGAAGAGGAGTTCTGGTTTTTGGAATTTTCAGCCTTTTTGTCCTGGTTTATTCCCATCTTTGTGGCTTTATCTACCTTTGGTCTTTGATGTTGGTGACCTTCGGATGGGGTCTCTGAGTGGATGTGCTATTCCTTTCTGTTTGTTAGTTTTTCTTCTAACAGTCAGGCATGTCTGCTGCAAGTCTGATGGAGTTTGCTGTAGGTCCACTCTAGACCCTGATTAACTGGGTATTACCAATGTAGGCTGCCAAACATCAAAGATTGCTGCCTGGTCTTTTCTCTGGAAGCTTCATCCCAGAGGGGAACCTGCCAGGTGCCAGCCAGAACTCTCCTGCACGAGGTGTCTGTCAACCTCTTCTGGGAGATGTCTCCCAGTCAGGATACATGGGGGTCAGAGACCCACTTGAGGAGGCAGTCTGACCCTTAGCAGAACTCGAACGCTATGCTGGGAGTTCAGCTGCTCTCTTCAGAGCCATCAGGCAGGGACCTTTAAATCTGCTGAAACTGTGCCCACAGTCGCCTCTTCCCCAGGTACTGTGTCCCAGGGAGATGAGGGTTTTTTTCATCTATAAGTTCCTGACTGTGGCTGCTGCCTCTTTTTCAGAGATGCCCTGCCCTGCAGTGGGCTCCACCCGGTTCAAGCTTCCTGGGTCAGCTTTGTTTACACTGTGAGGGCAAAACCGCCTACTTAAGCCTCAGCAATGGCAGACGCCCCTCCACTTAGCATCCCAGGTGGATCTCAGACTGCTGCTGTGCTGGCAGTAAGAATTTCAAGCCAGTGGATTTTAGTTTGTTGGGCTCCATGGGGTTGGGACCCGCCTAACCAGACGACTTGGCTCCCTGACTTCAGTCCCCTTTCCAGGGGAGTGAGCGGTTCTGTCTCACTGGCGTATCTGGCACCACTGGGGTATGGGGGAAAAAAACAAAAAACAAACAAACAAACAAAAAACTCCTGCAGCTAGTTCAACGTCTGCCTGAACGGCCACCTAGTTTTGTGCTTGGAACCCAGAGTCCTGGTGGCGTGGACACTGGAGGAAATCTCCTGGTCTGTGGGTTGTAAAGACCATGGGGAAAGTGCAGGATCTGGGCTGGAGCGCATGACTCCTCAGGCTCAGTCCCTCATGGCTTCCCTTGGGTAGGGGAGAAAATTCCCCAGCCTCTTGTGCTTCCCAGGTGAGGTGACGCCCTACACTGTTTCAGTGGCCCTCCATGGGCTTGCACCCACTGTCCAACTAGTCTCAGTGAGATGAACCAAGTACTTCAGTTGGAAATGCAGAAATCACCTGCCTTCTGCATCGATCTCACTGGGAGCTGCAGACCCAAGATGTTCCTATTCGGCCATCTTGCTAGCCACTGTGATATTATTTCTAATACCCTAGGAGGATGTTATTCCTGAGATCACAGAGAGTGTACACCTTGTGATATTATTTGTAATATTTTAGAATGATGTTACTCCTAATGTCCTAGAAGGTGTACATTCTGTGATACTATTCATAATATCCTATGGGGATGTTACTTCTAATGTCACAGTGACGGTGTCACAGTGAATGTATGTACATCCTGTGATATTATTTGTAATGTCCTAGGGAGATATTACTGCTAATGTCACTATGTTGTATACTCTGTGATATTATTAGTAATATCCTAGGGAGATGTACTTTTAATGTCACTGTGTGTGTGCACCCTGTGAAATTATTTGTAATATCCTAGAAGGATGTTACTACTAATGTTACAGTGGGTGTACACTCTGTGCTATTATTAGTAATATTTTAGGGAGATGTTACTCCTAATGTCATAGTGAGTGTACACCCTGATATCCTAGGTAGATGTTACTCCTAATGTCACAGTGGTGGTACATCCTGTGGTATTATTCGTAATATCATAGGAAGATAGGACTCCTAATAGCACAGTGGGTGAACTCTGATATCATTTGTAATATCCTAGAAAGATATAACTCCCAATATCACAGTGGGTGTACACCCTGTGGTTTTATTTGTAATATCCTACGGAGAAAGTACTCCTAACACTACAGTGAGTGTACACCCCACAAGTGATATTTTTCCTAATGTCCACGGGGCAAGAAAATGATTTTACTCCCAATATCACAGGGGATGTACACCCCTCTGTTATATTGTTCCCTATATCCAGGGGTAAAGAGAACCATATTTCTTCCAACATTGCAGGGGTGGACACCACCCTGTGATACATTTTCTAATATCCAATGGGGAACAGAATGATATTACTCCAAATATCTCATGGAATGTACACACTTTCTGTGTTATTGTTCGTAATATCCCCGGAGGGACAGGATGATATTACTGCCAATATCGTAGGGGTGGACACCCGCCCCGTGAAATCGTTCGTAATATGTAGCGGAGGAGAGGAAGATATTACATTCAAAATCACGGAAGTTGTACAGCCCCTTTGTGATATGTTTTCTAATATCCAGGGGGGAGAGGATGATCTTACAATCAATATCACAGGGAGTGTACACCCTCTTGTAATATTGTTCCTAATATCATGGCAAGGAGAAGATAATAACAATTTTGCAGGGGTTGTACACCTGCCCTAATATATCACTCCCCGTATCGCAGGGGCTGAACACCCTCCATGATATGGTTTGTAATATCCAGAGTGGGAGACAGTGATATTACTTCCCATACCACAAGGGATGTTCACCCCACTGTGATCTAGTTAATAATATCCCAAAGTGGAGGAAATGACATTACTCCCAATCTCACAGGGGCTGTATCAATATCACCCCCCCGTGATATTGTTCATAATATCCTAGTGGGGAGATGATGAAACTCTTACTATTTCAGCGGGTGTACATTCCCGTGTGATATTGTTCCTAAAATTCAGGGGAAGAGAGGATAATATTACTCCCAATATGGCAGGGGTTTTATACCCCCCAACCCCCATGATAGTGTTCTTAATATCCAGGTTGGGAGAGGATGATATTACTTTCATTTTCACAGGAAGTGTAAACCCCCATGTGATATTGTTCATTATATTTGGCGGGGGGTGGGGGGCGCGAGTATGATATTAATCCCAATATCACAGGAGGTGTACATCCTTCTGTGATATTGTTCATAATATCCAGAGACGGAAAGGATGATATTATTCCAAACATCACAGGGGTGTACACGCCCCTTTGATATTGTTAGTAATATCCAAAGAAAGAGAGTATTGTATTATTCCCAATATCACCCTATGGTATTTTTGGTAATATCCAGAGACCGAAAGGATGATATTACTCCCAACACTGAAGAGGATGTACACCCTCCTTTGATATTTTTTGTAATATACAGGGGGAAAGAGGATAATATGAACAATATCACAGGGGGTGTACATTCCCCTGTGATATTGTTCATAATATCCGGGGAGAAGAGGATGAAATTGCTCCAAATATCAAAGGAGGTGTACATCCTTCTGTGGCATTTTTCGTAATATCCAGAAGGAGAGAGGGTAATATTACTCACAATATCATGGGGGGTGTACACTCCAAATATCACTGGGGGGTGTACACCCATCTGTGATATTATTTATAATATCTGGTGGGAGGGGGTAGAGGATGATATTACTCCCAGTATCAAAGGGGATGTACACTCCCACCTGTGATATCCCTAATATACCGTGGGGGAGAGAATCACACTGCTCCCAATATAGCAGCAAGTATACACCTCTTCTGCGATATTGTTCCTAATATCCAGAAGGGGAGAGGATAATATTACTCCTAATATTGTAGAGGTTGTATACCCCCCTGTGATATTGTTGGTAATATCTAGGGGGAAAGAGGATGGTATTACTCCCAATATCACAGGAGGTGTACACGACTCTGTGATATTGTTCATAATATGCAACAGGGAAAAAGATGATATTACTCCCAGTATCGCAAAAAGTGTAAACTCCCCCTGTAATATTGTTTGTAATATCCAGGAGGAAAGAGGATAACATTACTCCCAATATCACGGGGGGCTGTACACCCCTAAGTGGGGAGAGGATATTACTCCCAATGTCGCAGAGGGTGTACACCTAACCTGTGATATTGTTCATAATATCCAGAGGGGGAGGAAGGTATACTATAACTCCCAATATCGCAGGGGGTGTACACTCCCTTTGTGATAATGTTTGTAATATCTAGTGGGAAAGAGGATGATATTACTCCCAATATCGCAAGGGGTATACACTCTCCCTGTAATATTGTTCGTAATATCTAGTGGGGAGAGGACGATGTTACTTCCAATATCACATGGGGTATACACCCCATTTGTAATATTATTCGAAATATCCAAGCGGGAAGAGGTTGATATTACTCCCAATATCGCAGAGGAAGCACATTTCCACTGTGATATTGTTCATAATATCCAAAGGCAAAAAGGATATTACATTCGATATCGCAGGGTGTGTACACCCCCCATGTGATCTTGTTCATAATATCCAGGGGAAGAGAGGATGATTTTACTCCTAATATTGCAGGGGGGGTACACTTCATCAGTGATATTGTTGGTTATATTCAGGAAATGAGAAGATAATACTACTTCCAAAATCGCAGGGAGTGTACACCTTCCTGTGATATTGTTGCCAATATTCAGGGAGGGACAGGATATTACTCTCATTATCGCAGGGGGTGTACATCTCTTCGTTGATATTGTTCTTCAGTGTGGGGAGAAGATGATATTACTCCCAATATCACGGGGGGGGGGTATACCAGTTACCCCGCTGGTAACTATACACGGCCCCCGCCGTGATACTGTTCCTAATATCCGTGGGATAGAGAATGATTTTACTCCCAATGTTGCAGCATGTGTACACTTCTTCTGTGATATTGGTCCTAATATCCAGAAAGGGAGAGACTAATATTACTCTTAATATCGCAGGAGGTGTACAGCTCTCCTGTGATATTGTTCCTAATATCCAGGGAAGGAGAGGATGATATTACCCCCAGTATCACAGAGTGTCTACATTCCCTCTTCTATATTGTTGCTAATTTCAAGGGGGGAGATTATGACATAACTTCCAATGTTGCAGGGGGTGTACACCTTTCCTGTGATATTGTTCCTAATATCCAGAGAGGAAGAAGATATTACTCCCAATATTGCAGGGGATGTATACTCCACTTGTGATATTGCTCCTAATATCCAGGTGGGGAGAGGATGATATTACTCCCACTATCACAAATGGTGTACCCCACCCCCGTGATATTGTTCCTAATATTCAGGCGGGGAGAGGATTATATTACTCTCAATATCGCAGGGGCTGTATACTCTTCCTATAATATTGTTCCTAATATCCAAGGAGGGAGAGGATGATATTAGTACCAATATCGCAGGGGTTCTACACTCCTTCTGAGATTTTGTTCCTAATATCCACTGTGGGATAGGATGATATTACTCCTAATGTCAGAAGGGGTGTACACCCCAATGCGATATTGTTCCTAATATCCACTGGGAAAGACAATGATATTACTACCAATATCGCAGGGGGTGTACAGCCCTCCTGTGATATTGTTCCTAGTATCCGGGAGGGGGGGAAAGGATGATATTACTCCAAATGTCGTAGCAGGTGTACATCCCCATTGTGATATTGTTTCTAATATCCAAAGGGGGAGAAGATGATATTACTCCCTATATCGCAGGGGATGTGCACCCCCCTTGTGACAGTGTCCCTAAGATTTAGAGGGAGAGAGGGTGACATTACTCTCAATATCGAAGTTGGGTGATATTTAAGACATAAAAATTATGTACAAAGAATTATACAATATTTGTCTTATATTGTTTAAGGAATAAATCAGCAATATAGTTGATGTGTCCTGTATACTTTTTTTATTATTATCGTTTTTCTATTCCATTATTCTGAAATGCTGGTAACTATTATTCTCAATTTGGTGAAGGTAATTTCAATTTCTTTATACTTTCAGATCATATTAAATGTTTATGTATACGACATTATACTATAAACATTTTTTGCATCATATAAT
The DNA here is from genome assembly GCF_024542745.1 of Macaca thibetana thibetana. Taxonomy (NCBI): domain Eukaryota; kingdom Metazoa; phylum Chordata; class Mammalia; order Primates; family Cercopithecidae; genus Macaca; species Macaca thibetana. The sequence goes on from NC_065588.1 coordinate 55,945,656, forward strand.
AATCATCCATGTTGATATAAGTAGCTTTGGGTCATTGTTTTTTTGCTGCTACATATTATCCCAAGCAATATATTTGTGTTGTTTAAGTTGTTAAATTAGCACAAATTGAGGAATATAAACAACACAAATGTATTATCATACAGTTCTTTAGGACAGAAGTCTGACATGTACCTCACCAGGCTAAACTCAAGGGTAGATAGCACTATGCTCCTTCCTGGGGGCCTTGGTGAGAGGATTCATTTCCTTACCCCTTTAATCTTCTTAGAGGCTGCTTATATCCCTTAGCTCATAGTCCTCCTTCCTCCTTCTTCAAAGTCACCAACATCAGGCCAAGTCCTTTCCATGCTGCCATCTCTCCAGTCATCTACCTCCCGCCTCTTTCTTTCACTTCTAAGCGCCCTTGTGATTACACTGGGTCCAGTTGGATAATCCAGGATAATCTTCCCACCCTCCAGAGCTATGATAAATAAATGTGCATTTGTTATTCACTGTCCATAGTATGGCACAGTTATAGGAGCCTGAAGGGATCAAGACAAATAGTATAGTGAAACAAAACAGTTCAAAGTTTTATTGTCATATAACATGATTTAAATGGTTTTCTGTTTAAACATTTTATAATTAAAATAGAAAACATTCAGACATGCTTTAAATATCTAAGTCCTGTTTTATTTGTTTGTCTTATAGGTTACTACTCCTTTCTTCACAAAATAAAGATATCATTTTCCTTAAAAAAGAAAATTGACTAATATCATGGGAACATCAACTTTCCTACCTGGATCATCCACTCTTTAGTTATATGTCTTTAATACTGGAATATAATGTGAAGTATTATCAAATAGCAATAAGGTGGTTTCATTTAACCTTTTAGAAAAGCTTTTAGAATAAAAATAATGTTAAAAATATTTAATGGGTGGTAATGTATATATACATCATAGTATGAAAGAATGTCCAGGATATATTTTTAAGTTACAAAAGCAAGGCACAGAACAGTGTATGGTTTGATATATTTTGCAAAAGAACGAAGGGAAAATGAAAATATCTCAATAGAAACACTAACAGGATACACCATGAACTAATAAAAGTGATTTTAAAGAATGAAGACAGGAGTTGGAGCAAGAATAACTGTATACTATTTTATAGTGTTTTAATGTTCAAATCATATGAATGTACTACCTATTCCAAAATTAAATTAAATTAAATTAAATGTTAAAGAGATACAAATAGGCACCAATTTGCCATTTTATTGTTTTCAATATAAGAGTACAGCTGTTACAGAAAGGCCCGATTTTAATCATAGCAGCAATTTAGGAAAGAAATTTGCTCAAAATGTTAGGTAACAAGATAATTGGTATTTAATGCAGTGATTCTCAAATTTTATGGTGCACAAAATCACCCAGGTGATTTGCTAAAAATCTATATTCTTAGGGTCTAACCCTGATTATGGATTAATAGGTTTGAAGTGGGGTTAAAAATATGCATTTTAACAAGAACCCTTCGTAATTTTTAACTTTCATGCAGAAATTTATTGACTCTACTTTCAGTAGTCTTGACTTAATTTCAGGGAACCAAATATATTAAATTTTTTGTGCTGTTACAATATTAACAGATTCTCAAAGATAGCAAACAAATCATTCCTTTAATGCCTGAAAACATCATTTCTAACAGGAATAATTTTCCTCGTTTTCAAATTTGACATTTCATTGCATTGATTAACTAATTTAGAAAGTTAATGTTTGCAAACCCAAGTCTTTGTATCTAACACTAATAGGTAATGTTATATAATAAACCATAAGAAGGGAGTAAAGAACATTGCAGGTTTAACATTTCAGTAAAAAGGGAAAGCTCTGTATTACTGAGCATTCCCCAGAGAGACAGAACCAATAGGACATAAGAGATGCATTATGGGAATTGGTTCACTTGATTTTGGAGTCCAAGAAGTCCCATAGTATGCCTTCTGCAAGCTAGAGAACCCAGAATTGGCTAGTGTTATTTAGTCTGAGTCTAAAGGCCTGAGAACCAAGGAGGTGAGTGAGGAATGGGAGGGTGCCACTGATGTAAGTCATGAGGTCAGAGAACCAGGAGCACCCATGTCTGAAGGCAAGAGAAGATGCATATCCCAGCTCAAGAAGAGGGACAGAGATAATTCACTGTTCCTCTGCCTTTTTGTTCTATTCAGGTCCTCAGTGGATTAGATAACATCTACCCACCCACACAGGTGAATGGATCTATTATACTTAGCCTACTGATTCACATGCTAATGTCTTACAGTAACACCCTCACAGAAGACCAAGAAACAATGTTTTACCAGCCATCTGGGCACCCCATAGTCCAGTCAAGTAGACATGTAAAATTAACCTTCACAAGGTTTATACCAGTTACAACGTAAATTTCAAACTTTTAAAGTGGAGTAGTGAGCATTGTTAGTTTTTGTGCTGGCACATCTTCTGAACCTCATTTCCATGTTAGGAAAATTCCCCATTTTATGAGTTTTCTTTAGAGGTAGGAACTATCTTTTAATACAGGAGCGAGATACTCTCTTTTTAAAGCATATCTACAGTTGCAACAAGGCTTCACTCAAATCTAGGGACACAAATATAGGAAATTACATTCCTGCCCACATGGCCTCCAAGCTTGGTTCTTTGGCCCCATGAGACCCTTTGAACCTCCCAATAGCTTTTTAGTACATTTCTTTTTTTGCTTAATAAAAAGAAATGAGTTGGTTTTGTTTTTTACATCTAAGTACCCTTACATGGGGATTTTAGGTTTAAAAAATCAACTGATATATCAAATAGGGGAAATAAGGCTTTATAGCAGTTAATGCAAAGGAAAATCAAATAGGCATAGTTGATTCCGGCTTAATGTAAGTCAACGATACTATGTGCCTGCCCAAATCACTCATACGCACTTGGAGAGATGAGTAGCATTGATAGGATAGAGTTCAGTACATGAAAAAAAATGATACCACTGATTCTAGAACTCTGCATTGGTCCATTGACACCTGGTGTAAAGTCTTCAGCTCTAGATCCTACATTTTAAAGAAATCTTTATAAATGAGTATTTCCAGAAGAAACCTTGAAAGTTAGATTAGAAGAAATGTAAAATCAAACAGATATTTGCCAGCTTAAAGAGGTGATTTGGTGAAGGATATATGGACACAATCTATTAATAATCCAAATGTTTTCCTATAGAAAAATATATGTGTAACACTGGACAGAATTTTCATGGGTTATTTAATTTATTGTGAGACTTACTTAACAATTGAAGCTACATAAAGAAAGAAATAGGCTGGGTGTGGTGATAGGATCACACCTGTAATCCCAGCACTTTGGAAGGCTGAGGATTACCTGAGGTCAGGAGTTTGAGACCAGCCTGGCCAATATGGGGAAACCCTATCTCTACTAAAAATATTTTAAAAGATTATCTGGGTGTGGTGGCACGTGCCTGTAGTCCCAGCTACTCAGGAGACTGAGGCACGAGAATCACTTGAACCCAGGAGGTGGAGGTTGCGGTAAGCTGAAATTGTGTCACTGCACTTCAATTTGGGCAACAGAGCAAGATTCTGTCTCAAAATAAATAGATAAATAAATAAATAAATAAATAAATAAATAGTCACATTCAATAGAGGCTAACAACAATTTCTCAGTATGTTCAAAGGACATTTCTAGAGTACCAGATGGGAGATCCTTGGCATAACTTTATATGTATATAAAATATATGTATTATATACATTATATATTATATATATGCTAGGATGATCTCACATCAATTTTAGTATACAATACATAATTTCCTACTCAGCTTTCTAGAAAACCTTAAAGACCAAGGAAAGAAACTGAGTGACATATTCATCTAGGCATTAGAATTTCCCCTCTCAACTCCCAGTATCATGTCAAATTCTCTCCATCAGATAAAAGCTGGAGCTGATAAAATGAGTTTGGGAATATTTCACAGTGAAATTGGAATTTCTTAAACACAAGACAATGAAAGAACACCTATGTGATTTATTGAAAACAGACAAATACTGTAGTGTAGTGTGATCCTTTTGAGATGGATTGCCTAAAGCTTTCCCTAGTTGGGTATGTGTTCTATTTAGTGATGAGAAATCAGAAGCAAAGAATGGAGTAAACATGCTTTATTTCACTTACAGGCTAAAAATATGAAAAGTAAGTGTTATTTTATTTACAACGCTAAGATTTAAAAATCAAAAGCACTATTTACTTTTTATTTTGAAAATTCAGTCTATGACTTTGAGAAAGATACCTAACAAGGAACATGATAGAAATCTGGTTATAACTTCTACGGCAGTCAAGCAGAGATCAGATTTTTTTAAACAACTAAATGAGAGGAGAAATACTTGATTAGATTTTCTAGATAAGTCAGAATTTATCAATAATGTAAAGTAAGGCACACCTACATATAATTATTGATAGTTTCAGAATAGTGACAAACAGAAGGAATTAGATTGAATGGTCAAATTGAGAGGATTTGATTTCTTTTTTGCCTGGGATTTTCCTTGCTTTTTGTTTTGTTTTGTTTGTTTGTTCATTTGTTTTGAGATTTCATTTAGGACTAGTCTGGCTGTGAAACTCGTACTGTATTATTTTTTTTTCAAACAACCTAAAATATGGTATAACCCCAATGTCTCCACACCCTGCAGTTTGCAAAAGATCATTCATTCCTTTATAAGGCAAAGCCTGAGTCACTTTATCAGCGACATAGCAAGTCCAATGTTTATTGCTTATCTTTTCCAACTGTGTCTGAGAAATGTCAGTTAAGTTGTATATTTCTTTTTTCTTTTTTTTTTTTTTTTTTTTTTTTGAGACGGAGTCTCTCTCTGTCGCCCAAGCTGGAGTGCAGTGGTGTGATCTCAGCTCACTGCAAGTTCCGCCTCCCAGGTTCATGCCATTCTCCTGCCTCAGCCTCTTGAGTAACTGGGACTACAGGTGCCCGCCACCACGCCCAGCTAATTTTTTGTATTTTTAGTAGAGATGGGTTTTCTCCGTGTTAGCCAGGGTGGTCTCGATCTCTTGACCTCGTGATCCGCCCTTCTGGGCCTCCCAAAGTGCTGGGATTACAGGTGTGAGCCACCGTGCCCGGCCAGTGAGTTGTATATTTCTAACAGATACGTTTTGGTCACTCTCAGTGACATAATATACCCAGATTTCTTTCTGGTCATCTCTTCCTAACCCACTATTATGTTTCTTCTACTACTAATGTCTCCACATTTTTATATTTTGAAAGACTTTTTGGTCATTTCTTATTGTCCCAAAGTACAGTTCCACCATGCTGTAATGTTTCACAACCTTTACCGAAAGTCTGAAGATTTAAATAGAGGGTAGTGTGGGTAGGAATTACAAAACAGCAAAGGAAAACACTTCAAGGACAGGAATGAAGCCAATTCATCCTTCTAACCCTCATGTATCTCACAGAAACTTAATTCAGATATTAAATAAGTTTTTATTTGAGTAAATATATTAGTAGATTGAGTGCTGTGCCTTGCCCAACAGAGCAATGCTCAAATGGTGCTATTAATATGGATTTTCTATCAGATCCAGAATATTGAATCTCTAATGATATTGAAATATAATCTTTAATAGAGAAAATAAAATGCAAAACACAATAAAACTCCAGAATATTGAACCTCTAATGATGTTTAAGTATAATATTTAATAGAGAAAGTAAAACTCAAATTTTTGTTTTCATAGGATTTCTTGATCTACCGTATAAACCCCAAATCTAATATTGTCTATGCATTTTGTCTACTTTGTCTATTTCATCAGAAAATATTATATCATACGTTTTATAGTAAGAGTCTCTTGCCCCAACACTGGAAATGAAAAAAAGTTTATATATTCCCACCATAGTAGTGCTGAAACTAGGAGAAATGTCTCATAATCAGGCATTGTCCCTGCAAAATGACAAGTTCAGTCCACATAGACCATCCTGAGCTTTCAGGAAAAGATAAAGAGTGTCTGAAATACTTATATACATAGTACATTTCTGGAAGCTATAAATGGCTGATGCGTGAGATTTCATCGGAAGAGGCAGTGTCATTGTATGTAAAGTGATGGGCAGAATTCAAGAGTAATAGGGCTCCAGTCAATGGAGAGAGCACCTGCAAGGGTATGGCTCAGTGGCTTGCAACACTGAAATCTAAGAGTGGAAAGTGAGAACAATAATGAGGGCAGTATTTCAAGGGCTTACATCTGACACCAGCAGTTCTTGAGATACTAAATATTCAGATCTGCTTGTCAATTAAAGGGTAACATGGGACTTCAAATGTCATCATCAGAATTCTATCATCTGGGCATGTGAAAAATCCAAACTCATGATGCTATGGTTTGAATGCTTGTTCCTTCCCCAACTCACATTGAAATTTGATTGCCGTTTTAACAGTATTAAACAGAGGCAATGGACTTTGCCCTCATGAAGGGATTGCCATTAACTTGGTAATTTTTTCTGTTTATTGTGGGGGTGTGTTCCTTACACAAGGATTCATTCAGGTTCACTCTTGTTCCCCCTCACCATCTCACCTTTTGCCATGAGATAACAAGCAAGAAGGCTCTCTCCAAATGCTGGCACCTTGATCTCGCTTTAGCCTCCCAAAGTACTGGTACTACAGGCATGAACTACTGTGCCTAGCCTCTGCCTTCTTTTTTAATGTCCTGTCAAACCATTTCCAATCCCCACCTGCTTTGCCAGCTACATTCCAGTCACAGTATATATCTTTCTCACACTGGAGCTGGGCTTTTTTCAGCCTTTTTATTACTGCAAGCACATCCTTAACTTGTAACATTTCCACAGTCTGTTCTAACTGCTGGAATTACTTTTCCTTCCACTCTTTGAATAGTTTTCTTTGCCTTGTTATTTAATTCTACATCAAATGTCACTTCTTTCTCAGAAAATGCTCTCTAATAATCTAATCTGAGCTATCTCCTCTCTTACATTTAATACTCACCCCCTCAATTTCTGTTATATTGCCTTTTGCTCATCTTAACAATTGTTTATTTCTATGTTAACTAGTGAGCTTTTGAATTCCACTTCTAGAATGCAAGCCCTAGGGGCAAGGAGATCTTCTAAATCTTGTTCTACACTAGACCCCCAAAATCTAGACAATCAGTAGTAGGTGGTCAGTAAACATGTGCAGAAAGGCTAGAAAAGGCAAAGGTAGGTTTAAAAAATACAAACAAATTGACTAAATCTAATTTTGAACATTAAGAAAGACTTACTGCAATGTTAACATTTATTTTAAAAGGAGAAGTAAGGCATATTACTAAGTGAAAGAAGTCCACTGGAAAAGGCTACATACTATAGGATTCCACCTATATGACATTCTGGAAAAGTCAAAACTACAGATATAGTAAAAAGATCAGCAGTTTCCAGGGGAAGGAAAGTGTTGGGAGGTGGAATGAATAGGTGGAACACTAAGGACTTTTAGGGCAGTTAAAATATTCTATATGATACTATCATGCTGGATACATGTCATTATACTTTTGTCTAAACCCATAGAATGTACAACACTAAGAGTGAGCCCTAGTGTGACCTATAGACATTGTGTGATTATGATGTGTCAGTGTGGGCTCTACAGTTGTAACAAATCTATCACTATGGTGGAAGCTGTTGATAATGGAGGAGGCTAACCATGTGCAGTGGCAGAGGTATCTTGGAAATCTCTATACCTTCTTCTTCTTTTTCTATGAACCTAAACCCTCTGAAAAATTAAACCTTTAAAAAGAGAGTAAAGCAATAATTGTAATACTGTAGTAGCAGATACAATCATTGGTAAAGGCAATGGGTAACGCCTAATAGTAATTTACTGTGTGATGTGGTATCCATTACTTGAGCAACTTTTGAGTATAACATTTCACCCTATATAAAAGTAAGCTATTTTTTGCAAATTATTTCAGCCAAATGTTTGTGAATTAGCTTAGTTTATCATTTATATATGCTATAAGTTAAGATTTTAAGATTTATATATGTTATAAATTTGACAGGATTTCTGATAACTAACAGATATGGATTTTCTCCACAATATGTTGAGAAGTTAATTACATAAAAATATTTAAATGCATAATTCTATTTTAACTTTAATAATTTTGTTAAGTGAAAGAAGCAATAATTTCTCTTCAGAAACTATGGCCGTATGTTTCACAAATATTTACGTAAGATTGTTTTTATATATTATATTAAGTTTTCTCAAAAGAAGGGCAATCAATACCATATATTGCATTTTAATAAGTGGCTATACCCATATAATCATAGAAAACATGAATTGTTTTATGTATTACTAACTTAAAATTGTCCCAGACTTACAGAAATGGAAATATTGTTTCACAAGGAATTCATTTTAATAGGTTTTCAATGTACAGCTATATTATTGTCTTCAAATGAACTTTTATTGAGGAATACTCTCTGGGAAATAAGTAGACATTAACAGAGCCTAGCCTATGAAAGATCAATTTAGACCACTTTTAATATTATGCTAGATATTATTAGGCATTTATAAAGTGATTCATGTCGACACTCAGGAGTTCAGAGTTATTTATTTTATGTAATAAAAATATAACTTTCCATGAAAATTTGGAATGGAAGAAATTGCCTTGAAAATTCAGTTTCCCTGATTCAAAAAGTTCAAATTGAATTACACTTTTCAGTAGAAATATTCATAAAGTTGTCAGTTTGTGTCAGTTTCATGAGAAGATGATGTAAATTTTCAGAGAAGGCTATTTATAGAACCTTTTCATACTATATTTTTAATGTCATTTAATGTTATTTCTCATATTCATGTTTCTTAAAATCCAATTCTGATGAGATATGGTTTAATAAAAATTATAGCTATATATATTAAATAATGATTAACTTAATTAAATTTTGATAAAAGCAACTAAAGTTGTTTTACAAAATTTATGTTTGTAAGGGGTGTTTCTTTTGACTCCTTTTCAAACAATAAAATACTGATGACTATAGACAGACAATGTATTTGGGGATGCCCTGATTTGTTTACGTACTGGAAAATCGTGGTTCTTCTTAATTGTCATTAGGGGAAAATCTCAAAATTACATACTGAGTAAACAACTAACAAAATGTTTGCTTTCTATAGTTCATTCTCTTCAAAGTGTAATAAAATTTACATACTGGAAGTTTAGAAGGTTTGAACTCTAGATCCAGAATTATCTTTTAAGAGAATACTCTGAAAAAGTAACTGTAGCTGGGCATGGTGACTCATGCCTTTAATCCCAGCTCTTTGGGAGGCTGAGGCAGCCAGATCGCTTGAGCTCAGGAATTTAAGACCAGCCTGGGCAACATGGCAAAACCCTGTCTCTACCAGAAATACAAAAACTAGTCAGGCGTGGTGGCATGCACCTGTAGTCCCAGCTACTATGGAAGCTGAAGCAGGAAAATCACTAGAACCCAGGAGGCAGAGGTTGCAGTGAGCTGAAATGGCACCACTGCACTCCAACCTGGGTAACAGAGCCAGACCCTGTCTCAAAAAAAAAAAAAAAAAAAAAGGAAACTTTAGTTGATTTCCTCTTGTTACCTATAAAATAGTGATAGCCATATCAGTCCTTCCTAACTCATAGACACTTTTAATGATAAAATTACTGTATGTACTGTCGACTCAAAGAAGCATAGGCGTATTTCATGAAGAATTTGTTGCTTGTTTCAATGATTTAAAAAAACACACACACATTCTTGGAGATACAGTTTTCAAATTTTACCTGTTTATATCCAAGGAGATAAAAATGATGGCTGTGTGTATTTTTGCAAGTGTGTGTGTTTTGTTGGAAAAGAATAGATAGATTCCCGTTCCATTTGATGACATACTGTGTATTTTGGACCACAACCTCCACATGAAGAAATTTTTAAAACTGGACAAAATACACCAAGTATGTTTTTTAAGAGCAAGAAAGAGCCAAGAATTTTGTAACACATATCAACAGACTGACAGCTGTCTCAGTAGCAAAAAGGAAGTCAAACAACTGTGGAATGATTTATCAATGTGCTAGAACCAACCATTTGCTATCTAAAAGAATCTCCTTCAAAAATATAACTGCAACAAAGGCATTTTCAAGGAAACCAAATATGAAAGAATTCACCACAAGCAGACTGGCAGTAAAGGAATTTCTACTAGATGATAAGTTAATATGGGAGGAAAAAAACACAACCAAAAAGACTAGAAATTAGCAAATCTGTAAAAAAATCCAGATGAACATCTATAAACTAAAAATAAATATAATAATCATACTGTTTTATGTCATTTAAGAGTATATATTATGGTATTGGCCTAGGAATACAGAAATAAATACAGATAGAAAACCCAGTAACACACTCAGTGATGTAGAGACACTTGGCGTAAGGCAGAGATGGCTTTGCATAGCAGTGCAACAATAAATGGTCCTGGGGCAATTGAGTACTCATTCACGTGGAAAACTAAAATTGGACGCTACTTCACACTACTAATATTTATAGAACTAAATGTGAAAGGGAAAATAGTAGACAGTAGAGCTTTTAGAAGTTAATAAAAAATACTTTCATGATCTTAGAGCAAGGAAATATTTAGTAAACAAGACATAAAAATAAATATTTATAAAAGAAATATGTATTAATTGAGTTACATTAAAATTAAGATCATCCTTTTATCAAAAGCAGCATTTGGGGTATAAAAATGCAAATAACATAATAGAAGACTATTATTACAGTATATGAAATTGACAAAGGGCTTATATCCAGGACATATAAAAATATCCAGGACATATAAAGAGTGCCAGAAATCAATAGGAAAAGTCAACACAATGGAAAAATAAAAAAAATGAGGAGCTATAACTTCACAAAAGGGAATACATAATTGGCCAATGTGCACATGAAAAGGAACACTCATTTATATCAGAAAAATTTAAATTAAATCTATAATGAAATAGTACTATGAAAGTAACAAAAGAGATTTTTTAAATGTCTGATAATATCAGATATTAGAAAAAATATGGAGCCACAGGAATTACTCCAACGCTCCTAGGAATGCAAGCTTTACAACTACATTGGAAAAAAACAGAAATTATCTAATAAAGCCATCAATGTGCAAAACTTCATACAGAAATTTATTCCTATGTATTTAGTCATGGAAATTGTGGGCATATAGTGTATATGTGCACTAAGAAATAAGCTCACAAAAGCTAATAGCAACATTGTGAGAGTAAATTAAAAGTCCATCAAGAATAAGATAAATTAACACATTCTGATTCATTCTAGAATGGTATAAAATAAAGTGAGAAAACTAAATGGACCTGCACCACTATTGGAGAAATGGTTAAAGCAATATTGAGCAAGAGAAATAGAACAGAGAAGAAATACACACTGCATGATTTAATTGATGTACAATTTTTTAAATAGCAACAGTTATTTTGCTTAGGTATATATTTTTGGGGTGTAGAAATATAAAGCAAAACAAGGGAGAAATTACATAAAAGTTGAAAAAGGTGGGTGAAGAATGGAGAGCAGCAAACAGGAAACTCCCATGGAGTCACAATGTTCTCTTGACCTGGGTAGTTTAATTGCTGTTCACTTTTTAATAATGTGATGCTGTATACATTTAGGTTATATGTACTTTTCTGTATATGCAACCATATCACATTTAAAGAAGTAAAAAATTTAATGTAAATGGCTAAATTCTGGAAGTCATATGGTTAAACAAGCAGTTGAAGGCTGGCGTAACAATTCAGAAAACAAGAAATCAAGATATTATATGCAAAATATTTCAAACATGAGATTGATAGATTTGGAAAGATAAATTAATATTCTATCTAAATATAACATTTAAAATATTCTTAATGTAACATAAGAAAATTTTAAAAGTCTCAACAAGGCAGGAAAATGGATTCGTTGTTTTGTTTTTCAAATCTCAATCTGATTTATGCCAATATTAATCTCCCTGTAATAAGAAGCATGTGAGAAGACCCTGCAATGCCTATTTCTGAATGTACCCAAGAAAATTAGTCTTCCATTATGAAAAAGAATTACTGAGAAGCAGAAAGAGAGGGAAAAATATAAACAATAACTCGAAAAAATGTTTATGGCATTAATATTATTTTTAAAGATGAATGCAATTGAGTAAGAAAGAATCACAATTTTGTGATTAAATAGCATCTGGAAGGGAAATCCTTCGATCATAACTGTGGAAAAGCTAGCCATCCACACTGACCAGAGAAGGTAAAACACATTGGCAAAAAAAATGATGCAATAAAAGAACAATGAATATCTATACGTCATATCTTCAAGAGGTAGAAATATGGAATTAATATAGTGTGTGGAATCTTTGTCAGTTTCTTCAAAAATAAGAAATTAACTGTAAATGTACACAATATTAAATCTTATTTTACAATGAAAAATGTGAACACTGCGTGAGAATGAAAGAGATGACATAGTGGAATGAACAGTAAAAGACTAAGTTAACATTTTTCTTATCTTCCGAGACATCAATCTCTATTTCCTCCTACTTTCTTGAGAGTTACTTATTTAAGGGGTCTCTTCTCCTCTGCTACCCTTAAATGTTAATCTATTCCATGGTTCCATCCTCAACTCTTCTATTTTCTCTGTTTCCCTTGGTAACTTCATCCTTTCTAGTGATTAAAACCACCTACATATCACAGGTTCCCATAAGCAGTTTTTACTTTTTTTCTGTTGTTTCAATTGCCTGCTGGACATTTCCATCCAATGTCTCAACTTTACACTTACAAAAAACAAAAGAAAGGAAAAGTGCAACATTTTTGTTAAACCAAAATTTCTTACAAGCCTGGTTTTGACAAACAGCATCATTATCCATGAAGTAATCCAAGTAGAAATCTTGAAAATATCCTTACTTCCTTATTTTTTTAGCCACATCTTCAACCTCCCCCTCCTATATTTGCATACATTATCATCATCATCATTACCATTATGATTATCATGATAGATTTTCAAATAATTTTGTTCTTTATACAGTGCTTCCTAAAGTCCTGTTTTAAAAGCAATCCTTGATGTATAATACAGATGGTTATTTAACATTCTCTACTACTCCATAATTTTTCCACTTCTCATCTACAGAATTGTTTTATAATTATAGCATATAACAACCTAGTTTGAATATCTAGTTTATACTTTGTTTACATGTTGTATTAGTCAGGGTTCTCTAGAGGGGCAGAACTAATGAAATACATTCATACATATATATATACAGAGAGTTTATTAAGTATTAACTCACATGATCACAAGGTCCCACAACAGGCTGTCTGAAGGCTGAGGAGCAAGGAGAGACAGTCCAAGTTCCAAAATGGAAAAACTTGAAGTTCCGTGTTCGAGGGCAGGAAGTATCCAGCATGGGAAAAAGATGTAGGCTGGGAGGCTAGGTCAGTCTCTCTTTTCACATTCTTCCACCTGCTTAAATTCTAGCCGAGCTGGAAGCTGATTAGATTATGCCCAACCAAACTAAGAGTGGATCTGCCTTTCCCAGCCCACTGACTCAAATGTTAATCTCCTATGGCAACACCCTCACAGACATATCCAGGATCAATACTTTGTATCCTTCAATCCAATCAAGTTGACACTCAGTATTAAAAATCACAAGTCCATGCCTTGTCAGCTTGAACCCATACACATCTGGGGAGACCATATACAATCTTCAAATAAAGAAAAGAATAAAGTAATAATTATGCCTAACAAAATACAATTATCCTTCATACAACCGGAAATGCACCAATCCCCAACCCAAATTCTATTACATAAAGCTAACAATACTTAAATACTGATGTGAAGTCAATAAATCTTATGTCACATGATAAAGGAGAAAGGAAATAAAATGAAGATATTTTCTTAGTACAAGTGTATACCTACACAAATATGTTTTTAACAAAAGAAGGAGGAAATACTCATAGCAATTATAGTCCTCGTTTCTGCAGCTGGTCACATGATCATAGCTGGTATTGATGAGTACCTTCTTCTACTACTCATACTGTATTCCCTTTGCCTTCAGCAAGCACCTCAGCAGGTTGTGTTTTTTTCCTGGTGAAGTGACCCAAACCTTCATTCCTGAAGGGTCTGAGTCATTTGTAGTACTGCCTAGATTGGGCTGTTGTACTTTCCTTACCTCCATTGTGGAGCAGTAGACTGATTTCATCTTGAGAGGCCAGGTCAATCACACCAGCCAAGACTGTAATTCCCTTCTTAGCCTGCTGACTTAAAGGTAGGAGAATTCCAAAGTATCCAGGTGGCAGTCTTAACTCCAGGTTTAATGGAACTATTGTTGTCTCCTGGTGGCAGCGTTCCTCCCTCTGGAGCTAAGACCTCTAGGCCAGCAGAACATAATGTCATGGGAACAGGAAGTAAACATTTTGCTAGTGGATCATTAGGGGTGATGCTGAGTGGTGCCACTTCCACTTCCACCCCTTGATTCCTGGACCCGTGAATCCTGGCTATGGAAGAAATAGTACCATAGATTGGACGCTGATTCAGAGCATACACAGCCATCTGGATAACTTTGCCCCAGCCCTGAAAAGCATTGCCACCTAGTTGGTGTTGTAATTGTGACTTCAAAAGGCCATGCCATCATTCTATCAATTCAGCTGCTTCAGGATGATGGGAACATGGTAAGACCAGTGAATCTCATGAGCATGAACCCACTGCTGCACTTCTTTAGCCATAAAGTGAGTGTCTTGGTCAGAGGCAAGGCTGTGTGGAATACCATGACAGTGGATAAGGCATTCCATGAGCCCACAGATGGTAGTGTTGGCAGAAGCATTGCATGCAGGATAGGCAAACCTATATCGGCAATAAGTGTTTATTCCAGCAAAGACAAACTTCTGCTCTCATCATGATGGAAGAGGTCCAATATAATCAACCTACCACCAGGTAGCTGGATGATCACCCCGAGCAGTGGTGCCATATCAAGGGCTCAGTATTGGTCTCTGCTATTGGGAAATTAGGCACTCAGCAGCAGCTCTAGCCAGGTCGGTCTTGGTGAGTGGAAGTCCATGTTGCTGACCCCTTGCGTAACTTCCACCCCTGCCACCATGGCCACTTTGTTCATGGGCCCACTGGGCAATGTCAGGGGTGACTGGGGAAAGAGGCTGACTGGTGTCCACAGAACGGGTCATCCTGTCCACTTGATTATTAAAATCCTCCTCTGCTGAGGTCACCCATTGGTGAGCACTCACGTAGGATACAAATTTCTTCACAGTGTTTGACCATTTAGGTTCTTCCACATACCTCTTCCCCAAGTTTCTTTGTCACCAATTTTCCAATCATACTTCTTCCAAGTCCCTGACCATCCAGCCAAGCCATTGGCTACAGCCTATTAATCAGCATATAATCACACATCTGGCCATTTCTCCTTCCATGCAAAGTGCACAACCAGGTGCACTGCTCGAAATTCTGCTCACTGGGAAGGATTCCCTTCACCACTGTCCTCCAGGGATGTCCTAGTAAGGGGCTGTAGTGCTGCAGCTGTCCACCTTCAGGTGGTGCCTACATGTCGTGCAGAGCCATCTATAAACCAGACCCTTGTCTTCCGTTCCTCTGTCAACTGGTCATAGGGGACTCCCCATGAGGCCATCAGTGCAGGCTGGGGAAGTGTAGGAAGGGTGGCAGGAATGGGGAGCTTGGGCATTTGTGTCACTTCCTCTTGTAACTTATATGTGCCTTCAGGACCTGCTTGAGCCGGATCACGTATACACCACTTCCATTTGATGATGGAATGCTTCCGTGCATGACCCACTTTATGGCTAGATGAGTCAGAAAGCACCCAGTTCATGATAGGTAGTTCAGGTCACATGGTGACTTGATAACCCATAGTCAAACATTCAGTTTCCACCAAAGCCCAGTAACAGGTCAAGAGCTGTCTCTCAAAAGGAGGGTAGTCATCTGCAGAAGATGGCAGGGCCTTGCTCAAAATCCTAGAGGCCTCCGCTGTGATTCACCCATAGGAGCCTGTGAAAGGCTCCAAACAGCATTCCTATCTGTCACTGACTCCTCAAGCACCATTGGATCTGCTGGGTCATATGGCCCAAGTGGCAGAGCAGCTTGCACAGCAGCCTGGACCTGTTGCAGAGCCTTCTCCTGTTCTGGATCCTACTCAAAACTGGTAGACTTTCAGGTCACTTGATAAATGGGCCCGGACTCATCCTGTGGTCATTTCCCCAGTGCCAGAATGCATAATTGGCATAGACATACCTAGCAGCTGGCATAACCCCCACATTGCCTCCCTGACTGGTAGGGGGAGGGCTACCATATAGGAGAGTCTACATATATATATATACAAATGAGTACTGGAGTTTATTAAGTATTAACTTTACATGATCACAAGGTCCCACAATAGGCTGTCTGTAGACTGGGGAGAAAGGACAGCCAGTTCAAATTCCAAATCTGAAGAACTTGGAGTCCGAAGCTGAAGTTCAAGGGCAGGAAGCATCCAGCACGAGAGAAAGACATAGGCTGGGAGGCTAGGCCAGTCTCTTTTTTCATGTTTTTCTGCTTGCTTATATTCTAGCTACACTGTCAACTCTTTAGATTGTGCCCACCCAAATTAGGTTGGATCTGCCTCTCCCAGTCCATTGATTCAAATGTTAATCTCCTTTGGCAACACCCTCACAGACACACCCAGGATCAATACTTTGTATCCTTCAATCCAATCAAGTTGACACTCAGTATTAACCTTCACACATGTCTATCTCCACCAGAATACAAATTCCTCAAGGACAAATTGTAGGCTTCAATCCTTAGAACAGTATAAGTACACTAAATTTTTATGGGATGAATGCATTCTTTGCATGGCTGTTTTCCATAGATTGATCATGTTTAAAAGTAGGAACTATTAACCTGGGATCCGTGGATAGAATTCATAAGTCAGTAATAAAAAGACATTAACTTACTTTTTACTAACCTCTGACTAAATTTAGCATTGTTTTTAAGCCAACAAAACAAAATAGTACCTATAACTTTGTCACTAATAAAATCACAAATTTGCTCATATCAGGTTTGAGTTATTGTAGATATAGGAAATATTTTAAGCCCATAACTGCTTTGGAATATGGTAATTATTAGATACACTGCTAGACCATTCTATGTAACATGTAATTAAAGACATGTTTATGGCTGGGCACAGTGGCTCACACCTGTAATCCCAGCACTTTGGGAGGCCGAGGCGGGTGGATCACTTGAGGTCAGGAGTTCGAGACCAGCTTGGCCAACATAGTGAGGCCTCATCTCTACTAAAAATACAAAAATTTGTCAGGCGTGGTGGCACATGCCTGTAATCCCAGCTACTCGGGAGGCTGAGGCAGGAGAATCGCTTGAACCAGGAAGGCGGAGGTTGCAATGAGCCGAGATCATGCCACTGCACTCCAGCCTGGAAGACAGAGCAAGAATCCGTTAAAAAAATATATATATATAAAAAATATTATATTATATATAATATTATGTTATATATATTATTTGTTTCCTTGATAACCCTACGCATTTCACAGTATTCATTTAAATCTGAGAAGGAAGCTTCAACAGGTGGCTAAATGATCCATGCTAAAAAATTTCAGAAACTCCTTTCTTAGTGAAATGAACACAACACACCATTAAGAGAATTGCTGTGATTTTTGTGTTAGATAAGCAGATCTTCCCGCTTTGCAAGAAATCAGTGAAGATGAACCAGCTAAGAGAATGTGAAAGCTGTCAGTACAAGTAGAAATGTATTTAATATTAGTGATTGAACAAGGAGATAAACAGAGGCATGAGTAGAAATAAAGGTGAAATATAGAATTCAAGTTAAAATATAAGAATGCATAGCAATGGCTGAAAACCCTTGTGTAGTAGAAATAAGATAACATTGAGCCATTTGATAAGAATCTCTTAGTCTCCTTGAAAATACACAGCAAAAGACAGAAGTATCACCAAAGATAATGACTTGCTCAGATAGATAAAGAAAATTTGAGGCACTTAAGAGTACAAGCAAAGGCCAGAAAACAAACAAGATTAAAAAAAAAAAATAAACACACATATAACTTATAATTTAGTAAACTATTATAAATTCCTCATGGAAGATAAATTAGTTGCCAAAAACAAGTCGTAATTATACATAGCTTCCTGAAATAAAACTGTTTTAAAAAGCCCACATTTTGAAGATCTCCTTGTCTTTTATTAACAATTCATGAAATCTGAAATCATTCTGTCTAAAAATAGAAGGAGCTCCATTGGGCGTCACAAAACAGTTGGTTTTTGAGCAGGAACAAGGAAATAGAATAACACAAAAAGCAGATTGGTTAACATTAGGTTACTTCAGTTTATTTTTCTTGTAAAAGTTGAAATGGAGGGGACTTCCTTATTTGGCCAGCTCAGGTTGACTGAACCCTTTCTGATCCGTTGCTGTGAATCTCCTCTTTTTAGGAAAAACCTAGCTATTTGCTCTGCTTCCTTACAGTTTCAGTGTGATTATATGCTATTTGGCATGAGTGACTCCATTTTGGTTTGGTGTGTTGAAGCCTAGTGTAGGAGCTCAGTTTAAAACAATGGACCACAAAACTGTTACTAGTTTTATACATTTAACCAGTCTGCTTAGTAAATTTAACATCAATGTTATTGTATACATGCTATAGAGTTATTTACAAATTTTCTGTTTTAATCTTTATCAGGTTCTACTTACATTTCAAAGTTAGATCAATTTCATTAAGTATTTGGTATCTACCTTGTTAATCAGTGTCCAATGCTGAGGTGTTTCTTGAATCTTTTTACCTGCACCTGTTACTACAAAGTAGAACAAAGAATGGAGAATGGAGAAGAAAGGGAAATATGAGGCTGGGTGCAGTGGCTCACGTCTATAATCCCAGCACTTTGGGAGGCCGAGGTGGGCAGATCACAAGGTCAGGAGTTCGAGACAAGCCTGACCAACATGATGAAACCTCGTCTCTATTAAAAATACAAAAAGTAGACTGGTGTGGTGGCCCACACCTGTAATTCCAGTTACTCAGGAGGCTGAGGCAGGAGAATCGCTTGAATCCAGGAGGCAGAGGTTGCATAGAGCAGAGATTGTGCCTCTGCATTGCACTCCCGCCTGGGCAACAGACAGAGACTCAATCTCAAAAAAAAACAAAAAAAAGGAAAAAGAAAGGGAAACATGAACTTACGTAATGAAACACAGGCTATTTTCAAAAACATTGGAAAAAATTTAAGAAACTGTGCAAAGTTATTATGCAAATAGAATGATGCCACATCCAATTCTTTAAATATCATTTATTCATGCATGCAAGATGTAAGTATTACTGCGTCAGGCCCTGTGTTAGTTACTGATTAATTTTTTAAAAGGCAGACACCATCACCGCCTTCATGAAGGTACCATCTAGGTAGAAGGCAGATTTTAATCAAATCAACACAAAATTACGATTAAATATAGCAAGAGTCAAACACTAAAAAGCAAAGATGGTTAACATGTAACAGAGATAACTAACTTAGTCTGGATTCCTAAGGAAATGATATTTAAGCTGAGATCTGAATGATGACTTGTGTAGTGGATGAGGGAAGAAAACTAGAGGAAGGGGAAGCACAGGCTCCAGAAGGGAGAGAACTTGATATGGTCTAGGAAATGAAAAGTAATCAATTATGTGTACTGAGCATGAGGGAGGAGGCAAGAGGTAAAGCAGGTAGATTACATGGGGCTTATAGGGAGGGTGACCACATATCCCAATTCCTTAGGGCAGTTCAGGTTTAAGATAAGAAATAATCAATAATAATTAATACTGCCATTTCCACTCTCAGAAGCTTCCCAGGTTGATGATATATTATTATTCTAATTCTATAAATAGATAAGGGAAGATCATAGTATCAATTAGGAATTGCACTTGTCTATTAGTATCATATGTCAGAAGTAAGAAGAGCTTTAAAAAGATAGAGGTTTAATTTTCTCTCAGGGGAAAAAAAAAAAAGTTACAGAGGTAGGAAGTCCTGGCCTGATCATAGTCTATCTTGGTTTCTCAACATTCCCAGTGTGGGGGTGAAAAGGTAGTACACTGTAGTACACTTTCCTCACCCATCACAAGGATAATGGCTGATGCGCCTATAAAACAAGACAGGTTAGCGAGAAAGCATTAAATATGTATTTAACCAAAGTTTTACTTGGCAGGGAAGCCTTCAGAAGAAATGACCTAAAGACCCAGGGAAAACTGTGTGTTTTTGCATTAAGTCTGATAAGACATATGGATAGTTGTGGAGATACAAGATTAGACAAAACGGGTGTCATCTGATGGTAATAAACTGCGGCGGGAACTCGGCAAAGTCTGTTTGTTCAGACTACTCTAGGCCTCGGTGTGTAGCATTCCTTCCCCCATACATAGTAGGACACTCTGGAAGGGGGTCTTAATATTTACTTCCAGAGAATGTAGGTCAGAGAATAAACTTTCTAGGCTTTATAGCTTGTTTTGGGGGAGAGGAATTCTGATTTCTATGGCTCACCTTAGAGGAGAAAGAGGTATGAGAAAAGGGAGGGTGGGAGAATATCAGAGAGACCTTGTTTCTGAGGCCCTCCCAGTCTACTTCAGTTCAAAGTACTCAGCCTGCCAAGGGCATACTTTGGTGTATAATTTTCTGAGGCTCAGCGCTAGGTATAGCTTATCCTCATGGTTATCTCATGGCTCCAGAAGATTTCTGAAGCCCCAGTCATCATGTCCACATTCCAGGCAAGATAAAGGAAGAGTGAGGAAGGAACAAAAAAGGCCTATACCTATTAAGTATCCTTCACCTGAGACTCAGTCTAAAAGCCTTCCATTTACATTTCACTGGCAGAAATTTAGTTATATGGCATCACTTAGTTGCAAAAACAAGTTAGATATTATAGTTGTTAGACAAGTGTATTGATATTGCACCAAATAAGATAGGGATTCTATTAACAAGAAAAACAGAGAATAGGTATTAGGTAGGGAATTAGCAAACTGTGCAAAAGGCATTAATAGGTTTTTTATTCTAAGTGAAATGGAAGCCATGAAGAGATTTATGCAGGGTAGTGCCTAATCTGATTACAGTTTGGGTAAGTGTGTTTTTTAATTTTTTGACTGCCATATAAACAATAGATTACAGAGGGCAAGTGTAAAAGTAGAGAGATCAGTCAGGGGGCTCAAGTCGCAACAGTGCAGGAGAAACATGAAGCAGGGCCAGTTCTACTGGAGATAAAGAAATTGTGTAGACGAAAGCGATAAGAACAAACATCCACTGGATATGATGATTTAATAAATATGGAGGTTGAAGGAGAGGTAAATGGCAGGGAAGGCTTAAATATTGTGGCTTTTAGGACTACATGAATTGTTATTTGAAGAACTATGGAATATTGGAAGAAATCTAGATTAGAGGCTCAGAAGCTTATGATCGGTTCAAGACATATTGAGTTGCAAATGCATTTAAGATATTTAATGGACATATCAAGTAGGTTGTTAAATAGGTGGTCATAAAATAAATTGGGCATCATAATCGTAAGCATATAGAAGATAACTAAAGTTGCAGACATAAGTAAGATTACTGAAGAAAAGCACATAAAATAAGATGAAAAGATAGTCTAGAACCAAGCCATAAAAACGTAAACATTTAGTTTCCTGTAGAAGAGGATGTGGTTGCAAGAAGATTGAAAATGCCTGAGTAAGAAAGTAGGAGGGAAAACAGAAGAATGCAGCACTATGGGAGCCAAGCAAAGAGAGAGTTTCAGGAAGACAGAGTTTTTAAGTGTCACATACTTGTGAGATATCAAGTAAAACATAACTGAGCAGTATCCATTGGATTTAGAAAATGAAGAGTTGCTTCAGTAAAGGGAACATGGGATAAGTCAGAATGCACTAAACTGAGAAATAATAGGCAGTAAGGTGATGGAGATAGTGGAGATGGATTGTATAAATACTACCACTTCAAAAACTTATGCTATAAGCTGGCATGGTGGCTCACACCTGTAATTCCAACACTTCAGGAGCCCAAGGCAGGAGGATTGCTTGAGCTCAGGAGTTTGAGACCAGCCTGGGCTATATAGGCAGACCCTACTTGGACAAAAATTTAACAAAATATTCAGGCATGGTGGCTTGTGCCAGGTAGTCCCAGGTACTCAGGGGACTGAAGCTGGAGGATGCTTGAGTCTCGGAGGTTGAGGCTGCAGTAATCAGTGATTGTGGTACTACACTCTAGCCTGGGTGACAGAGGAAGACCTTGTCTCAACAATAAAAACAAAGGTATATTGCAAAGAGATAATGAAGATAGTGAAGTATGTAGATAAAAGTGCAGGCTCTAAGGAAAGTTTTCTTTTTAATTGGCCCTTTTACTTATGCTCTTTTTAAATCATGGAGATTTAATGAAGTTTAGACACTGCCAAGAAAGATTCTATATACAAATCATTTCTTAAATGAGAAACTTTGATGAGACAAATAAGAAATTGTTAAATATGTTTTTTTTTTTTATTTCTGCCTTCAAATACATCATTTCAGATCTACTTTTAAAATTAAGCACATCTCAGGAAGATCCCACAACCTCAGTATCAATCTTATGAACTAAGAAGTCTGGCTCTTTCTTCTATTAAACATCCATCTGGTACAAGTTAAAGTTTCTTCTCCTTTTCCAATTTAGGCCTCCTTTTGTTCCTAGAGATCTGCTCTGTCAAATAAGTAAATGGTTTGGTCTTCCTTCACTTGCTCCTCTCTCTGCTGTTTGCACTGCCAGAAACAGAGTAGGGACTGGGGAAAAGTAGCAAGGGTCTTATTTTTAGTGCTATTTAATCCAGTCCTGAGTTAACTTTATTGGATTCTTGATGTGAGCAAATGTACAGACTGACTTCTTGCTACCTTTCGTCAGCTCTTGTCTCCTGGAGGGACATCATAGATTATCTTGGGTGGGTCTCTGCAAGACAACTCAAGCCTACGTGCATTCCCTGGCATCTGATTGCCTTTTGTGGAAATTACGCAACTTTGCTTTGCCAAACGGTAGATGTATGGTTTCTGAAATTAACACTTTCTCTCTTCCCTTCCAAATATCTTAGCCAGCTCCCTCCATCAGACTCTTGAAGACAAGAAGGATGCATGTATTTCTATGTTTCCATGGTAATATGTATTCCCAAATATTTGAGAACTCATGTCAAGTCCTCCCAAGGGTACTTTCAAAACTTCTTACAGTGTTTGATTGAAAAGTTAGAAAGGGGCAAACAAAGGTGTCCTTTATTTTTACAAATTCCCATTAAGAACCTTCCTACATTAACTTTCTAGTCTTCTTTTATCTAGGTTGTGGTCACTCTGTTCCTTTGGCAGTTTTGTAGTAGGTGCTTAATGAATGTATCCAGTCTTTCTGCCAGAATTCTGAGACTATTGGAAAGATCCATTACATCATGTTGTAAAAATAGTCAAGAGAAGAGGTTGACCAGACAACAAAGAGAAAGCATGACAAATAAATTCAGGAAGCCAAGAATGTGCAAAGTGGAATCATCTGCTTCAGAGAGCCAGTGTCATTCCGTGAGAAATTAGAAACACGTGTGTGTTGTTTTTTTGTTTCGTTTTGTTTTTTATGTAAAAGATATTCCGGTATTGTGAGGCTTTCAAATATATTATCTGTCAAGTGACAGACTCAAATCTGTCCTTTAAAGGAAAAACAAGAGGGGAAGGCAGGGAGAAAGTATGTTAGAAGGTTACGGGAATAATTTAAAGGAAGTAAAGAGTAGCAATCCTTAAAAAGGAAGAAGCAACTGGAACTGGGAGGAGAAGACAGATTCAAGAAAGATTATGGATGTGCAAATGGCAGACTATAGTGACTGGTCAGATATGAAAAAATAAATAGGCTCAATCAAAGATACTGCTAGATATGGGAAACTTCAGAATTAGTTATGTTAATCCTATACGTTGTATTTTACAACTAATTTTGTTACATATGTGCTATATATTTTCATGCAATTATTACTTCTCAGAGTCCTAGAATCTTTACAATTTCTATCATAGTAACAATTCCATACTGACTTGGAGGATCTAATATATCCACAAGAAATGCTAACCCCTCCCTCTTCTAATTTCTTTTTTCTCAATGTAAAAAGTGATTTTTACTCTTGTCTTGTAACAGCCTAGGTTTTTTGTTTTTTGTTTTTTTTTTTAGATCATCTGTAGTATGTGCCAGGCACGAGTCTACCTACTTTTAAAATATTAGATCTTTGAATTCTCACAATGGCCCTATTAAGCAATTACTATTATTATTATCATCATCATCCACATTTCACAGATAAAGAAGTTGAGACTCTAAAAGAGGCCCAAGGTTATGTACCTATTAAGTAACAGAACTGGGATTTAAATTCAAGTAGCCCAAGCTTTGAATCATTGCACTCTGCTAGCTTTCTGTCCTTTAAGAAGCCATTCATGATCCCTTCAACCACAAGAAATTGCTCCATTCACCCTACCTTGATCTGAATTCATATGTTGGCCTTCTTTCCATCTTGAGTTATCATTATTTTTATATATGTTTTAACTAGATTATCTACTAGCTGGTAAAGTTCTTTCAGACATGGATCATTTCTCATTCATCTTTGTGCCTACAAATAAAAAAGGACAGCCTTAAAGTGTAGTTGATAATAACAAAAACCCTGGGACCAGACAGGCTTGAGTAGACTGGATGTTTCTAACTGATCTTAAGATTTAGGTGCCTCAGACTCCTCACCTGCACAATGTACTAATCTTTCTTATGCTTGTGGTGGAGATTAAAAGACATAATGCACATCAAAATTTGGACATAGATCCTAATACATCACGAATACTCATGAAATACCTATTGTTTCCATTTTTGCTGCACATAATAATAAGTCCTCAATAAATAATCGTTAAATCATTGATTCCATTTTTGAGACTACATATAGATGTGGCTGGCATCAAGCATGAAAGAGGCCATACATAAAGTTACAGGAGAAATGTCTTCTAATGTAATTGCAATCAGGTATTTCTATTTTCATGTGTATTGACTAATCATCCATTTCATGTTTTAACTTGTAAGAAACAGCTATCAATTATTAACTAGTATTTTATTATTGTGCATATAAAAATAATATTTGTTAGATAATGTTCAAATAATATCAGATATGGAAAACATGAGGATAACTTAAGTGGAAAATTCATCCAGAATATTGCAATGTTTTCATCTGTCCTTAATAAATCAGAAGCCCTGATTAAGGCTAATTATATTTATAAGGAAATTGAAATAAGAAATATTAAGAATAATCTTTTTAATTACAACAATTTGGAATGAAAACTAATGGGTTTGTGAGCCGTTTTTTTGTTCTAAATAACAATAAAAATGCCCAGATTTTTTTTCTAAGAAACAGGTAGCAGATTCATTCATCAAATCCTGAGTTATAGATTTTATATAGATTTATCCTTCCCAGATTCTCATAAGGAAATGTTTAGTAAAGGACGTTATGACTCAATAAGGCAAATAGTATTGCAAACTTGAATCTCTTCTCAGACTACAAAAAGGTACAAGAACATAGGACTCCCCTAATTTCCAAATTGCTTTCTCCTATTACAACATGAAATTCAGGCTTGGTCAAAACATGTTACATGAATGACAAAGTGTTGCTATAGTGGAAAAGCAAATATTATATGTCTATATTTCTTTCTTGAAAGTGCTTCCCAGAAGAACAGCCATTGTAGTACATTGGATAGGGAACAGGGGCATTATTTTAAATAAACATGCACATCACCTTGAATGTTACATCAGCTTCTCACGTGATTTCTTTTTAGTCTTCACTTTTTAATCTTTCACTTTCAATAGAAGAGTTAGTAGGGAGAAGGATAATACAGATGTCCTTACAAAGGATAAAATGCTGAAGGTGGAATAAAATTAGAAGTAGGGAAATCATTTAGAAGAACATTTTGATAATCTATTTGAACCTTAATGAGGGCTTAAATTAAGATTCATTTCCATTATCTCAAATAAACTTTTTTATTCTTCATAATATTTTTCCTTCAAGTTCTAGTAGTAAAGGTGTTTCCCATTAAATGGGCTTGCAATTTAATGAAGCAGTAAGTCTTTTAAATCTAAGACTTATAGGGACAAAGTAGGTGATAGAATTACTGGAGTTGAAACATAAATTCATTTCATTTCACAAGTCTTTGAGGCTGTGTGTGATGACTCAGTTCAAGCAGAGAATCTTTGAGAACCTTAAAGCAATGAACTCTGAGAAACAAGGAGCTAGCTTGACTGATTAGAAAAGGCAGAAGGTAAAGTCCCAGAGCTAGGCAGTGTGGAAACTGGATTAACACATCATGTCATGCAGCAGTGGTAACTCTCCCCAGGTGGGTACAAGATGGTCCAGAACATAAAGGAAAAAAAAAGGAAATTCCTGAGGACTGTCCTGATATCACTAAATTGGAGTCATCCTAAAATACCAGGCATGATTGTGAAGGGCGATAAAGTGTCAAAAAGAAACAATGTTGCAGAATATTTTTTAAAAAGAAAGAAAAGCATTTGCAAAGTATTTACAAACCAAAACCAAAAACCTCAATCAGTGGTTTCCAAGGGCTGGTGGTAGAGTTAGTGAACTGACCACTTAATTATAGTAGTGGTTACACGGATGTATACTTTTGTCAAAATTCATAAGACTATATACCTACAAAACGTGAATTTTCCTGGAAGTAAATTATACTTCATAAAGCCTGGGTAAAAATGTATTAAAAGTAAACATGATTCACTTAGAAAAGTGAGCTTGCTAATAAAAGCTAAAAAATACATGTACGTGTATGATTTAATCTACATACTCAAAATTAAATTACTGCATGTGAATCAAGAGATAACCAGAGTTTAGAAAGAAGGGGCTTAAAATTGCATATTTAACTCTTTTTTAAACTACTGGCTTAATGATGATATATATTCTATATGTGTAGGAATTTCATAAGTTCTGTGTCTTGAAAGTGAATTTCAAATGCAAAGATGAGAGAAATTGTGCCTGATCTGCAGTTCCTCACTCACTTCTAAACTGAGGAAATATTTATAATGTCACAGATTGGTTTCTCAAGAAGCATACAATGACACTGAATTTAGGGGCCAAAGTGTTTATTAGAGAAGAGAAGCGGGGCCGGGCGCGGTGGCTCAAGCCTGTAATCCCAGCACTTTGGGAGGCCGAGACGGGCGGATTACGAGGTCAGGAGATCGAGACTATCCTGGCTAACATGGTGAAACCTCGTCTGTACTAAAAAGTACAAAAAACTAGCCGGGAGAGGTGGCGGGCGTCTGTAGTCCCAGCTACTCAGGAGGCTGAGGCAGGAGAATGGCGTAAACCCAGGAGGCGGAGCTTGCAGTGAGCTGAGATCTGGCCACTGCACTCCAGCCTGGGCGACAGAGGGAGACTCCGTCTCAAAAAAATAAATAAATTAATTAATTAAAAAAAAAAAAAGAGAAGAGAAGGGGGAGTAAGCAAGTTTGTGCCACCAATTTAATGCATACACACTCTGGAGAATGGTAACCTATTTTTGCAGACAGGTGGCTCTGGGCTGACACTCCAGCTGTGCCCTCAGAGTCCATTGTAATGCTCTATCAGGCCAGATACCTCTGAATCCAGTCGGTGCAATGACCAGTAGATAACATGAATTAGGGTTCTCTCCAGCATCTCGTTCACTGAAAAGTACATCCCCTGATCTGATACGATGTTATGTGAGATAACAAGACAGTGGATCAAATAAGCTCAGATAATAGTCCTGGCTGAGGTCCTGTATGCAGAAAATGCAAACTCGTATGTGAAATGTGTCTATTTCTATGAGCATGAAATGCTGGCTCTTTCATGATTGAAGGGCCCCAGTGTAGACAACTTACTACAAGGTGGTCTATTGGCCTCCTGGAGGAATGGTCCCATATCTGGCCTTGGCATTGGTGTCTACTGCAGCAAATTGAATACTTAGCAGAAGGAGTTCCTAGATAAGCCTTGGTAAAAGTCAGGCTCCATGCTTTTGGGTCTATGCATAGCCTCCACTTTTTTTTCCCTCATTCCTGCTTTATATGTGTCCATCATAACTGCACTGGCATGGTCAATGACAGAAGCTGGCTGACATCAACCTAGTGGTCACTTGGAGTGCTTGCTTGTTTAGCGACTCTTCTGTGATGAGCGCTCTCTGGTGGGAACCAACATGTGATATAAACATCTTCACATTTTATGACCACTCCCTTGCGTTCATCCATATACCTGTATTCCAGACATCTTTGTCCCCATTCTCCCTATTCTTTACCTTCCAGGCCTCTGACCAGCAGCCAGATCATTTGTTACTGCCTATGAGTTTGTATATATCCTAATCTTAGACCATGTCTTTTTTCAAGCAATGTGCATGACAAGGTACACCATCTGAAGTTCTTCCCATTAGCAAGATCTTTCTTCACCTCTGTTTTTTTAAGTCTACCCGTGAATAAGGCTGCAACACAGCTGTCTATGCTGAACTGATGCATACATAAAATAAATTTTGTCTTTTTGTCTCCTCCTTGCTGGCTGTATGGGATCCCTCATATAGCTGTATGTGTGGCTAGGGGAGGTGTGCTGGTGCAGTAGTTGTGGGTGCCATGGGAGTCTGAGCTAACTGCTCATGTTACTTTCTTGTACCCGCTGGTGCTGCTCATGCTTGATCCCACATGCACCATTGCCATTTTATAATGCATCGTTGCTGGATCTGCCTGTGATTTGGTGGGGTTGACAGGATTCAGCTGATAATTGGCAATTCCCTGGTCATGCTCATTTGATATCAGACACTCATTCTTTCCCAGGGCCCAGTAGCCAGTAGTTTTTCAAAAGGTATGAGATACTGTGTTGCAAAAGACATGGTCTTGAGGCCCAGGGAGGTTTTAATGTGATTGTCTTACTAGTAATCACATTAATGCTCCCTCGGGTTCAAGACCATGCCATTTAAATAATTTCCATTATCTAAAAATAAACTTTTTTATTCTTCATAGTATTTTTAGTGCAAGTTCTAGTAGTAAAGGTGTTTACTGTTAAATGGGCCTCTGACCAGCAGCCAGGTCATTTGCTACTGCCTATAAGTTTGTATATATCACTGAGGATTTCCACAAAGCCCACATGATATAATAACACACACACACACACATACACACACACACACACACACAATCCAACAGGCTGATTACCACCAACAACATAGGACCCATTGGATTATGTTTCTCAGCAGGGAAGGGTGCTTACATTATAAGGACTTTTCTTCCTCTGAACACCACTGAAAGATGGCAGCTTTTCATGTACCTTAGGGCATGAGCTACAGCAGTATTTGTAGGTTTGAAATATGCTGCCAAAAATGCAAAGAGGTTAATGGACATTATACTTCCTTTTCCAAGGTAGGAGGTGCAAAGTGTAATAATGTGTCTTTATTTTGGAGGGGCTATTCTGACACACCCTGCACTATTGAATCCCTAAAAATTGTGCAGAAGTAGAAGATTTCTAAGCTTCACTACGTTTACCTCCCACTCACAGGAGTGATGTGTGTTTCTAAGAACTCCAGTGTGTTAGGCACCTCTGTCTTAATGGGTCTGATGAATATCATGCTACCTGTGTAATGGGTCAGCGTGATGTTCTGTGAGAGGTCCAGATAGTCAGATCTCTTCATCCTATATCATATGAGAGAAAAGGAAAATCAGGAAATCCTTGAAGAAAAACTCTAAATGTATTGTTACTATTTTTGGTCTATTCCATATGAATGCAAACTGGTTCTCATCTTTCCTTTCTCACTGGCATAGAAAAGTGTGCATTCACCCAGTAATGACTCCATGATATGTACTTGAGGCTGTATTTATATTTATCTGCTTAAATAAAGATACAATTTCTGGCATGGCAGTGGCAATCAGAGCTACTACTTGGTTGAGTTCGTGGTAGTTTATAATTATCTTTCAGAAATTATTCATTTTCTATAGCAGCCAGTTTGTGAATTAGAATATCATTGGACTACCACTCCTTCTTCCTTTAAGGGTGGCACTAATCTCCTGAGAGTCCCCTTTTTCCCCACTAGGTGATATATTTTTTTGTTTATTTTGTTTTGTTTTTGTTCAGTCTCCATAGAGACTGTCAATAATTGCCAATACTGACTATATGACTATATTTCAAGTCTTCATGGCAAGATATTGTGAAAAGATTTCAATTAGCAATAATTGTGCCTCAGATAAACCTCATTGGCTGTGATACTATGCAGCGCACTGTGCAGGGTGACTTAGGTTCAGAGGCTTGGCTTTTCTACTATAATATCTTTTACCACAGAGACCAAGAGTTCAATATGGGGGTTGCTACAACGTTACAGTTGCCAATAACTGCATGTTTGTGTCCCCTCAAAATTCACATGTTGAAACTGTAACTTACAATGTGATGGTATTTGGAGATGGGGCCTTTGGATGGTAATGAGGTTTAGATGAGGTCATGAGGGTGGAATCCTCCTGATGGAATTCCTTTCATAAAAGTAAATAAGAGAGTTACCCCCCTGACATGTGAGGACACAGCAAGATGGCCACCTGTAAACCAGGCAGAGGCTGTCGCCAAGAACCTGCTCATGCTGGCACTTTGATCTTTGACTTCCAGTTTCCAGAACTGTGAAAAATAAATGTTGGTTAAGCCACCCAGCGTATCACATTCTGTTATGGCAGAAGAAGAGATGCAGCAGAAGAAAAAGTCAGAGAAGTTTGAAACATGAGAAGACTCCAGGCTCTGTTGCTTTTTGAAGATGAAGGGGCAATGTGACAAGGAACTCAGGTGGCCTTAAGGAGCTGATAGTTTCCCAGCTGACATCTACCAAGGACATGGGGACCTCAGCCCTACAATTGCAAGGGCCTGAGTGCTCCTGGCAACGTGAAAGAACTTGGAAGATTTTCCCCCAGATTGTGAGACCCAGAGCAAAGGAACCACAAGTCATTCAGAATTTTGACTTACAAAACAGTGAATTCACACATTTGTGTTATTTTAAGCCTCAAGTAACTTCTGAGTCTAGGTTAACTTCTACCTTGTTCTTGCAAGGCTATCTTTCAGTATGCTACATTTTGGAACACAGCTATCATGCTCTGAGAATCTCAAGCCACATAGAGAAGCCATGTTTAGGTGCCCCAATCAGGAGGCCCAAGTGAACCTGGCCTTTCAGTCATTCCTGCCCAAGTATCAGACATGTGATTGAAAAAGCCTCTAGGTGATATTAGAGGCTTGTGTTTTTGTGTTCCAGTATTGTCAGCTGGGGCTTCAGACATTGTAGAGCAGAGACAAGCAACACTCGTTCAGGAAACAAAATCTATGAGCATAACATTATTGTCAATTTATACTCCTTTTTAAAACACACAAATAGTAAGCAGAGCAGAAAGGAAGGAAAAAATCTCTTTCAAATAAAAATAGGAATAATCTATTTATTTTTTTAGGGACAGTGTTTCACTCTGTCATCCATGCTGGGTAGCAGTGGCACGACCATAGCTCACTGCAGCTTCTAACTCCTGGGTTCCAGTGATCATCCTCCCTCAGTCTTCCAAGTAGCTGGGACTACAGGTGCACACCACCACATGAAACTAATGTTTTTTATTTTTTGTAGAGATGGGGTCTTGCTAGGTTGCCCAGGCTTATTCAAAACTCCTGGGTGCAAGGGATCCACCTGCTTTAACCACCCAAAGTATGGGATTATAGCTGTGAGCCACCACACGCAACCAAAAGAGGGAATATTTTCAAAGATCCCATATCTAGAGTGAAAAAAGATAAAATTCTCTCTAGAATAGTTATGAGGAGGAATTTCAGTCTCAGAGTAAAATGGGATTGAATTGCAGAGGAAAATAAATATATTTTTTTAGTGCATTACTTAATAACTGGGTCTGTAACTGCTACGTGATAAATGCTGCTTCTTATAGTTAACCAAAGATAAACATCTAATATTAATGGAATAAGGAATTTATTTAGAGCAATATACCAGTGAAGTGATTAATTTTCTGTAGAAAACTATTTCTAGATTTTGCAATTGTCCAATTTTTCTTTTAAAAAACCATTGAGATGAACTTTTACTATCTTATTTCTGAAGGACTATTTATTTTAGAAATGTGTGTATATGTTATATGTAATAATATCATCTTTTATTTCTATTAAGCTTTACAATTTACAACTCCATTTACATGGAAAATTTAAATGGAAATGTGTCCACTGTTGGGACCTACTTCTCAGAAAAAAAAGATGCCTTTCAAAATATTACTGCTTATTTACAATGCATCTGGTCACCTGAGAGCTCTGAAAGAGATGTAAAGATGAATATTGTTTTCAAAATTGCTAACACATTGTCTATTCTGCAGACCATGGATCAAGGAGTCATTTCAACTTTCAAGTCCTATCAATTAAGAAATATATTTTATAAGGCTATACTGTCACAGATAGTGGCTTCTCTGATGAATATGGGCTAACTAAATTGAAAACCTGGAAATAATTCACCATTCTAGATGCCATTAAGAACATTTATGATTCATAGGAAGAGGTCAAAATAGCAACATTAACAGTAATTTTGAAGAAGTTGATACCAACCCTCATGGATGACTTTTGAGGGGTTCAAGACTTCAGTGGAGGAAGTAACTGCACATGTAGTGGAAACAGCAAGATAACTGGAATTAAAAGTGTAGACTGAAGCTGACTACATTTGATCATTTTATCATAAGAATCTCATGATAAAACTTGCCAACAGATGAAGAGTTGCTTCTTATGGATGAGCAAAGAAAGTGGTTTCTTGAAGTAGAATCTACTCCTGGTGCAGATGCTGTCATTATTGGTGAAATGACAATAAAGGATTTAGAATATTACATAATCTTGGTTGACAAAGCTGCATCAGGGTTTGCGAGGGTTGACTCCAATTTTGAAAGAAGGTCTAGTGATCAAATGCTATCTAACAGCATCACATGCTATAGAGAAATCTTCCTTGAAAGGAAGACTCAATTGATGAGGCAAACTTCATTTTCAGAAATTGCCACAGCCACGGTAAACTTCAGCAACCACCACCCTGATCAGTCAGCAGCTATCAACCTCAAGGCAAGACCTTCCACCAGCAAAAAGATGATGACTCTCTGAAGACTTATATGATGGTTAGCATATTTTAGAAATAAGATAATTTTAATTAAGGTACATATAGTGTTTTCTCAGATATAGGCTATTCCACACTTAACAGATATAGTGTAAACATAACTTTTATATACACTGGAAAACCAAAAAATTCACGTAATTCACTTTATGTCTATATTCACTTTATTCAGGTAGTTTGGAAATGAAAATGCATTATCTCTGAGGTATGCCTGTATAGCAAAATGGCACAAAAATTCCTGCTAGATGGAAAGCAGAAGAAAAGTTCCTGAATGGAAAACAGAATGGCAACTTGGCCTTAACTTTGAGCAATGAAACGAGGCAACAGCAGCTGAAAGCCCAGTTTACTAAGAAACCCTCCTGCAGTTGAGAATGTTTTGCGTGAAACTCTCTTGTGACCTATGAGGTATTATGTTGAGGCAAACAATGACTAACCCTTCAAGGACATTCCAGGTACATGGCAAGTAATACAAATATTAAAAATTAAGCGGGTAAATTTATGGTCACATTTTACAAAGCATCCTAATTAACACTGTTCTCCAAAATCTGAGAAGTAAACATTTATTTTTAGTTTAATAGAAAAAAAGCTACACAAATGTTTTCTTCATTAGTTATGATTATGCATAAATTCTGTGGATCTTTGCACCCTTGAAGTGCTCACAAGTATCGCTGAATTTTAGAAAGCGAAGCTATTAATAATTATTAAGGTCTTAAAGTAAAAACCTATGACTCAGAGAGCTTAAGGAACCCAGCAAAGATCAACTGCACAGAAAAAGGCACTAAGCCTTAGCTTCTTGATAACACATTCAGTCATCATTGATTCATTTCATAAAATGTATTAAGTATTAATACTCATTAGCCACCATTTACAAGATTTCTGCCTGAAAAGTTTACAGTCTGATGATAACTTTTAATTTAAGTTTCTAATCTTATATGCATTCAAAATAATCAGAATATTTACGTGGCGAAGCATCTGTAAAACACCCCGAATCCATTAAGTTTAGTTTATAGATAATAATTGATAACATGTAAATTTAGAAAAATACCCCAACAAATAAGTGTTTTAATATATAATCCATTGAGAGATTTTTGGAGCCAAAAAAGCCATTTTGTTTTAAACCAAAGACCCTTGTGTGCTATTATTTAAAGGCATACCATACAGCAATGTCAATGCAATTGATTCCCCTTTTATATGCTTTATAGAATTGGACTAGATTGTCTTTCCCCAAAATTCTATGGGAGTTTTTCATAGAAGGTATTTCCAAAGTAGCCTATATAGATATACTCAAGATTTAAATCTAGAAGCAGTGGAGATACATTTTTATAGTTTGTATAGTCTGTGAAAGCAGGTTACAGCAATCATATTCACAGCTGCTAGCCAGTTGCAATCTCAGCCACAGTATGTTGCCACTGGAACAGGTATACATTTGTTTTCACCCAAGTTGAGGGAAGCATTGGGACATTTGGTCTTTTGTACTTAGCTATAATGACTCTATTGTGTGTAGTTTATAAACACACACACCCTTACTTTAATCTCACAGTCTTACTCTGAAAATGCTATTATATGAATTTCGGGGTCATGAGACGATATTTTTAGTTTTGACTTAAGAACACATTAGTGCATTTTCAAAAGTTCAGTGTTTCATTGGGGATTTTATGCCATTATGATTTACAATTTTTTTTTTTTTTTGAGATGGAATTTTGCTCTTGTTGCTCAGGCTGGAGTGAGTGGTGCGATCTCAGCTCACTGCAACCTGCGCCTCCTGGATTCAAGTGATTCTTCTGCCTCAGCCTCCCGAAGTAGCTGGGATTACAGGTGCCCACCACCACGCCCGGCTAATTTTTTTGTATTTTTAGTTGAGATGGAGTTTCACCATGTTGGCTAGGCTAGTCTTGAACTTCTTATACATGTCACTTCCACTCATACGCTTTAGAACTACATAGTTGCATGGTCCCAATATAATTGCAAGGAAAGCCAGGAAGTGTGGAGCCATGCAGATCATAAATATTGTGAGCACCAATAGTTTAGGTGATCCACCCGCCTTGGCCTCCCTAAGTACTGGGATTACAACCATGAGTCACTGCGCCTGGCCGATTTACAGTCTTTTTAAGTAATATCTTATATTGGTCAGAATAGGCTAGGTTTTGTTCCCATGACAAATAGAGCCTGAAATTTCTGAGGCTTAAAATAATGGTTTCTTGCTCACACAAAGTACAGTGCAATTCAAGCCGTCTTTCTTTTTCAGCGATTCCATTGTGTAGCTAGTTCATCAGAAACATGGTACTGTGGTAGGGAAAGAGAGTGATGAAGGAGGCACACGGGGTCTTAACTCCCTTTAACAGAAATTACACATGTCACTTCCATTCATACTCTTTTAGAACTACATAGTTGCATTGTCCCAATATAACTGTAAGGAAAGCCAGGAAGTGTGTAGCCATGCAGATCATAGATACTGAGAGCACCAATAGCTTCTACCACATATGTGTTGTCTACAGCCACACTGTCATCTCTTTTCTTCATTCAGCAAACACTACTAATTACCTTTCTCTCTGCAAGGATTTGTGCTACATGATAGATGATTCTGTTACCAGAAAGGGGCCCTGATCCAGACCCCAAGAGAGGGTTCTTGGATTTTATGCAAGAAATAATTTGGGATGAATCTATAAAGTGAAAGCAGGTGTACTAGGAAAGTAAAGGAACAAAAAATGGCTACACCCAAGGCAGAGTAGCAGCATGGGCTGCTCAGCTGCTAACACTTATTATTACCTCTTGATTATATGTTAGCAAGAGATGGATTATTCACGAGTTTTCTGGGAAAGTGGTGGGAACGGAGGGTTCCCAGAACAGAGGGTTTCTCCCCATTTTAGACCTTACAGGGTAACTTCCTGACCTTACCATGGCATTTGTAAACTGTCATGGCACTGGAGGGAATATCTTTTAGCATCCTAATGCATTGTAATTAGCACATAATGAAGAGTGAGGAGGACCAGAGGTCACTTTTGTCTCCATTTTGGTTTTGGTGGGTTTTAGCTGGCTTCTTTACTGCCGGCTGTTTTATCAGCAAGGTCTTTATGACCTGTATCTTGTGCTAACCTCCTACCTTATTCTGTGACTAAGAATGCCTTAATCTCCTGGGAATGCAGCTCAATAAGTCTCAGCCTCATTTTACTCAGGACTTATTCAAGATGGAGTCGCTGTGGTTCAAAAGCCTGTGACAATGCCAGAGATGAATAAAATGTCATCTTTACTTTCAAATAACCTAATATATTGGGGCTACAGAAACAAAAATCATATTATAATATAGTCATATGTGAAGCAGAAAGATAATGCCCCAGATAGAGGCCTAAATCATTTTCTATGGGCAGGATCACAGAGAAAGATGAACTTAACTCTTATTTGTTAACAAGGAATCCTTAAAATGCTGTAGAAGTGATGATATATTTGCTGGGCATTAAAGGAAGAAAAAAGGCTTAGGCAAGTTTGATATGGGAAAGAGGGCGGTGAATGAGAAAAGATGGAAAAATGTGAGAAGATTGTGCACGACTGAGGAATGAAGAAGGGATAAACAACCTAAACCACAAAGATGTGGGTATATAGTAAAAGACACGTGGACTTCATGAGTATATATGTTATGTACGTATTCACAGTTTGCTCATCTGTGGAATATGAGTTGCTAGAATGTTAAGTGTATTGCTATTTGTTTCTCTCACTGTTATTTCAGCTTATGAAAAGAAATCAAGGCAAACATTTTACCAGAGCATTCCAAGTTCTAATCATATGGCTTGTTTTTTCCCTAAATTGTATTTTTTTCCTTCATTTCTTAACAATATTAAACTATAAGTAATAGGATAAATTGGCTGAATTTATTCTTAGCTGATTCTCCCTCCTTTCAGATTCCTTTCTAGTCAAATCAAATTTTACGTAACATACCTAGTTACCACAACAAAGCAATTTAGAAATGAGTTCCCAAATACTAACTCTGTGACAGTAGGTAAATTAGATCCAGAATTTTAATTGTTGAAAAAACAAGACTTAAAAAGAAGGTTATGATATCATGCTATAAGTAGTGATGTCTGGCATTCAGCAATAGGTTAAACAAGCCAAGAACATGGGACTATAAGAAAAAAAACAACAAAAAAGAAAAATCAAAGAGAAGGAAAAGGGAGAATAGGATCGAAATTCAGAAAGCATATGGTCTTCTTCCTCTTCTTTGACAGGAAATAAAAGTGATGAATGAGCAGGAAAAATGTCAATAGCAAACACTCAAGAATATGACCTTGAAATGTGCCTTCATGTTGTTTCTTTGAAATGTTTAACTTTTTTGTAATTAAATGAAGTATTTAGAGTCACTGCTAGACATTCCATCATTATCAAAATGCCTATTATGTCTTACACAAACGTCTATTTAAGCATTTTTAGCTTAAAAATATAAAATCCTTTCTGTAATTTTCTGCCTTTTTTTTCAGTTTCAAATATCATTCTTTCAATAAAATTATCTTCCAATAATTTTGAAGTTATTAATCACCATTATTTATTCACCTTATATTATGCCTACCAGCCACTTCATGTATATTATTTCACTTAAATCTTATGAAATCAACCCAAGATTGATATTACTTTTATTTCATAGCTACAGAAATTGAAATTCAAATTTTGTCCATTACAACAGACTAGCTGCGGCAAAAGACAGTGTGAATTTACCCAAATGACTTAACTATCTTTTTATAAATTTGTAAAATGTGAAGAATCATAGAACACATCTTAAAAGGATTATTGTGAAATCAAGGAGGAGAAAGCTAGTTAAACTGGTAGA
The DNA here is from genome assembly GCF_024542745.1 of Macaca thibetana thibetana. Classification (NCBI taxonomy): domain Eukaryota; kingdom Metazoa; phylum Chordata; class Mammalia; order Primates; family Cercopithecidae; genus Macaca; species Macaca thibetana. The sequence continues at coordinate 55,983,522 of NC_065588.1, forward strand.
CAAACTGCAATAGGACTTGTCAAGTCAAAACCTACAATTATTCTTTTGGATAGTTTCTTTTTCTCTAAAGTGGCAATTTAACTTAAAGTTATTAAAGAAACTCAATCTTTGGGGTAGGTTAAACGTTCTCTTCCAGCCCTTCCTCTTTCCAACTTTCCCAAGAAGCATATTTTAGACAGAGGAAGAGACCAAACCAATGACTGCACAATTACCATTATCTCTAGCACTATTCGTTGTCAAATAACTAAATGCTGGTTTGAAGAACTAAATAATTGGAGAAACCAAAAATGAAAGGAATTACTTATAAATGATTTGAAAAAAAAATCCTTATTTTTAATGTCTTTTGGTGCTGTTTTCTATACCCTTCCTCCTATGGTGTCAATTTTATTTTTTTCTGTAAAGTGATTTGGTTAGTGAGTCTAATCTCCAACAGTGCACTACCTCCTTCTCCCAAAAAGGCCTCAGTTGAAAAATGGCTCAACACTTTCACTGCAAGTTCACAGTGAGGATCTCCTATTCTCCCTGCATTCGGCCAGACTCTTCTCTTTTTGCATGCTTTCCTCTCCCATGCATGGGTTACACAACTCTCTGGAATATATAGACAGAGCTACCCCACACCTGACTCCTAGGTCAGGCTACAGAGTACTTCGGATACAGCAAGTCACGACCCATCTGAAACGACAGATCTACCTGCCTTTTGGCTTTCTTCCTTGGTCAAAACTAAAATCCGAAGTGGAGTGCCCCGAGCGATAGAGAAATTGCCTATAGCTTTGACAGCCGCTTGGAGCATGCTCAGTCGGTCTCCAGGCACCGGGAGGCGGCTCCCCCCCACCACCCCCCGGGCCGGCCTCCACCGCAGTCTGTCCGGCCCCCACCCCCGGCGCGCGCTCCTCGGCACCCACAAGGGCGTTCAGCAGCCGCGCCTCCCCTTCCCGCCGCCGCCTCCTTTTCCGCTGGCTGTGGCGGGCGAGGACACGTCAGGGGCCATAAATAAATAAATAATTCCATTCACCCGTTGACAGCAAGGCGAACCGGCTGCGGCTTGCGGGGAACAGAGAGCTGCAGCGCCCACCCTGCGCCAGAGACCAGATAAAGTAAGTACAGCTGGGGAGGGAGGGGGGCGGAGGAGGAGGACGAGGAGGCGGCGCAGGCGAAGAGGAGCGAAAGCCCGCGTCTGCGACCCGAGCTGCCCGCGGAGCCGCACGCGTGTGTGCAAATAATGGCCAGCCTGTGACAAACGTGCCAACGCAGAGTTGGCCAGCGAGCCCTTATATAGACAAAAAACCCCGAAGCGGCCGCGGGAGGAGAGCTCGCGTCAGCCAGTGAGCGCCGACAGCGGCCCGGGAGCTGCTGGCGGTGTGCGGGGTCCCGGGCAAGGAACGCCCCGCGTGCTTTCGGCCAGGAGGTACCCACGCTCTCGGCTTTTACACCTAGACTCAGCGTGGCGCGGTGCACCCCAGTCTCCCTGGCTCACGGGACTCGGAGGGCTGCTTGCGTGCGGCGTGTCTCTAGTGCGCGCCCTGCCAGCATCCGGCCCCCGAACCCCCTAGGGTAGCGTGGCTTCATTGCTGCACAAGGTGGAGGTGGGGGTGGTGAGAGTGTGTGTAGGGAACGTCTTCTCTTTGAGCAGATGATCAGGACAGGAAGAGGCTGCGAGGGGAAGACGAAATACCGGGGGATTGGGGCGTGGGGGTTGTCTTTCTTCATTTTTGGTCCCCAGGAAGGATGGCAGGGGTGGAAGCAGATGGAAAAGTGTATGCGGGCGAGGCCTGAGCCCAGGCAGAAAGGGAGCGCTGACTTGGCAAGGGTTCAGAAGGGCCTGTGCCTGCTGGGCTTCCTGAGCTACTGCACCACACTGGGGGCACTAGGCCCGGTCAGGTGGCGCCACAGGCTGCGAGCCCGCTCACGTGCGAACTGTTTTCCCAACGGATGCTGCATGGCAGCTCCCTTCTCTACCCGCTTTTCTCCTCTACTTCCGCGAAAACGATTGCAGACTGCCTTGGAAAGGGCGGTCGTGCCCAATACCACTTTCCCGGTAGGGCTGAGGAGGGACTTTTGTAGTTCCAATTCCAGGGAAATTAAAATTTTACACACACACTCTCTCTCTCACACACACACACACACACACACACACACACACACACACACACACACACGAGAGACATAGAAGAGGAAATGAGGAGTGGTTTCTCTATAATTGTTTTTTGATTGCCTTTCCCGGAGAAATAAGTAGGACTAGGCTGCGTTGCGTTAGGGCTGGTTAGTGGCATTAGGACAGCTGTTATTTCATGTCCTTCTTCCCTCTTGGGTCCCAAAGGAGACACAGCAGAAGAATAAAATAGCGGGCAGTGATGAAGGTGATGTGAAAAAGACTGGACCAGAGGAAGGAGTGACTACTGGATGCCATTTCCTGTCACCCCATGCTTCATGGCTAACCCCAGTCTGAACTCAGAGGGTTGCCAACTTTCCACAGACAGGTTAGCTTGAATGTGTTGTGTCACTGGAACCACAAGCACTAAGTATGCATTTGGTGGAGTGTGGCTGAAAAATGAGAGTTGGGTGGGGACTGGAGAGGGCAAATGAGGGTTGAGCAAAGTGACTAATATTTAGCCCCGGTGAAGCAATCCTAACTCCAGCTTCTACTTCTAACTGAGCACATTACATTTAAAGCAATCCAAGTGAGGGACTGAATGATCTCAGTGGAAAGGAAAGACTATAACCATAAGAAACTCAGTGTATTGTGTAACAACTTACAAAGTCAGAAACTATTTTTTGTAAATACATCAACAGTTTGCAGTTACATATTACATTTTTTCCCCCAAGGCATGTTTTAATATTAAGTGATCTGAAATTTTAACACCTGTTTCCCAAAGTTCAAATTAGTGTATCCTTCTATAAATGCTCAGTTTATTTCTAGACATTCATTTGCTCTTTGATAATGTCTGGCTTATATTTTTGGCTTTGAGCTCTTTTAAAGGGAAGGAGAGAAACATTACCTAAAGAAACCTCCCTTGTCTAGAGTCATATTCCTGGATCATGGATCTGAAATAAAAGGCATCTCCAGAATTTGATTTTAATTCTGTATTCATTCACCAAACATTTTTGAGACATTCACATGGAAAAAGGGAATTAACTTTAGAACAGATTGGTTCTGCACTTTTGTAAGGTTGAGTAGTTGTTTAACAATCAGGGCTTTACCTTTTTCTTATCTATAAAATGAGATTGGTGGTACCCACTCTGAAATGCTATTGGGAAGAATAAAGTGTGTGGTAAACACCTAGAATTTAGACAGGCTATATTTGAGCTCCTATAATCAGTCTAGACACCCTACCAGGGTTACCAAGATGAATGAGGCTGGAATTCTGTTCTCAAGAAGTTCTCATATAGGCAGTCATCCAGGTTAATCTTTTCTTGTATCCCATTTGCCTTTTAGTCACCCCCTTTTTTTTTTCTCCTCTTGATGGAAGAAACATATATCCCAAATAACTTGAAAGGAACTCCGCAGTTGTAAGAAATGTTGGTAAGATCTGCTAAAAGGCAAATTTGAGAAGAGTGTCTTTTCTCAGGAACCTGTATTCAGCCCGTTTTTTGTTCATTAATAGTGATCCTTAATGAATAAAAACAGGTAATGAAGGATTTTTCTTCATGTTAGGAGGGGAGGATGATCCTTCTCTGAAGACTATCTTTGTCAATGAATTGGTTTCCATCATTTGAGAGAAGAGTTTGAGCTGCAGTTTCTACTACACCTTGGACAAACCAATCCACTCACTCCTAAGAGTATAAAGTAACTGTAGTACATAACGACTATAATGACAACTCTGTAATGCTCACCATATTCCAGGCACTGTGCTACTACTGTCTGATAGCACGTAACAACCCTGTGAGGTAGATCTGTCCATATCCATATTTACAGAACAAATAATTTAGGCCCAGAAAGTTTCATAGCTTATTCAGCTGGTACACCTAGTAAGTGGCTGGGCTGAGACAAGCAATCCATGCGATCTATTTGGCTTTAACCACTATGTAATATAGCTTCTGCCTTGTGTGAAGCTAAATAAGAGCAAAGATCTTACCTGTTGTTTTCTCCATAGCCCAGTACAGTGTCTGGCATATCATGGTTCAGAACAACTGATTATAGAAAGAAGGAAAGAGGGAGGGAGGCCGAACTGGAGGGAAGTGGGGAGAGGAGGAAATAAAAATTAGCAAGCCAGGTGTCTCCTGCCTTCAACTCTGAATCTGGCAGGAAATCCAGCATGAACTCTGCCCTGAGAACAGAATTTTTGAGGCTCTTTTGAGGATTCCTTTTCCTTGTCTTGCATCTAATCATCTAGTTTATGATGCTCATTTGTACAAAATAGGAAAATACTCTCTTTGGTCTGACAGATTAGCAAAAGGTGCCCATGAAGTGCAAACATCAAAGAGTGACCTACTCAAGGTGGTCAGGAAAAAAGAAAAAAAGAAGATTAAAGAAAGAAAGAAAGAAATGAAAAGGGCAGACCGTAATGCAGGGGCACTGGATTTAAATTTTAGTTAAGCCACTGACTGGCTTTGTCTTATGCAATGTTGTGGTAGTACTTGTATGGTTGTTCTGAACACCAAAGAACATAACAAAGCTGTTTCCTACTGTATCTGATAAATGGAGTGGCATGCAGCAAAGAGTAATTACATTCTTTTATTGCTCTTTGTTCCTCTCCTCCCTCCAGCCCATCTCAAATAAAAAGTATCCTCCTGGTTTCCACATCTTGAAGCAATCTGTGTTCATCTGAACTACTTCGTAACTTGATCTAGGCTTCTCTTAGGCTGATTCTTACATTATTACCTTGAATTACAATTATTTGGGAAGGCATCCTATCTCTCTTCCTGGGCTACATGGTCCTTGAGAGTAGATGGTATATCTGATTCATCTGGGAACCCCCGTTTAGCTGGTACTTGGGACAGGATAGGGCAGAGGAGGTGCTCTGAAGTCCAACCTGTCTGGGTTTTGATCTTAGCTTTGCCACTTGCCAACAAAGACAAGTTGCTAAACCTCTTTAAGTCTCAGTTTCTTCATGTGTAAAAATAGAATAATAACCAATTTTATATGTTGGTTGTAAACATTGAATGAGATAATATCTGTGAAATAGCACTGTGCTGAGCACATGCATAGAAATAACTCAGTAACTAGTGTTAGATATTAAATATTTGACTTTACACGTTTTAGTTTGTCACGAGCATCACTGGCTTATTTTTAGTAGATTTTTGGAAACTCTGAAATGCCGAACTTGCCATTAGATGGCACAACAAAGTTGAATTGCATAATAAACTATTAAGTGGACTCCCTTTGAGAGGTCATCCTGGTTTGTCCCAGGCTTTCTCAAAACTGTTTGGATGAAAGTGATTAAGAAATACTTTGGGAAACAACTGCGCACTAGTTCTCAGTGAATAATGGATTTTTTTTTTTTAACTTGTGAAAAAGCTTCATTTTCTCAGTTGCTCCTTTAAATGGTGAATCCAGGGACCAAGTCTACCTCTATGAGAGATCCAGCTGTTTAAAATCATAATTTGAGAGACTAACTTAAAATTAACCATTGTTGAGAGGAATAAATAATACTTACCACATGTATTTGGTAATTAGTAAATAAGTAGAGGGTCTGCGCATTTAGATGTCAACTATAATCATTAAAAATATAGGAGAAAATTAAACAAATTGGAGTTGACTATAATAAAACTAGTCCAGCTGGAGCTGAACTAACTGGGACTTAGGTGCATCATGGACAATTTCAACATATTCACAAATATCAGTGTTGATAAATCAAGCAAATATTTTTAGAAATAATTTTTCGGACCTAATACTAAAACTCCTGCAAATGTTTACATTAATATTCATTGAAGTCTCAAAGGACCTCATGAAAATCCTATGGGACAATTGAACGACAGCTACAAGATACTGGCTTAAAGGTACTTCCATTAAAGGTTTTGTGCAGTTATGATAGTTCTACAAAAATGTCTATGTGGTTCAATTATAGAGTCTGGTGATTAGTTTTATATAATATTTGGCACTAAAATAGCAACTTTCAATAGAAAATATTTTGTGTAAGTGGTGAACACAAATGAAATGTTTGTTTGGATAAATAAAGATCTATATAAAATGTTGGTATATTGTAGAAAGAATTTTATTACAAGCATTTGCTGTTTCTCCACCTAGCACAATATGTATCATTATTAATTAGTCAATATCTCTAATCAGATTTTTATTGAAGCTAATATGTAAAAGAATTGTACTTTATACAAAGCAGCTGCCCTAGTATGTAATTAACTTGAAGAGCTGTGTCTTTTGTAACTAGATTAGATAAGAATACATGATAAAACTACAAAGCATGCATTTGATAAGTTTCAAAGGGATGTTACTATTTATCTCATTTTAAAAATGATTTTCAAAAATTCTAGGATTTGAAGTTCCATCAATTCTCAAATATATGAAAGGCAAATTCAGTGATAAATAGCAGTCGGTGACAGTATTTTTCAACAGGTGGGATTATTGGCATTTGGAGTGGGACACTTCTTCATTGTGTAGGACTGTCTCTTTCATTGCAGAGCATTGGGTGTCTGTGACCTTTCGTAGTAAATTTGGGCTGCGATAACAAACTATAGACTAGGTAGCTTATGAACAATGGAAATTTATTTCTCACAGTTCTAGAGGCTGGAAATCTGAGATCAGGGTGCTGGCGTGGTGCAGGTGTTGGTGAAGGCTTCTTGTGGGTTATAGACTGCTGATTTCTTATATCTTCACATGGTGGGATGAGAGTGAGAACTCTCTTTTATAAGGGTGCTAATCGCATTCATGAGAGTTCCATCCTCACGACCTACTTAACTCCCCAAATCCCCACATCTTAATACCACTCCTTTGGGGATTAGGATTTCAACATGAATTTTGGAGGCACACATTAGGTCCATAACAATTATCTATCTCTGTTTTCTGTAAGTCAGTGGCTTTCCCTTAGCCATTGTAACAGTCAAAAATGCTTGTCTACATTTTAAGATACCTGTGGTGGAATGGTGATCGATATGGTTGAAAACTATTGGCCAATAAGATCAAATTGAGATTGTTTAAAAAATTATGTGGGATCAGAGTACTTTCAAAGTACTCTCAAAATTATTTTGCCTTTCATTAAAGGATGAAAATAATACCCTTGTATTAAAATATTTTGTTTTGAAACAATGAGTTCTTTATTAGTAAGGCATAACAACTGTTAACTTTAATAATCAGAGCATCATTGACCTCCTAGACTCCAAATTATTTGCTTTGGACTGTCAATAAACTTTGGCAGTGTTATGCCTAATGCTTCTTGAACTTCTGTTTTGGCTTTCTTGTGTTGTTTATTTTGTTACTTCTCTCACTGCTTATTTACTGCTGCTTCTCCAGCTCGCCTTTCACCTCCTATTCAATATAAGTATGTGTTCCCCAGTTTCTGTTTTGGGCTTTTTTTTGTTGTTGCTGAGACAGAGTTTCGCAGCGACACCCAGATTGAATGCAGTGAGGTGAACTCAGCTCACTGCAGCTGCCACCTCCTGAGTTCAAGTGATTCTCCTGCCCCAGCCTCCTGAGTAGCTGGGACTACAGGTGCCCGCCACCACGCCTGGCTAATTTTTTGTATTTTTAGTAGAGATGGGGTTTCACCATTTGGCCAGGCTGGTCTCAAACTCCTGACATCAACTGATCTGCCTGCCTTGGCCCCTGACAGTGCTGGGATTATACACATGAGCCACTGAGCCTGGCCGGGCTTTTCTTTAGCCTGCATTCTGTTGATTGACAAAGCTCATCTGCTCTTGACCTCTGCTTTCACCTCAGTAGGAATAACTCCCAAGCCATTTGCTGCAGTCCTGACCTGCCCTCAACTTTTAGGCATTTCCAGACATTTCTAGATGTTTGCAGGACAGCTTCTCTTTACTGTGCCTTTGATACTTCCAGTATCCTGTGATCTCTTCCTTCCTTTTTGTCTTCTTTCTTTCTGCCGCCCTCATTCTTCATATTGCTCTCAGCAGTATTCTAACCTAGAAGCTTTTGAGACCGCCCTTTCTCTGGACTTGTGTACATCTGAAATAATTTTTTAAAATTATTTCCTTTTATTCTGTTGTTGCCAGAGGTTTCAGGTGCTTTTGACATACTACCTGCAGTCATGTAATAGTCTCTTAGTGGGTATTCCCACCTCTGGTCTCTCACCCTACCAGTTAATTCTGTACATGGTATCAGATACTCTCACTGAAGCACACCTCGGTTAACTAACACTCCCACCACCTAGGTCCAAGGACTGACATTTCAGTCCCTGCATGATGTAATTCCAAACAGCTGTTTCATGTTCATCTCCCACTACCATCATACTCAACTCAAATTGAACTGTCCCCATGCCTTGTCCATTCTCATTCTACTTCCTACTGCCAAATCTTTGGTCATACTGTTCTTTTATCTTGAAATGAATCTAACTTCCTAGTATTTCCGTTTCTAGCTCTAACCTCACCTTCTAAACTGAACTGAAACACCACATTCAAATTTTCCTCTGATGCCTCTGGATAGGTGGAATAATTTTCCTAAAATTTCAGGAACATTGTGTTTACAATGTCTTATTTGTTCTTAACATTCTATTATAGTTGATTTTATATAAGTATTCAGTTTCTGAATATTCTATAAAGTGGTAGATGTCGGGAATAATAATGTATTCATATTTACGTCATCTTTAGCATTTTGGTGGATTCTAGAGTTGCAAGAAACTTGGAAGACATCTGTTTCCACTTTTATGTATTGTTTTCATTATGTTCAATAAACCACCATCTATTAAGTGTACACACTGAGGAAGACTGTTCTTTTAAAGGCAGTCCTACTTGTGACTGAAATTTTCTTGCTTCTACCTAGAGTCTTTGTTCAGCTTCCTGGGGCCATGTGCAATGAATCCCTTTCCTGTTTGAATGACATACTACACCTATGTGGTGACAGTTCACATGTCTTTTGTTTTCTCTATCAATTTAACATATTCAGTTTTTCTTCCTGTTTTTTGTATGTGACCTGGTTAAGTTCTTTATTTAAGGCTGCTCTATCATGGATTGTTTCAAGTTTAGGAAAGTCCACAAATGCATAGAATACTTCAAGGATAACAGTGGTTTTCAATGTAAATATTGGAACTATTGTTCATGATGTAACTTGTCAATATCTCTTCAGGTGAAGTCAGAGTGGGAAATCAAGGTATACATAGAGATCTACCTCTGGGAGAATGCCATAGTTATCTCAGGGCTGAACTTTCCTGTCTGTGCCCACAGTTTAATAAATAAATAAATGAATAAACCACTGGAGGATGATAGGAAAGCTCACTTTAACTTTTGATTATAATTAGAAATTAGCCACTCAGTAAAATTATACTGTTTTATAGATTAATGCCCTAAGTAGTAAAACAACAAATATGTCTTTTGTGTATAATAAGTGAATTTAAAGACATTGGACCAAATAAGTGGCTATTAAGTAAAGTTATGAAGATAAGCTTTAAGTAAGAATAACTTACATTTGTTGAACATTTCTATATGTCAGGTATCATTTTAATACCTTACATGTTTTAATTAATTTAATCCTCAAAACCTTATGAGGAAACATTATGGTTATCCTTATTTTACAGATGGGCAGAGTAGAGAAAAAAGGTGATGTATTTTGCCCAAGGTTACACATCTTGTCATTGGAAGGGTCTGGATTTTAATCTGTTGAACACAATGTACCTTTTCAATAGTATTAATTTAAAGTATTTCATGCTGCAGTAAATTTTAAGATATTCTTGGGGGGAAAATTCTGATAATTTTTTTTTTCTTTTTTGAGATGGAGTCTTGCTCTGTCGCCCAGGCTGTAATGCAGTGGCCCGATCTCAGCTCACTGCAAGCTCCGCCTCCTGGGTTCATGCCATTCTCCTGCCTCAGCCTCCCGAGTAGCTGGGACTACAGGCGCCCACCACCACGACTGGCTAATTTTTGTTTCTGTATTTTTAGTAGAGAACGGGGTTTCACTGTGTTAGCCAGGATGGTATTGATCTCCTGCCTTTTGATCCTCCCGCCTTGGCCTCCCAAAGTGCTGGGATTACAGGCAAAGTCTGATAAATATTTTTTAAAATGGAGGCTAGTCAGGTATAACGAGTTTGGGTCTGTTACAACACAAAGTCAACAGGAATGATAAGGCTTCCTTACTATTTGAAGGAGTTACCTGGAACCAAGCTAGGAAGCTTAGAGAAAGTAACAACCTCTTATGGATTCAAGGAGGCTGGAGAACCAGTAGGGACCAAAGGAACAGTAAATCCAGGATGTCATTCCTGTAACTCAGTTTGCAAGGTTGTAGGGATAGAATGTGTGAGAGGTGGCAAGACTCCCATGGAAGCCCTGTGCTGTGGGTATCAGTGAGTGCATGAATAGAGTAGGGTCTGGAGAATTCTCATAGATGGGTATATATCAAATTCACAGTGAAGTGGGATTTTGAATAAAGCCTCTGACATATTTTAAGCCATAGAATGCAATACTTTAACAACTATTTATTCCCTTGCTGTGTTCTAGACACTATTTTGGATGTTAGAGAAATGGCTGTAAATAGAACAGGTAAGTCATTTTTAGTCTTGAGTTACCCAGATATCAAACATATCTCAAAGCAAGGTTAAGCAATTCATGTCCTTGAGCCAATTTTTTTTGTAGACCTCTCATGTCATCTTCTCTATGTAGTCAGTCTTATTTTGTAGTTATCTCTCTTTTCTCTTCTCCTTTTTTTCAATCTCAATGTCACATGTCAGATCAGAGACTTTGAAGACAGATAGATATACCTCAATGAAATTTCAGCTAAGCTATTTCTAAGCTGTTTGACCAAAATCAAGATATGTAACTTTTAGAGCCCAGTTTTCTCATTTTGGAAATAATAAAATTTATTTTATGAGTTGTTGGAGAAATAATGTAGGTAGCCAATAAATGATAATCATAATAATGTAATTTTTATCTCTACCTTTATTTTTGGCATTTATTGAGGCAGAACTTCTTTACTCCTGAGGCATCTGTTCTGTGCAGAAGTATTTATGAGTTATAATATTGGTACTCCCAGCATGACCCAAGTAGGAAGGTCAGAAAATAAACAAATATTAAAATAATGTGGATCTTTTCAAGATGGATAAAATTCTAGTTTCTGGCACATATATGAGGAGATTCAAGTGCTAATATTGATGCTGCAAAAATGTTTAAGTGGTGAAATTTTCACTTAGCTATAAAGTTAGTAATACCAGTTGGGAATACAACCTAAGGGAATTTTAAGATGGAAATTCCATTTAGACGTGTTAGCACACATAAGCACATTTGAAAACTACCGCAAAGAGCAAGACAATAATCATTCTGTTATAATGACTTAGAGATATTTGTTCCAATTAAAACATATGCCAACATAATTATTGATGTCATTTAAGTGTCTTCTGTGTGTTTTCTGTTTTATATATAGTATTTTGAATCCTCATATTGTCATGTAGGATAGATTATATTCATTTACAGGCAGGGAGAATAAGGACTCAGCAAGATGAGGCTGGCCATTCTAGCACCCCAAGAGTCAATGCCTCAGCCAGTGTTTCAGTACAGGTAAGATGCTAATGACAGCTAGATCTTGGCTCTCATACCTTACATAAATTCAAGTCAGTAAATAATTAAGCATTGCTATATGAAGTACTCTGCAAAAATACCTGGACAAATAAGTATAAGACATCTTTTCTGACTGTCATCCTCCAAAGGAGACTGAAATTTTAGAGAGATTGTGTGTGTGTGTGTGTGTGTGTGACTATATCTCTCTGTGTGTGTGTGTGTGTGTGTGTATATGTGTATATATATGATTTTAAGGCGATACTAAATATATATATGTATATATATGTGTGTGTGTATATATATGTGTGTGTGTGTGTGTATATATCCTCTTTATCCAATAGCATCCAGAAGTGGACTCTTACAATGAAAAACTTTTTGAACTAGAACATAGTTAGGAATGTACTTTCAGAAGTTTATATAAATGAATATCCCAATTTGTTCTATCATGTGACTTAATTCTTTTCTATTCAAAGCATTGTGCCATTTAAAAAATGTATACACACACACACACACACACACACACATTAAAGCCACAACCCAGAGTAGGATAAGTGTCAAAATTAATGATAGAGAACATGATTTTCTAGGACAGAGGTTGACAAAGTATAGCCCCTTGGGCCAAATCCAGACCACTGCCTGATTTGTTAAATAAAGTGTTTTTGGAATATATCCACACCTGTTTGTTTTCCTGTTTTTTGTGGCTGCCTTCCTGCTGCCGGGAAAAGTTGATTAGTTGTGACTTAGCCTGCAAAACCTAACATTTTTACTATCTGGCATTTTAGAGAAAAAAAAAATATTTATTGAATCCTGCTCTAGAATTTCAGAAGATACTTTGCTTTCTGATGGAGGAATCAAAGAAGGCATTAATGAAACAAGTGAAATTTATTTTGGAGGTGAGAGATGGGTAGTCTTTAGTTAAGAGAGGAGCTTGTCATAGTAAGTGCCACAGAACTCAAAATCAAAAGTACACTGATAGATAAGTCTGCTGAAGAATAAGGATCATATTATTGTATATAATTTATATAATGCTATAACCATTTGTCTATGAATTTTTTTTGTAAGTATCTGGAACACTGATTCTTAAACTTGATGAAACATTTGAATCAACTAATTAACTACTTAAAAGTTATATTTTACTCAATAATCTGTAAGGCTAAAATATAATCCATGTGGAAAGTCACTGATCTATGTCTCTATTTTCGTAACATGAAGGAATGCTGGATATAACACTAATATTTTTTTCTAATCACTATTTATAATAAATACTAGATACTGAGCATACAACTAAGTACCAACAGTGTCCCCAGAGCTTTTCATGCCTTATCTCATTAAAAACTTGCAGTAGCCAAATGAGGTAGATGTTATTATTTCCATTTTTGTAACAGAGAATACTAGGAAACAGATGTATCAAGTAATTGACATAAGTCTACAAAACTAGTAAGTAGATCCTCTTTATCCAGTAGCATCCAGAAATGGACTCTTAAAATGAAAACCTTTTTGAGCTAGAACATAGTTAGGAATGTACTTTTAGAAGTTTATATAAATGAATATCCCAATTTGTTCTATCATGTGGCTTAATTCTTTTCTATTCAAAGCATTGTGCCATTTTTTAAAAAGTTGAGTTAGCTCTTAGTACAAATGGCTCTGCAAATTTTTATTGAATATACTGATTTTTTATGGAACTATAACGTTCTGCATCCTCTCTGTTTCTTTGTCACTTTCTGTCCACAACTCTTTTTCTCTTTACCTTGCTGCTTAACATTCAGTCATTTGTAATTTTCTCCTTTTCCTGTAGTATCAGTTCATAATATTCATATAGGTCCTCATTATCCATTACCTGTTGCACAGTGTCTTTGATGTAGCAGTAAAGTGCTTGAAAGCATTTTCATAAAGTAGTGACAGCTTCCAGAAGAAAAAGAAAGAATCAATGCAACTTCCTACCAGCTTCTTGTTCTGAACTGAAAAAGGGGCAGAAACTGCAGAATTGTTGAATATCACTAATGGATATGACAAACTAATAAGTAGATAGGAAAAGGTGAATGATTCAGAGGAAGCCACAGATAATCGAAGAAAATGTAAGTCTGTATTCCCTGTAGGCCACATTAGCTAGCATTTGTGTGAAAGTAACCTGGCCTCTTGTGCCATGGGGAGAGCATTAATTGAACACAGTAATATCCTGGTACAGGAGGATTTATAGACATCAGATCTAAGGCTCATATACAATTATTTCCTTTTTACCATTAAATTTCTAAGTAATATATGCTGTTAATTTAAGAAAAAATACTTGTATGAGGAAATGTGTATTTTTATTTGTTTTCATTTTATTTTCGTTAACAACACAAATTTGTTACTCTACCTCATTAAGATACCTGAATCCGTTTTCTACATTTATTTTCAAATGTTCCAAATAAAGGTGAGGAAGAAACATTTCCAAAACAGTTTCACCAACAAATAATTTAAATGCCTAGAAACCTAATTATGACTGTTCATTGGGATACTTAAGCATTTGTGATCAAAATTATTATGTATATTTGCTCAGTTACTTTAAGTGTGAATATTATATAGGGGCCAAGGGAAATTTCCCCTTTACCCTCCAAAGGTTTCCTGAAATATCAGTTCACAAAAGACAGATTAGTGGAGACAAGGCATGCAATTTATTATCATGCCCAGGGAAGAATCACCGAGTGAGTGCCCAGTATCCCAATGTAGTACAGATGCTTATATAACCTACTTCCTAGGGGAACGGAAGATGGCAAAGGATGGATGATTTTAGGGAGATACTAAATGATTTTTAGGGGAATTCAATAGACTTGAAGAACATACAGTGTCCTGGGACAAAGGCCATTTGTACCAAAGAACCTTGTCAGGACAAAAATCTGTCCTGTCCTTTTGTCATTGACAAAAATCTGTCCTGCTTTATTGACAGACTTCAGTCTTCCTTTCTGCGATATGAGTTCAGTTAATGAAAACTCAGGGAAGGGACCAGTGGTAATTGTTTTATTCTTTGGCATATTTGGACTTTAGGCAGGTAAGCGACTTAGAGAACAACTTCATTCTGTGCTTTGGGAGACATAGAAGATTGAGAGATGTGGGTAAGGGGGCATAGATAGATAGGGGGTTGGAGGGTTGAGGATGGTGGAGGGTGGAGAAGGTGAGAGAGACCTTGTGGCTCCTTCTGAATGTCAAAGTGCCATATTTAGGGTGTTGGTTTCTGAGCCAATTTTGTAACATTTCTATCCAACTTTTAAAAATCTATGAGCTATTTTAAATTGTTTTACATTTTATTAGTCCTTTTATTCTATTAGCTCTTGTCTTGAAGCAGCAATACTTAATGCTTGCTCAGTTATGCATTCAGATAACCACTTGTGGTCTGTAAAACCTAAATTTAAATATATGATTTTTTTGTACTCTCTTGGTGTCTGAAGGATTTGCAAAAGGGTTTATACACTCAGATTTTTGGAATGAGAAAGGAGAAAGTGAAGGCAGGTAACAAACTGGGTGCTAAGTGTGTGCCAAACATATAGTTATGCAGTTTTTACAGCATCACCTCATGCAATCCTGAATCATTCCCTGACAACCTCAGCATCTCTATTACCTGGGCATTGCTGTCTCCAATTTAGGATGGCTCTGGCTGGTTAGGAAACAAAGGTTTATTTCCAAAATCCGTATTTTCCCTTATATTACATGTTTTCTTCCCAGGTAGAGGGAGTCCTCCCTCTTTGCAAACACAGTTTATAGAAGAGGGAAATTACAGGGCAGCAAGAGAAATATTTAGGATTCTGTTCTTTTAAAATGTGGTAGCTAAAAATAAAAATCATCATATTTTTAAATGTCAGAATTACACCTGGAAGTCTTTTTCAAGAAACAAAAGGCAAACTTAAAAGAACAAGAGGCTGGGCACGGTGGCTCACGCCTGTAACTGTAATCCCAGCACTTTGGGAGGCCGAGACGGGCGGATCACGAGGTCAGGAGATCGAGACCATCCTGGCTGACACTGTGAAACCCCGTCTCTACTAAAAATACAAAAAATTAGCTGGGGAAGGTGGCGGGCGCCTGTAGTCCCAGCTACTGTGGAGGCTGAGGCAGGAGAATGGCGTGAACCCGGGGGGCGGAGCTTGCAGTGAGCTGAGATCCGGCCACTGCACTCCAGCCTGGGCGACAGAGTGACTCCGTGTCAAGAAAAAAAAAAAAAAAAAAAAAAAAAAGGAGAGAAATGTTGGCAATACTTTACTTTGTGAGTCTTCCACATATACAATTCCTCTTTCAAAAGTGTTAACCTTATAAATTTTATGTTGGGATTGATGCTAGTATCAAGAAAGCAAGTAGACACAGATAATGTTATTGATTTGGATTTGAATATTGTTTTCTTCTTTTTTGAGTACTTGATTATGCTTTATTAAACAGGTGTATTCAGTTCCAATTATTCTTTAATGAGAATGACTACTAAACAAACCTTAATAATTTGTTCATTAGAATACCAGAACTTCATTATAATTTGAAATTCAATGTAAGAGTTCATCTTAAACCTATTCCAGAAGATTTAGGAAGTCCTTCATTATAAACAGTTTAGCTCTTAACTGTAGCCCTCTGATAGGAAACATAAAGGTAGTGCTGTAATGCTGTTCCAGCTTACATGTTTAAAAACGTGTTTCTTTAATAGTAATACACTGTCCTGAAATACATAATTGAGATAATATATGTTTCTAACTGTGAGGCAGTTGAGTTGAATGACAGTATGTCTTGTTTATGTTTTGTGTTAGGTTGGGCTGCTATAATAAAACACCAGAGACTGAGTGTCTTATAAACAACAGAATTTTTTTTTCACAGCTCTGGAGGCTGACAAGTCCAAGATCAGGCTGGTGGCAGATGCAGTGTCTGGTGAGGGCCTGCTTTCTGATTCACAGATAGCAGTGTTATACCTGTGTACTACATAGCAGAAGTGGTGAGAGAGCTCTCTTAGGTCTCATTTATAAGGTCACTAATTCCATTCATGAGGGATCTACCCTTAGGACCCAATCATCTCCTCTATTAGTCTGTTCTCATGCTGCTATAAGGACATATATGAGACTGGATAATTTATAAAGGAAAGATGTTTAATTGGCTCACAGTTCTGCATGACTGGAGAGGACTCAGGAAACTTAACAGTCATGGTAGAAGGGGAAGCAAACATGTCCTTCTTCACATGGCAGCAGGAGAGAGAAATGAGTGCCGAGCAAAGGGGGAAGCCTGTTATACAATCATCAGACCTTGTGAGAACTTGCTCACTATCATGAGAACAGCATGAGGGTAACTGCCTCATGATTTAATTATTTGTCACTAGGTCCTTAACATGACGTGGGAATTCTAGGAACTACAGTTCAAGAGAAGATTTGGGTGGGGACACAGACAAACCATATCATTCTGCCTCTGGCCCATCTCAAAACTTATGTCCTCACATTTTGTAACACAATCATGCCCTTATAACAGTCCCCCAAAGTGTTAAGTCATTCCAGCATTAACTCAAAAGTCCAAGTCCAAAGTTTCATCTGAGACAAGGCAATCCTTTCTGCCTATGAACCTGTAAAATCAAAAGCAAGTTGGTTACTTTCTATTAATAGATACCATAGGGGTAAACACACCCATTCCAAATGGGAGAAATGGACTAAAACAGAGGGGTTATGGGCCCCATGCAAGTCTGAAATCCAATAGGGAAGTCATTTAACCTTAAGTTCCAAAATGATCTCCTTTGATTCCATGTCTTGCATAGAGGTCATGCTGATGCAAAGCATAAGCACACACAGCCTCGGGCAGCTCCACACCTGTGGCTTTGCAGGATACCGCTCCTGTCACAACTGCTTTCACCGGCTGGCATTAAGTGACTGCAGTTTTTCCAGGCACGTGGTGCAAGCTGTCAGTGAATCTACAATTCTAGGGTCTGGAGGATGGTGGCCCTCTCCTCACAGCTCCAGAAGACAGTGCCAAGTGGGGACTCTGTGTGGAGGTTCCATCCCCACATTTCCCTTCCTCACTGTCCTAAGCAGAGCTTTTCCATGAGGGCCTTGCCTCTGAAGCAAACTTCTGCCTCGACATCTAGGCATTTCCATACATCCTCTGAAATCTAGGCAGAGGTTCTCAAACTTCAATTCTTGACTTCTGTGCAGTCACAGGTGCAACACCACGTGTAAGTTGCCAAGGATTGGGGCTTGCCCTATCTAAAGCAATGGCTTTGTCTCTAACTTGACCCCTTTAAGCCATGGCTGGAGCTGAAGCAACTGACACGCAGGGTAATATGTTCCAAGGCTGCATAGAGCAGAAGCCCCTGGGCCCAGACCACAGGACCATTTTTCCCTCCTGGACCTTCGTATCTGTAATAGGAGGGGCTGCCATGAAAGTCTGTGACATGCCCTGGAGACATTTTCCCCGTTGTCTTGGTGATTAACATTTGGCTTCTTGTTACTTATGCAAATTTCTACAGCCTGCCTGAATTTCTCCCCAGAAAATGGGATTTTCTTTTCTATCACATCATCAGGCTGCAAATTTTCCAAACTTTTATGCTCTGCTTCCTCTTGAATGCTTTGCTGCTTAGACATTTCTTCCACCAGACAACCCTAAATCATCTCTCAAGTTCAAACTTCCACAGATCTTTAGGGCAGGGGCAAAATGCTACCAGTCTCTTGGCATAACAAGAGTGACCTTTACTCCAGTTCCCAACAAGTTCCTCATCTCCGTCTGAGACCACCTCAGCCCAGACTTCATTGTACATATTACTATCAGCATTTTGGTCAAGCCTTAGGAGGTTCCAAACTTTCCCACATCTCCCTGTCTTCTTTTGAGCCCTCCAAACTGTTCCAACCTCTGCCTATTACCCAGTTTGAAAGTCGCTTCCACAGTTTCAGATATCTTTACAGCAGCACCCCACTCCTGGTACCAATTTACTGTATTAATTTCTGCTGCTATAAGGACATTTTCCAGACTGGGTAATTTATAAAGGAAAGAGGTTTAATTGACTAACAGTTCCTCACAGCTGCGAGGCCACAGGAAACTTACAATTATGGTGGAAGGGGAAGCATACACATCCTTCTTCACATGATGACAGGAAGAAGTGCTGAGCAAAAGGGGGAAATGCCCCTTATAAAACCATCAGGTCTTATGAGAACTCACTATCATGAGAACAGCATGAGGGAAACCACCCCCATGATTAAATTCCACCCTCCAAGTCCCTTCTATGACATGTGGGGATTATGGTAACTACAATTCAAGATGAGATTTGGGTGGGGACACAACCAAATTATATCACCTCCCAAGGCTCCATCTCCAAATACCATCACGTTAGGAGTTAGGTTACAACATATTAGTTTTGGGGACTTATATATTCAGTGTACAGCAAAGTTTTGTAGTGTCTAATAGTATTACAGTATGAGTGGAACTTTATAGTTGACAAGATAATCTGATCCATGCATTGGGAACTAAAATATCTCTTCCTTGACTCTGAAAAGATACACAATCAAGGAGGTGTGGGAACACTATCAGGTAGAAGATACATACTACCCACTCAGTGGTATTTTATAGGAGAGAGATGATGGGGAAGAAAAGGAAATACTTCATTGTTAATAGAGAACTTTTATGGTTTGGTCAAGAGCATGGAACATCTGTGTTTTAGACAATCAATATTTAAGTTGTAATTTACCAAAGCTAAGAGTCTATGACCAACAATTCAAACAAAAAGTTATGTAAATGAAGTATTTCTGTATGAATATGGTTTCTTTCATAAAAGCAGAACTAGAGATACAAGATGATGAAGAACATGCTAAGATTATGAACAGTAATACTGTTAAAACCCTTACTGAATGAAACAAATATGATCTACAAATGGCAGGTCCATTCTGGTCCTGATGCAGCATGTGCTCCCAGATGGTCTGTTGGAGTGAGAGCCTTTTTTTTTTTTTTTTTTTTTTTGACAGTCTCACTCTATCATCCAAGCTGGAGTGCAGTGGTGCGATCTTGACTCACTGCAGCCTCTGCCTCCTGGGTTCAAGCTATTCATGTGCCTCAGCCTCCTGAGTAACTGCAACTATACATGCTACAAATTTTTGTATTTTTAGCAGAGATGGGGTTTCGCCATGTTGGCCAGGCTGGTCTCTAACTCCTGACCTCAGATGATCCACCTGCCTCAGCCACCCAAACTGCTGGGATTACAGGCATGAGCCACTGTGCCTGGCCAAGAAACGTTTTTACATGCACTATATTGGCTCCAGAAAACGACCATCTCTTGTAATCAAATCATTAATGATTTCAAATGAAGTGTTTTGTATGTGTTCTTTATGCTATTAAAGTCATCAGAATAATATAATACGGTTGAAGTGTCATGATTCTTTATTTCATTACATAATCCAACTTTATTTTGAGAAATTATATATTCTTTGCCTGTACAGCTGCTGTAATTTGAATGTGTCTTTTTCAAAATCTACATGTTGACGCTTAATGGCCGTTGTGATAGCATTATGAGGCAGAGCCAGTAAGAGGTGATTAGTTTGTGAGGGTTCCTGCCTTATGAATAGGAGTCAGGCCCTTATATAAAAGAGGACCCAGCAGGGCACGGTGGCTCAAGCCTGTAATCCCAGCACTTTGGGAGGCCTAGGAGGGTGGATCACGAGGTCAGGAGATCGAGACCATCCTGGGTAACATGATTAGACCCCGTCTCTACTAAAAATTAAAAAAAAAAAAAAAATTAGCCAGGCGTGGTGGTGGGCACCTGCAGTCCCAGCTACTTGGGAGGCTGAGGCAGGAGAATCACTTGAGCCCATGAGGCGGAGCTTGCAGTGAGCCGAGATCTCACCACTGCACTCCAGCCTGGGCCACATAGTGAGACTTCGTATTAAATAAATAAATAAATGAATAAATAAATAAATAAATAAAAGAGGCTTCATGCGGCGTTTGGGCCTCTTGCGCTTCTGTCTTCAGCCATTTGAGGATGCAGTGTTTCCTTTCTGTAGGACACAGCAACGAAGCACCATCTTGGAAGGAGAGACAGGGCCTCTCACCAGATTCTAAACTTGCCTGTGCCTTGATCTTGGACTTCCCAGCCTCCATAAATATAGGAAATAAATTTGCATTCTTTATAAATTACTCATTCTGTGTTACTGTTTTTATAGCAGCACAAACAGACTAGGAGAACAGGTCTCTCCTTTTCACATCCATGAGAAGTCTCTCAAATTCCTAGAAATCTGAAAGTGAAAATAAAATAAAATAAAACCACATATCATTCACCAATTTTTCAGCATAATTTTATTTCAGTTATGGCAGTGATTACTATTAAAAACTTGCTCTTACTTCATTTGACATTGACTTTTACCTTTTGATTTTTTACATTTTCTTGTAAGAGGAATTTTCAATAAGATTTAAAAGAGGCATATGGAGAGGACTATGTGTCAAGACTGGCAGACACTCAGATGCTGAGTGTTTCCTGCATCTGTGAAACTATCACACTGTATAGCAACACACCTGCATCAGTAATAATACCAGCAAAGTTACCAGGCGTTCTTCCCTTTGGTGACTGTTCATGCTCTTGGAGTATTATGGATATTGTTGCCATTGCCTCAGAAATCTGCTCTGGGACTGTTGCTGAGAACAGTGTCCTAAACAGCATAAAGATGCTTGTGTAGCTGACAGTGTTTTCTGGACATCACTTTACTCATGAGAGATGCAAATTTATCCTTGCAAACTCCAAAGTGCCAGGAAATCCGAAAGAGAGTCTGCTGGAACCTGTTTGCTACCTATCTTGCACCCTGGCCTGGTTCCTGCTCCATGACTTGACTCTGTGGGATCTTGGCATTAACTCTGGCCAGGACCAGGTGACTGTTCCCTGTAATGCCCTTCAATTTCACTGGAAGGGGAAACTACAGATAATAGTCATGGGAACCTAACAGTTCCCAGAAGCCAGCCTGACAAAGAAAAACATAAAGGACACACAAACAGCATGATGCCTGAGGTAACTGGCTTGCTTTACCACCCTGGGCCTGTAACCTTTAGGTATAAATACATAGAGTAGGGATATTATTGTACAGCATTTTGCTTGGCATATAACAGAAAAATTGAAGGCATTTATTAAAGTATTTACTGAAGGTGGGAAGCACCCTGATAGTACTTAAATAACATCATTTTGTTGAAATTTTTTCTTTTACTTCTTACCCAAGCATTTTGTCATTTACTTTGAGCAAAAGTAAAGAGAATTAAACAATGATAACAATTAAAAAATCATCTGTCATGCAATATTTTGGGTAGACCATTAAACATGCCTAAATTTGCACTTACTCTCTGTAGGTTCTTACATTTTTCTGCATTTATTTTAAATTTGATAAATATTTTAGCTTTTTTAATAAAAAAAATTAGATTTTTTTTAAATACAAAAAATTATGTGCAGTTGATTTTTAGGTTATGTTATTTACCTTCACTTGTGCAAAAATAGGCCCATCACTTTAGGACTTTGCTTGACTCAATTTCTTAGTTATTCAAGTGTCTCAAGTCAGGTGTTTGTGAAGGTAAAAATAACGAATGTTCAACAGAATGACACAAGAAGACTGGGTAACTTTTATTCTGGAAAAAAGTATAGGGCATGGAAATTAAACAAATTTTATTTCCAGAGTGAGACTAGTATATGAGGAGAACTATGATACATGTAATTTATTTTCACGTTTTCCCAACATTCATTATTTAAAAGGTTACTAGAACTTATTTCTACTATGGCAGTTAATCGCATATTTTTTAGCATCATTACCCAGTTAAAAATCATATTCTGCCTGAGAATTTACTTACGTGAAGTTCTATAGGTTTTGTTATATGTTATAGCGTAAATACATTATTTGGATAGGTGGCTGGCTAACAGTATTACATAATTAATCTAGATTTTTCCAGTGAATAATATTTTGAGTTAATATTGTGGTGTATGAACAAAATCACTTCTGTATTTGTTAGCCTCATTTCTCTGCAAAATAGGGAATAAAAAATTTAATCTGCCTGTATTCCTACTCTATTCTGTGAGCCTTTAGTTATGTGAATATATCACCTAAATTAGAGTACATTTGTAAAAATTACAAAGGCAAAATGATTTCTTCTTATTAAATACATGCACCTTTCTCATCCATTTGATTAATGTACTCATAAAATCCTACTTGATATTGGACAGGCACTAGGCTCTAATCTATAGTCTATATTCAGACAATTGATAGGTTTAGAAATTTTCAAGCTTATTTGATTATTGATGCTGTTTTTATGGAAGATTTTAGGACATTGGTATTTTATGGAAGGCTATTTAGGAAACATTGCCTTAAGGAAAGACCTTTGTCTTTATAGAAAAACTAGAATTTTGAAAATATTATTTATAATGCCTTGTACATACCTGAAGAGTACTTAAATTTGGATTTCATTTTCACAGTTCTAAACATGTGACCTGATCTTAGGTGATTTACAATGCGTATCAAAGTAGGCTCTGTGCTTGTTTTCATAATAAAAATCACAAATATCAGAATCATATGGTTTATTCAAATTTTAATATGTATGTAATAATAGCAAAATAATAACTTGAAATTATTGAGGTCCGAATTAATTGTTGAGACCTAAAGTCTGGCCTAATCGACTCAAATAATTTAAATTGAACATCCTTAGGCAGTAAATGTGAAATCACTATTGTTGCTTTATTATTGATAGAATCACTCTATCTTCCCAAACTTTGGAGTTTTAATAATTAGAAAAAGCATTTTACTGACATCTTGATTTTCCTTATTTCTGTGCATTGCCATATCATAGAGGCAATTTAAAATTTTGGACTCGTTTCCTGGTACAAGCTTTTAATTACTGAAATATAGCTATATTTTACTATTGTTAACTAACTGTGACTCAGTTTTTTGTATCTTTGAGTTTTTTTTCCCTCATTGGAGCAAAGACATTTAGATTATATTGCAGGAATAGTGAATATTGAAATCATTTCCTGATATCTTTATCCCAAATTATCTTTCTTTTTATAGCCATAGTATTATAGCTTATATTGCTACATTGCTTATCAGTACCATTTATGTGCTTATCAGGTACACAACTCAGCATCCCTAAATCATTTTTCTCACCTCATTCTAAAGTGTTATCCCACATACCATGTAGTCAAACATTTGTTAAACCACATGACTAGCATAAATTGCTATACTATTATAAATGTAATACTTTTTCTATCTATGTTTCCATATAATCTCATTTCATTCTTTCTACCATAAGAGACCTGTGAAATTACAAATAACGTTTTATTCAATAATGGGGCAAAAAAGATGAGTAACAGTCACCTATATTCAAGAAGCACAAGAGTAAGTTTCCTAAATTTTGGCTAATGTTTGCCAATCTACTGAAATAGCTGGAATTTTCCTTCCACAGTTTTTGCACTCCCCACTGTAATTAAAATACATATTATGGGAAACTAATTCTTATAGAATGCTCCCTTCCAAGTCCAAAATACATCATAATTTGTAGTCTTAATTGTTCATTAATCATACTCTTAAGGTGTGTGATCTTCCCTTTCCAATAGTTATTCTGGTAATAAAGTACATAGATACTATGATCAAGAACTTTCAAAGAGAAATGGTATCACTAGCACTATCATCTCCTCCTCCCTGACTGCAAATCATTTTTTTTTTCTGAATTTTGTGGAAATCACCTATTTTCCGTAAAATTTTGGCATAATAAATGATATATTTGATATTAGAAATTATGTTTTACTTGGCAATTGACTGCGTTTTCTATGTAAAGTTTAATACCGATATAATTTTGTGATTTTTCTGCTCCTCTATTTTCCCATTTGCAACACTTGATTATAAAGAAAATTTCCATGGCTCTGTTTTATTTCTCAGCTACTTTAATAGCCCTAAATGTTAAATGTATCTAATGTGAACATTTAACCTTTTAGAGTGACTTCACACTTTAACATGAACATTTTACCAAATAGTTTTTACTCGAATGGACATTTAGCCTTTACCTAATCTGATTTACAAGACATACCCTATTCCTTTTTGGATTTGTAGGATTCAGACAAAGGGAAATTTACATTCCTGATTTGCATTCAAGACTTCATTTCAATTTAATATCATGCATTGTATTACACAATCTCTGTGTAAAATTGAATCGTGCAATCAAAGAATCTTAGAGGTTATTTAGCTCATTATTTTACCCAGTGAATTAATCTTACTGAATCCATGAAATGTGATTATCCAGTTTCAATTAAAAGGTTTGCAGGCATACAGTGACCTCACCACCTTACAAGCAGAACATTTTTCCTCAGCCGGCTTCATTTGTTCATAATGTTATTTTAATATTATCTTGAGAGGTAGAATACATATAATTTGAGTGCTTTGTGTTATTTACATGTTTTTAAATCTACAAATTAGAAACATTCACACCAGAAAGGCAGGTCTTTGACTTCCTGCTGTCAGATTTTAAGAGAATCTGCTCCTACCCACAGATCAGGTGAAGATAGCCATGTGTACCTCACATGACACGGACTGAGTATGCCAGAGGTTATGGGCACTACAGTTGTGAGATACTGTTAACTCTGAGCTGGTAACTCTTTTGACCTGTGCAAATGGAATAAATTGCTGGGCAAGGAGAAGAATGGAGCGTATGTTCCAAATAAGCAATTATTGTAATGATTTACATTGATTACTGTTCCAGGCACTATCTTAAACACTTTACATGTGTCACCTTGTTTAATCCATACACATGAGATAGGGACCATTATTACTTCAGTTTTTACAGAAAACAATCCAAGCACTAAGGCTTTAAGTGACTCACTAAAATTCACAAAATTAGTAAATAATAGAGATGATGTTTGAGACTAGACACTCTAACCCCAGATTCCACACTTTAGCACTTAGGTGATGCTAATAGCAACTGAATTGTTCCTTACAGAGACAGAGAGGGCAGCTGCCTGACAACACTCTGCAGCTGAGTTCTATGTTGATACTGTCTTTGTTTTCTCCTCTTTTTCTTAAAAACTACATTGTATGGATTTTGCTTTTTGCAACCATTGGTCCCTGCCTATGAAAAAGGTTTGGATATTCATGTTATTCTGTTTTGCCATAGTAAAGAACTCTGAGTATTATAGATTCATTGTTGAGATTCTAGATACAAAGCAAAACTGATTGACTTGGCAATTATCTACTGCTTCATATAAAAACACTTTCCTCTGAAAAAAAAAATTACAGTGAGGTATGTTTACAAAAGAGGAAGACAGCACAAAATGGTCCACATTAGAATTAATTTTAAGGAAGTAGATATCAACTAATTGACCTTGCCTGTGTGTTCAGGGTATGCTTTTGCCCTGTGGTATGTGGAAGTCATAGTATTTATTTTTGCATTTCTGTCAGCCTGGCAAGTTGATGACTAAGGCCTTTCTAATCATTCCTGTTCTTGGTTTTGTGAAAAGAATAGTGTCTGTGCTTTCACCCTCGTGACAGCAGGATAGCATAGATATTGTGTGTCTACACTGGAAGCAACAGAAAATAGGAAATTGGCAGCAGAAATGATTGAGAGCCTGTGTAGCAGAGGAGGAAGTAGAAGGCAAGCATTTGTGAGGAAGAGAAATGAAATGTATGAAAAGAACATGGCTCAAAAGGGAAGCATATAGGAGTATTAATCAGAAACCAATAAAATTAGGCACAAAAGTTCACCCCCTCCAAACTGGGAGAAATATTTATAGTTTTTTTTTAATCACAGCATTACTTTAAAAACTTATCCTTCACACCAGTGTCCAAGATTATGGCCTTCTTTTTTCCTTAACTATGCAAAGTTGGCACATCTGTTGTATTTTCAAGCCCAAATTCAATCTTTTTTGATGCAGAATATATAATTAAACAGCCTCAGCCTAAGATCTGAGCAACTAGTGAAGCTAACCTGGAATGGAGTGCCCTATTAGTGACCACTGGAGGTTTTCGTTTTTAGCAGTGTTTTTAAATAACAAGTCTGAGGCAAGACTTGGTGCACTATGGTTTATCCATGGGTCTCCACTATTGTTCTCTAAAGTCTAGACCACTATTTTTATTGGTAAGTTATAGGCCTGCATTCATGACCTTGAATTTCATGTTCCTCTGTTATTAGGGTTAACTCATGGCTGCTCTTCACACTGATTGATTGTAGAAATCTGTCTCCCAATCCTTGTGAGTATTGTAGCACTGCCATGTTGTTGATAGTCTTGTTTCCTGGATCGAGCAGTCCTTGAACCCCATCCGAAAGCTGAAGTCTGACTACTGTAAAATGATCATGTCTGTGATGATTTCTGGTTTCCCTGGACTATAGGCTACCACCCATCATTCACTCTCCATCCATTGGGCCGGGATCCTTGTTTATGGTGTGGATTCTTCCTAATTATTAGTAGTCATTGTCCTATGTTTCCTAATATTTAATCTGACTTGAATGTCTTCTTTCTCTGTGTACCATTTAATGCTCTTCACTTTGTACCAGAATTGCCAGGCTAGTAATTGTTTTCCTCTCATTCTTAGATTCCAAGGACCTTCAGAGGCAAAACACTTAGATTATGTAGTATGAACATAGTTTTGTTTTGAATTTTAAGGTATACAAACATTATTTTTTAACATTTAACAATTATTAAAACATGAAGTCTTTATATGTGTAAAGACTTCAAGGATTTCAAATTTTATATGCTAAGAAAGTATGATTTTAAAAAGTCATGTCTATGGTTTTATTTAGGTGGGGAGGTTGGGGTGGGGATGTGGGGTGGTGCTGAGTAATACTTATTCATGAATTTCAGTGATTGAAATCTATCTTTGTTTTGAGGAAACTATGCATTTTAGTTATATTTACAGTATTTCCTCATATGTTTATAACTCTGTCTACTTTTTCCATTCCACCCTCCGATCACACACACTTTTGTGGTCTCTGATTCTTCTAACTGAAGTAAACATAAAATTAATGCCTTAGTTACTGTCAACTTCTACACTCAGAGTGAAACGTGATATGAATGCACTATGGGCCTCCCAAGTATTTTGCTGTGTGCTCAAAATGAGATGAAGATAAATTATTAAGTGAGCTAGAAAACTATATTTTAATGAAGGATAAGCTAACATTAGAAGTATCGATTTAATAACATGTTCAAACATTATTCTCAACCTACTTATATGTTGCTGGGCTTCTGTGTAAGCCACTGTAGTCTTTTTTCCAGGCTGAAAAAACATAGGTGGTTGTTCCCCCAGTACTCTTGATAATTTAAAATAGAACACAGAACTTGATCAAACATTTTAGTCCTACATATATTGATAAAATGTTAGACTTCAATTATCTTTTTATTTCATCAATGAGAATGAAGCACCTCATGAATCTTTTGTCTATTTTTCTATGATTGTTTTATCTTCTAATTGTTTTATATATGTTATATATTCCGTATATTCTTCGTGTATTTCAGACACCTTTCAGATTAAAGCCTTCATTTTCATTTTCTACACAGTCTTTTTTGATATGTGATTATGAATTAGCTAAACTTATTAGTTATATTCCGATTGTGATTTTTTTGTTTGTTTACTTTGTGGTTTTTTTGTTTAGTACATGCTTCCCAACTTCAAGGTCATAAAGATTCTATCCTAAATATCTCTCAGCACTGTTCAAAACATTTTTCTGCACTGGTGGAAATATTTTATATTTGACAATATCCAAAACAGTAATTACTAGCTACATGTAGCCATTGAACACTGGAATTATGGATAGTGTGACTGAGTAGCTGAATTTTAAATTTAATTTTAATTAATGTAGGTTTTAATTTGCATCATGTGACTATGGACTACTTCATTGGATAATTCAGTTCCAGCTTTGTTTTGTCACCTATGGTGATCCATCTGGTGTTCTTTTTTTGTTTTTGTTTTTTCTGCATCGTCGGAGGGGAAAGGGTAGTGTCATATTTTCCCCTATGCGTGACCAGTTAGCCTAGAGCAATGGCATTTCCCTACAGAATGCTCTGTGTGTGTGTGTGTGTGTGTGTGTGTGTCTATATGTGCGTATGTGTACATTTTGGGGCTTTTATTCTGTACCTTGTTAAATTCATCTGTTGTGGCATTAGCACCTCTCATGGTCGAAATCACCAAAGCTTTTTAATAAATCTTCATAATTGTGCAAATCCCCCATATCCCTACCTTTATTCTACTTTAGAAATGACTCTGTCATTCTTGGCCATTTGATCTTTCATAGAAATTTTAGATTAGGGCTTTCAAATAGAAAATCATAATAATAGGAGTTTTCTCTGCATTTAAATCAATACATCAATTTCAAATTTGGGGAGAATTGGCATTTTTATGATATTGAAGCTTTCAATTAATGAGAATGGCCTGTCTCCCTATTCTGGTCTTTTATGTCTTGTGTTTTTAAAAGTTATTTTATCTATATAAATTTGATATATTTTGTTATATTTTTAAGGAAAAACTATATATTGAGATATCATATATGTTGTTTTTTAAAAATTACATATTCTATATTTTGTGACTAAATGCAATTTATTTTCATGTGATAATATTTTATCTATCAAACTTGCTAGACTATCTAATTAATTCCATGTTTTATTTGTAGATTTTCTACCCTATTCTGATAGTTTATCTGTAATGTGTGCAAAGAGAATTTTGTTTCTAACCTCTTACATTCCATTTATATTTTTTTGTCTTACTATTTTGCATAGGATGTTTAAGAAAGTAACAGTCTTGATCTCTTAAAGGGATAGCACTAAGTATGATGTTACAGATTTTGGTTGTTTTTTTGTTTTATTTGTGATTTATTATATATTTCATTCATCAGATTAAGGAATTTTTCTTCTATTTTTAGGTTGGTAGGGTTTGAGATTATTTTATAGTTTTTTTTTTCTATATTATATCAGTGTGGTAAATTACAATAATAGATTTAAAAATATTTATGTATTTTTTTGACCCTCAAGTATTCAGAACTGGATTAGACTAATCATAATCTTTAGGTTGAGATATATTCCCATCATAGATATCTCTGTCTTAATTAATTATTAATATAATGAAAGCCATTGAACCTACCAGCCAAGTCAATAATTAAAATATTAACAAAACTCTAAAGTTACCTACATGCATCTCCATAGTCTCATTTTTTCTACTCATATCTCTTTTTTAGAGATAATCACCATTGTCAATTTGTATTTATCATCATTTGCTTTCCCTTGTTTTTTTCTTTTAATAATAACTTAGATATGAGCAAACAGTTTTTAAAATAGTTCTCATACAATTCTTCATGTTCTCTAATTTATGTCTTCTTTTTGATAATCTTGCTACTTAATGGTGTTTTGAGCCTGATTCTGCTATCTGTATTTTCTCCTGATTTTGTTCATAATGCTGTATAAGTGAGCATTACTTTGATCTTTATCATGTGGGAATTATTTGAAACTTGGATTAAGCTGAATTCCTAGTTGAGAAAGTTTGCATTTCTCTCTGTTGGGGTCTGGGACATCATCCAATATTGTAAACTCTCAAACATTGTCAACATGTTTTAAATCACCTTTTAAATATAAAATTGGTAATATGAAATTGGAATAGCTATCGGTCATTAATCTGCAGGTGATATTTTTTGTTCCCCACTATTAGCACCAAATTTAGAGGCAGACTTGTTTCTTTGCATTGTTAGTTGTGTGTGTGTGTGTTTGTGTCTATATGTGTGTGTACTATTGCAAGCATATTTCTGGTATAGTGACAACGCAGTTTTATTCAGTGACAGCAGGGCATATCACTTCTTACGCTTTCTACTTCTGTCTGGCCTTGGGCTTTATGGCTTGTTGCACGTACCCTTTTGGGTTATAAAACCCCAAGTTCAAGTCCACCAGTGCATCAACTGTCCCAAGAGGATACCTGGAGCAAGTACTAGTCTTAGCCATCTGGTTTCCCCTTTCAGTTAGTTTTATTCTCTGGATATATTGTACTTTCTTGCTATTTGTTTTTCCTACTGTATGTATACTTTTTAGTTGCTTTCAATGGAAGAATTTTTATATTTCAAAGGATAGAGACTTGTACAAATTAACTCCAATAATGAACTCAGAAATGTGAAATATGGAGGATTTTTCTGAAGCCTGATTTTATGAGACCTTACCGGAATGACAATGCCGTGCTGATCTTCTTCATGGACTACCGATTTTCCATTCTGTTGCAATGCAAAATGATATCACACTTCTAGTGTCCAGCACAGTTCAACTGATGCAGTCTCCCTGTGTATTACTTCACATTCTTAAGATAGAAAGTAAAATTGACTTAGCCTCACTTACAGCTGGTAACAAGGGATACTATTTAAGAATACTATATATTACAATGGTTATAGCGCAAGCTCTATAGCCAGACTGGCTGGGTTTGAATCTCAGATCCAAATCTTCCTAGATCTGTAATCTTGGGAAGCTTCCTTAATGATTGAGTGACTCAATTTCTTCATCTATGAATGGGGATGCTGGGGTAATACTGCCTACCTCATAGTTGTAGTAAGGAATAAATGAGTTACTACATGTGAAAAGTTCAAAATAAGAGTAACGATTTGGTTATGGTAGCAACTCAAGAAATATTACTTATTTTTCCCTTTCACTTGATGTGACCTGTGGTCTACTTAGCTGTGACCTTGGGTAAGGATCGTGTGATATAAGCATGTCTACCTAGGTATGTGCGTTCAGCACCATTGAGAAGCAAATTGAGGGAAAGGAAGATAGTAGCAATTATGCCTAATATACATTGAGGAAATAAAAACAGAACAACTTGTCAGTTTTGGAAAAAAATTATCATGTAATTCCCTTTATATAAAAATACTTAAATGATAGAATTGTTACTTAAAGGAGGAGATTTCTTTGAAAAAATTACATTGACTGAGTTATATTATGTGTAACATCTAAAATTTTTGCTATTCTAATATATTCTATAGTTATTGCAAATTCATTGTCTATGAAACGCCATATTATGTGGTCAGAGCATAAAGGAAAAAAGAACATATCAGTAGGTACAATTACAGATTATAAAAGTAAAATCATCACTATATTACAGAAAATAATCTTAATTATTTGTGTAAATAATTCTAAGAAAATGTTAAGCATTTTAAGGAATAATTTTTTAGTCCTCCTTTTAAGTGCCTGAGGTTTTTTTGTTTGCTTTTGAAGAGAAGAACATATGACTTGAAAGCGATCATCTTGACCCACCTTAATTCTCTGCAAATGAGTATATCTAATTATGTTCTGGGTTATTTCTAGGCCCTCGATAACTCAAAAATGTATAAATAAAACTACTAATTATTAACAAATTTGTATGGTCCTTTACAATGAACCCAGTGCTTTCATTGATTCATCTCATTAATCCAGTGAGGTGGACTAATGCTATAATTCTCTCCATTTTATAGATGAGTACAACTGAGTCTCAGGCACTTTAAGTGACTCACTTGTAGTCACATAGCAAATAGAGTAGATCCTGACTCAAACACAGGAGTGCTGATCTAAGCCCAAAATTCTTCCCACATTTGCCAGCCACTCATCCTGGCACATAAATGAACATATGACTGTCATAATATTAAAACACAGGCTGAGCTCAGAGTAACTCTTAAGATGCAGATTTCTACTCATTTTTCCTTCGATTATTTAGCCTTTGAACAGTCAGGCTCACAGTGGATGACAAATTGATCAGATTGTGAAAGAGGGAAAGCAAGTCTGGTAAAAACAAAAGAAATATAGATTGTGACCAGTACAGTTTTAATTCCTTTGCCACTGAGTAAAATAGATGTAAACTTTTCAACAAAATATATTGCATGTGGGGGTTCAACATTTAGCAACAAGAGACGTTTGTAAATATTTATAAATATTATTTGATATATTTTTTTTCTTAGTCTCCAGAACATGGAGAGAGGTTGTTAAAAGTACTCAACCTTTAAATGCAGTGTGTTTAAATTAATTCATGTTATTATTTCAGTTTCACAGTTGAGTTGTCTTGTAAATAAAACTTTTACCTTATTAGAAATGAAGCCAATCTTGCAGTTCCCCACAGGACTCATATCGCTTTCAATGTGCTGTGCTTTATACATTGACCTGGAACCCAAGAGAGTTTATGCACAATTGGTGAATTAGTCCAGAAATAATTTCCTGTGGCATTATGTCACATCCTCAACGATGAAAAAAATCCATTAATTTGTTTGCACTTATTTAGAAAAATTAAATGAATTATTTCATAAGTACATAAAATTTGATATACCAGTATTTACATTTCTTGTTCTGTATAAAGTACATATCAATTTCTTATGAAAATGAGGTTATAGTACAGTTATCTATATATATGTGTGTGTATGTATGTACTTTTGATTTTTATTTATTAGTCTTTTTGTGTCTGTTATTTGTTATTAATTTTGCTGAAAACAGGTTTAGCCTGCTGAGGAAAGATTTTTTACCTTTAAATGATGACATGCTTTTGCCCACAAAGCTTCAGAGGAAGTCAAATGAAATGTGGAAATTTTCTCTGGATAAATCCATCATATTCACTCAGTTCTCATTCTTTTTTATACATTTAATTACCTTTCTCCTTACCTTTGTCTCCTTCACAGATTCGTGTTTTTCTATTACCTGACACTATTATTGAAACCCCTTCTTTCTCCCTTTCTTACTGATTTTTTTCAGTGACAGATTTCTTCAGTTTCAGCTCAGGCCTTCTAAGCTGATGATTTCTAGGCCTACAACTTGTTGCCCTAACTCATCTCTTTACCAGCAGTTATGTGTGACCATTATCTATACTATACTATATATAGACTATATGTGTATATATATGTTATATTCAGTGTGCCAGTTTTACAAACCTATTAATTAATATCCACCCAGTCTTCCATGTTGGAAACACTAGGGTCATTCTTGACATTTCTTACTATCACATGTAAATTTTTACTAAACTCTTGAGACTCTGGGTATCTCCTTGAATCCAACATCTTTCCATTGTTGTTGCCACTACTTTAGGTGAGATCTTTAATATCGTCCACCTGAACTATTCCATAGCTCCTCTTTTCTTTTTTATAATTCTTCACATTGCCCTCAAAGAAGTTTTACTAAAAAACAAATTTAATCTTATTCCTGCCATGCTTAAAAGCCCATATTGAGCTCTATTTGTTGTTTTAATCCTTAGCTCTCTTTTTTAATCTTAAATTATCTTACATCTTATGCCATCACATATTTTTAGTGTAAATTTTTGCCCCTTCTGAACACTCATTCAGTTCCTCAGGGCCATCATATACTAGCCTCCATCAAGAATTATGTCTTTGAATACTCTGCTGAAATGACCTATCCAATCTTCTTCTCTAAGTGCTTGTCTTCATGACTCAATTCAGTTGTCCCTTTCTGTAGGGAATTATGCCAGACTCCCACAGGAATAAGTCATTGCTTTCATAGAGCCATGAACAACCCCTCTAGTAGCTTTTAGCACATTTGAATACGATTATGTGCTTATATGTCTGTCTTCCCTGTTATATGGTGAGGGAAAAAACCCATCATATTCTTTGCACGTGTGTATGTGTGCGTGTGCACGTGTGTGTGTGTGCGCGCACGCGTATTTTAGTCCAGTACCTAGTTCAGGGCCTGGTATATGAAAGGTTCTCAATTACTGCCTAAATAAGTGAATCAATTAATTAATGGCCCACCTAACCTCTGAATTGAATTTTTCCAATCTTTGGGATATAGCTAGAAATAATCACGTAAGACTACGTTAGATTCTCAAAAGACTTTTAAAAATCTACATTTGCAGTTGCTTTGAGGTCAGTTTGTCCATTTATCTGGTTGGCATGGGCTGCTATAATGAAATATTGTAAACTGGGGAGCTTACACAAGAGACAGTTACTTCTCACAATTCTGGAGATTGGAGAGTTCAAGATCAAGGTGCTGGCCAGTTGAGTTCCTGGTGAGGGCCCTTTTGTTCTGACTTAGAGATGGCCATCTTCATGCTGTCCTCAATGATAGGCTTGGGAGAAGCCAGCAAGTTCTCTGGTCTCTTCTTATAAGGATATTAATCTCATTATGAAGACTCCTCTCATCACAACCTCATATAAACCTAATCCCCTTCCAAAGGCTCCACCTTCTAATATAATCACATTGGGAATTAGGCCTTAAAAATATGAATTTTGGGGGAACACACACATTTAGTCCATAAAATTTTTCATCCAACTCTATCTGTCTCAATTTCTGCCATATACAGTGGTAGAACAGTACTTGGAGAATCTAGGAATCATTCAATGTTTTCTCAAATAATTATAATAAAATCTTCTATTCAGAAGCTATGTGCCTATTAAAATATTATCTTCTCATATTTGTTTAGCTATTATGTTATAACCAGTATCCATATATACATGTTATACATTAAACTATTACGTTGATAAACTATTAAACTACTAATAAGTATTAAAATGAAAGAAAATAAAATCTTTTTACAAGCAACATTTAAATGGAAGTGGTAGAGTGTATTATAACCCATTGCTATAAAAGCCTTCCACTATAAAGCACTTAAGAGGATGTGCCTAATAGGAATTCTTATCCTTCAGATTTTATTGTCATTGCCACAATTTGCTGTATGACTTTCTGGGTCTAAACATTTGATTTCTCAATTTAATATACTTTTATTTTTTTCACTGTGGGTACCTATTGATATTTAGCTGTCCGACTCAGAGTCCACCCATTTTAATGATGCTATCATGATGACTCCAGCTGGAAGAATCTGTTTTCTCTTTTGAAATTTTTCTCACTGATAGAAACATGCTTCTGGAACTCATTGTGTATTATCTTGCCCTTTAAATTTTGTATTCATTGCACGTAAACTTTTTGAAGAAAGACAGCATTTTTAAATCTTTTTATTCTATGCAGTAGGCACAAATTGTCCTATACATAGTAGTCACAAATCAACAATTATTGAAACGAAGAACAAAGGATTGAGAACTGGATTAGCATTGTAGTAATTGTGACATACCCTGACTCTCCTTCTTTCTCTTTGAATACATCACTGAAAATTCAGCAGGATGATGGCTCTCTGTTGTGGTCACTTTCCTTGGTGTGGTACATTTTCTCTTTGGGAAGTTTATGGTCCTGATCTTGAGCATTATTACAGCTTAGCATTAAGTTGCATATATTGGTTCACTTGTGGAATACTCTGAAGATATGAACAGATTTTCTGTCTTTCATGGGACAAAATGTAATCCAGTACATTTTGCAAATGGTAGTAGTTAGACACAGTTGGAAGATCATGCTTTAGAAGCACTGGCTATTTACCAGTGGTATGAAAATTGACAACTTAATAAACCTCTTTGAGGCTGTTTCCTCATCAGTAAAATGTGTCTGGTGAAATCTCTTTCATCAGGGTTGTTACAAGTATTGAATGAAACACATACGGAAATTACTTGGCTCACCCTCACTGAGTGCTCAAAACAAGTCAGCTTTCTTCTTTCACCTAATGGCTATGAACTAAGCAAGATGATTCGTATTTAGCACAGAGTCAAATTGCACTATGAGAAAACCTATCTCTGAGACCAAGTTTTGAAAATTATTATGTCAATGGAATATACATGCATCAAATTTCTAATAGTTATTTTTTTTCACAATAACTATTTCATAATAAGTTTGTAAAGTTAGAGTTTAATCTTTCCAGGTGCTAGTTAAAAGCTAAGCTAATTCCTTGATAAGATTAAATGATTAAAATCAGTGGTTTCATGGTATTCACAAGGAGAAGACTTTCGATTTGATTTATGTCAAATTGCATATTTAGAAACAAAATATATTAGATTTGTTTCAAGGACAAATAACTGAAAAATTTGCTGCATATCTATTGTATTCTTTTTCAAAGGTGATATTTATAGCTACATATTAACCTCTTAGGTAGTCTCAGCTTATTTTTGGCTAAAATTCAAAATTAGAAGTGTTTTAGAATAGTTACAGTGTCAAGGGTGAGGTAGAGATTGATGGAAATGTGCTTTCAAGCTGCATCAGTTTGGTATCCTGAAGAGTTTTACATATACTACAAGGTTCTTTCTCCAACTGTTACTAATAATTGGATTTATTTTCTTTTTGAATTGGAGCTCATAGCTCAGGCAAAGACATTGGGTCTTCTGCTGCTAGAATCGGCCTTTTGGAAGAAAATAGTTTCCCTTCTGTACTTTTGCTTGTAGCAGAATTCAAGTTGGTTATCTACAGAAGACAAACCTCAAACATTCTGGGACATCAGACTTGGAATAGATGAAGATATCTGCTAGGAAGAGAGCATTGGTACTGGACTCAACAAGGCCTAGTAATGCACTATTATGTTTATATAGCCTACAGGGAATATTATGGTTCTTGTTGTCCATTAGCTATTATTATATATACTTGCCTCATCAGTCCATTTATAACACATTGAGTATACTACTTGGTTTTGTAAATTTTTATTTTATTTTCAGTTCCAGGGTACATGTGCAGGATGTGCAGATTTGTTACATAGGTAAATATGTACCATGGTGATTTGCTGCACAGATGAACCCATTACCTAGGTATTAGGCCCAGCATATATTGGATACTTTTCCTGATGTTCTTTCCCACCCTGGCCCCAGTGTGTATTGTTCCCCTCCTTGTGTCCGTGTGTTCTCCTTGTTCAGCTCCCACTTGTAAGTGAGAACATGCAGTGTTTGGTTTTCTGTTCCTGCGTTGGTTTGAGTGTCCTACTTGTTTAAAGTACCGTTCCATGTAGAGATGGTTGGGAGAGTAAATATAAAAGCACGGTTCATGCACATAAGTAGCTTAAATTAGTGTGCGTGTATTTGTGTGCATGTTTGTTTGTATGGGGGAAGTGGGGTGGGGAGAAATAAATAAGCACATAAATTACTGTAAGACTATAAAACCCTAAGACAGTAGAATCAAATATGAGAATTTGTTTGTCCTGAGAAGTGAGAGGTCACATTTTTATGGGAAGATGTCAACTAGAAGACATCTTTACATCTATACCTTAAAAGTAGATGGGATGAGTAAAAGACATGCTAGCAGAGGGAAGATGGAACAGAAAGGAAAGAGTAGAACTCATCGTAACTTCATTGTATACAATGTAAATAGGAATAAAGAAGATTAAACTTAAATGCTAGAATTTCATCTGCTTTGACTTTTATGCACTTGTAACAATGTACAATTTTAGATTTGTTACTTAAAGTGGTGGAAAATAAAGGGAATTGAAAGTTTCTAACCCTGATTTTCTTTAGATTTTTAAAATCTATCTGTGTTTCTCAACCTCAGCACTATTAATATTTCGGATGGGATAATTCCTTTTATGGGTGAGGTTTAGCCCCATCCCTGGCATCTACCCAGTTCTAGGACTAGGGTTGGGTAAGGGAGGCAGCTAGGGCACAATATTTAAGGAGGCATTCATTCTCTGGGGCTCGCAAATTTTAATCCTGTACTTGCACAACCCTGAATGCCTCCTTAAATCTTGAGCCCTAGGCACCTTCCGTGCCTTGCCCTAGTCCTCGCACTACCTCTGTCCTCTAGAAGCCAGTAGCATGCTCCCAATTGTGAAAGCCACATGTTTCCAAGCATTGCCAAATATCCTCTGAGGGACAGTATCACCCCCGGTTAAGATGAAAGGCAATCCAACTGGAATAACTTAGCATATTTTTTTATTTGTAAAATGCCAAAAGGAGCAGCCAGCAGTGTGGCCTTTTTTTTTGTATTCAAAGTAGCAATTTTAATTACAGGTGTACTTTGGGCAGTGCATGAGTGGCTGAGTCACACTTGGGGAAGAAGGTATTGAAGAGAGCTGTGGAAAGATACTGTTGTGAATTAATGGGCTGATGAGTGTTGAGTTAGGGAGAATTGGGGATTGTGTGAAAGTTACCAAACGGTGAGGTATCTATTCTGCTCTTAATAATATATCCGACTTCTAGGCCTTGGTTGCACTGAAGAATAATAATTCTGATGTTCATCTGGGGGTGGATCTGACAAGAGTTTGAATTACATTTTTCTGATCCTTGTAAAAATTCTTCAAAAATCTGCCATGTGCTTGTACTTTATTTACATTATACAAAGTTAGGCAGTCTTTTTGGTTAAAGTTCCTTTGCACTATTTGTATTTGCTAATATCAATTCTACCCCAGCCTACTGTATTCTATTTTCTTGGGTTTTGAGGGAAGCTATGATACTTTGGAAACTGCAATTTGTGCAGTATGGCTGCCAAAGTCACAGATACATCAGACACTAATGGACTACTAATCATGTCAGTTCATATGAGATAACAAAGCCACATTGTATTGTATGTAGTCTACAGTTTAAATAAGAGATATTGTTACTTAACTTTTAGCAATAGAGTTCAATCCCTACAGTTCCACGTGTTTCACATTCAGAAATGTGACACCAAGTATGGTGCTTCATTTTTTGCTGCACTTATTACAAAAGTTGATAAATAATACAACAAATTAAACCATTCAGCTTAATAGCTCACTGTATTAGTCCGTTTTTACACTGCTATAAGTAACTACCAGAGACTGAGTAATTTATGAAAAAAAAAAAAGAGATTTAATTGACTCACAGTTTCTCATGGATGTGGAGGTCCCAGGAAACTTACAGCCATGGTGGAAGGCAAAGGGGAAGCAAGGCACATATTCCATGTCAACAAGAGAGAGAGTCAGGGGAGGTGCCACACTTTAAAAACCATAAGATCTCCTGAAAACTCACTCACTATCACGAGAACGGTATGGGGCAAACCGCCCCATGATCCATCCAATCACCTCCCACCAGCTCCCTCCTTCAACACATGAGGATTACAATTGGAGATGAGATTTGGGTGGGGACACAGAGCCAAACCATATCACTCACTAACTTCTTCCAGGCATTGTACTGTATATTTTATTTGCATTTAATGCTTAGTAATCCTTAGTGATGATTACTAACATTATCCCTATTTTATGGATATGGAAACTAAAACAGCCTGGTTCATTATCTTGTCCATAGTCACATGGTTAGGATCACTTGATTCCAAATCTGCCAACTCTGGAATCCTTTCTTACATACTACTTCAAGTCTACCTGTAGATGGCCTTGTAGATGGTGCAGAGTACCTCCAGGTGGTAGCACTATGCACACTGTGTACATTATCAGCACACTGAGATTATACTGGTAGGTACACGATAAGTGCCAGATAAATTCCAGTGCTTTTAAGTGTTGTTTATTGTGTTAAAGAAAAAAAATTACTCAATATTACTTGTTAAAGCTTGGTAAGAAAGACTTTATTTAATATTATTACCATAGGTATGGGAAACCATTGCAACTGTATGTTAGAGTTGGTGAGAAAGATTGGGCAAGTGAGAATTCATAGCCAAAGAGCAGGGTAGGGGTTAGTAGGTGGAAAATTACTAAGAAGAGACTTTTGGGATAAGGGGGATTCTGGCCAAACCAACCTTAATGAAATTCTTACTGAGGATAGGCCAGGGTGGTCAGATATCACCTGACGGATGGTGGAGGATGAAGAGCCTGAGTAGATATCCAGGGCAATCCTATATCAAAGATGTAAGGTTCTTGCTAAAGCGACTTAGCAGGGTGCTTTGCTAAAACTGGATTTTACAAGAAAGTGCACAGATGGGCCTTGGAGAAGGCTTAAGAGTCTGACTAAAGTTTGGCCAAGTAGAGAATTTTTGTAAATTAAAACAAGTTTATCTTGAATGCTCTACAGTGGGTGATAGGAAAGTGGGAAATGATTTATTTCTTTTGTTTTCCCTGCAAAGATATTTTTAGATATAAATTATATTGAAAAAAAGGATAGAAGGGGAGAATTCAAGGAAATGTTGTTTCTTGCCTATTATGGTTTCCACATTCTAGTTGAGCTGAGGCACTTGAGAATGCAACTACCCCTTTAGAACTATTCTTTCATCTAGTGTTAGTGAAAATTGTGTAATGCCACCACAGTTCTTTTTCTGAGGCCTACGGCTAGAATATTCTCTCCCCATTATTTATTATTGTCACGCAACCATTAGCTTTTGCCATTAGAAACTATACTTATACTAAAGGTGTTACAGCTGGATGTATGTGCTCCAAATTCTCATTACATGCTGCTGACCTCTCCCTATAAATCTCAGCTTGGAGTTATCAGCTTTCTACTTGTTGGCCCTAATTGGAAAGTTCTCTGCTATGTACAGGTACAAAATGTACTATCAGAACTTGAATTTCTGCCCCTTATTAACATTGATTGCCTTGTTGACTTATTTCCTCAATTCTCTTTCCATTGGAAAGGTGGCTGAAACAAATTCCTCAGTTTTGTATACAAAGTGAGCTTATGATAGAACACATTACAAATCATGCAATGCAATAAATGAGAACACAATCTAATGCTTTTGCCATTAGAGAATATTAAAATATCCTTACTTTACTAATTAATTACTTGAACACCATTTTTTTCCACTTTATAATCTAGAAACAAATTCATGAATTTTTCAGCAGTTTGAAACTCATTTTTATCTGTTTGAAAATCCAAGTATCAGTTATACAATAGTATTTTCCATGAAGATTTTATAAGGAATTATGTTATAATTTCCTAAAACCTATCTATACTTCAGATAGATTCTATTTTGACAAGACTCCTATGTAGCGCGGAGGTGGCAGAGGGGATATTTCTGACTTGATTTATCTGCCCATCAGAAAAAAATATTCCCTCTTCTTCAGAGGAAGGTAGACTATACACTGCACTTAAAACTCTGAAACACTCAAAAATCCCTGCTCTTGGTTCTTTATGTATGTTAATAATGACATGCTAGAAATCAGTAGTATTCAGAAAGACTCATCTTAAGTGCACACTTAGAAGTATTAATGTTTTAGTACATATTTAAATATTTAAACAGCTATTTCACCAATTTCTATTAAACGTACTTATGTAAAAAAAAAAAAAACTGTATAGGGTATGCTGAATGTGAATTTTGTTTTCCTTACATTTTTATTTATTTTTTTTCTATTAGAAACTAAGTAACCAATCTTCAAATAAAGGAAACTTAGGCTTCATGAACTCGTGAGATAAAATGATCAAAACTATGTAGATTCTAAATTACTACCTGTTTACACTTACGATATTTTGAAGAAATTAAATAAGAACACTTTCTGTTTCCCTCAGATGAATTTATTTTTCCCAGCATTAATGTCAAGAAACAATCAAAGAGGAAAACATTAATGTAGAAAATTTTCATCATTGGAAATTGAAGTTAAATTATTATCCTCTTTTTTTCTAATGTATAGAACAAAAGTATTTTAGGCCTTTTCTGATTAAGTTATTCTATAGAATGTTCAGGCAACATATTTTTTTTTACATTTGGTGACAAAAACATATGTACAAAATAGGAAGTTATTTATTTATTTGAGACAGGTTCTGACTGTGTTGCCCAGGTTGGAGTGCAATGGCACAATCACAGCTCACTGCAGTCTTGACTATTCAGGCTCAAGCAGTCCTCTGCCTCAGTCTCCCAAGTAGTTGTGACTACAGGTGTGCACCACCACACCGAGCTCATATGTTTTAAAATAGGAATTTATTATCAGATATTGCAATTTGCAGAATTATAAGGGTGGTGGACAAATTCAGCTGGAGAGACAATAAGTAGCACATACTTTTGGAGATATATGATGAATTTGATTACATGAATTTAAGATTAGAAATTCCAGTGTTATACCAGTTTTATGTAGTGCTGGGCACACTGTGATAATCCAGATGCTAATCCTTAAGCACATCAACTTGATATGTTCCTTTTCATGTAGTATGTAGATTATGAGAAAATAATTCCTGATTTCCCATAACTTAGAAAGTTTTGTTGTTATTTCCATTATGGACCTGTAAAAGTCAAGTACCTCTGACCTTTTAGCTCATTTCTTTAAACAGAAAATCGTTAAGAATAATGAGTTTCTACCCTTTGAGTATTAAAAAAGAAACTGTCACCATGTCACATGATTCAAATGTAAATC
Source organism: Macaca thibetana thibetana (assembly GCF_024542745.1). Lineage (NCBI taxonomy): Eukaryota > Metazoa > Chordata > Mammalia > Primates > Cercopithecidae > Macaca > Macaca thibetana. Next base: position 56,026,073 of record NC_065588.1, read on the forward strand.
TAGCTTCCTGCTCTGGCTTAGTAGAAAGATTATCTTTGCTTTAGCTCTGACTGCTTTTAGTAAAAGAAGCAGTCCCTTCACTGCTCCTTTCATGTGCACATTGAAAGAGAAAGAAAGAAACATGTCACACATATTTAAATTTTTAAAAAGTACATAAATTTAGGATACCACAAAGTGTTATTCTCAAATCTGTCGTGTGCTGCCTACATGCCCAGAGCTCAAAAGAAACTAGGAAAATGCATTTTGGGACAAACAGATTTTTTTCTGCCAAATATTTTAAATCTAATAATCTGATATTTTATAGTGACTAGTCATTTTCACCTCTGTCTCCTTGAGGCTTCCCTGCTCATTTATCATTTTCTTTCTTTTTTTTTTTTTTTTTCCTCTTCTTTCTGTTTTAGCATTTACCTTTGTAGGGTTAGAAAGGTGTGAGACCTTTTCTCATACATCAATCAGAGGCATTAGACTTACATAATAGGTTGACACTCCTATAGCAAAAGACAGGTTAATGAGAAAAGCATGACAAATTTATTTAATTATAGTTTTATGTGACATGGAAGCCTTCAGAAATGAAGACCCAAAGACCCAGGGGAAACTGTCTAGTTTATGTTTAGTTTCTCCTGTGATTTGACTGTGTTCTCCAAAGTTCATGTGTTGGAAAGTTAGTTCCCAATGCAACAGTGTTAAGAGGTGGGGCCTAATGAGGTGATTAGGTCATAAAGGCTCTGCCTTCATGAGTGAATTAATGCCCTTATCATGCGAGTTGATAAGTTATTACAAAAGTTGGCTTGCTATAAAAGCAAATTTGGTTCCCTCTTGCTCTTTCATGCTCTTTTGCTTTTCTGCCTTCTGCCATGAAATGATGCAGCAGGAAGGCCTTGTCCAGGTGCCAGCACCATGCTCTTGGGCTTCCCATTTCCAGAACAGTGAGCCAGATAAACTTCTATTGCTTAGAAATTGCCTACTCTGTGGTTTTCTGTTACAGCAGTACAAAATGAGCTAAGACCTGTTTGATAAAGAATAGACAGCTGTGTTGAAATGTAATTGGATAAAATTATGGGTAAAATGTAGTGGTGATAGGCTGAAGGAGGAAAACCCAGCAAAACCTGGCTGTTCAGATTCTTCTTGGACTCTTTGTATAGCATTATTTTCTCCCAGGAAGGGGCAAGATCTTTCTGGAATGAGAAGCTTCAAGAAATAAGGGAGAAAGGAGGGAGTGACTTTCTAGATTGTATTGCTTGCGTTGGAGGAGAGGTGTTCTAGTTTCTATGATTCACTTTGGGAAAGTAGTATATCATTTTCATTCTTTCACTGATCTATGAGATGATCCTATTTTAGAAATGAAGAAAATTTGATTTTTAGAAATTAACTAAATTTTCCAAATTCACTCAGTTCATTACTGGTTGACCCAAGAAGACAGAACTGGCTTTTAACATCTTAAATATTCTACAAGTAATTCTTTTATCTCTGAAAATTTAAACATTTTCAAAATACTTTAATCTTTAAAATACTTTAATCTTTACTGTAATTTACTGTAATCTTTAAAATGTCTTTCATGAGAAAATTTTTGCAATCTACTCATCTGACAAAGGGCTAATATCCAGAACCTACAAAGAACTCAAACAAATTTACAAGAATAAAACAACCCCATCAAAAAGTGGGCAAAGGATATGAACAGACATTTCTCAAAAGAAGACATGCATACAGCCAACAGACACATGAAAAAATGCTCGTTATCACTGGCCATCAGAGAAATGCAAATCAAAATCACAATGAGATACCGTCTCACACCAGTTAGAATGGCAATCATTAAAAAGTCAGGAAACAACAAGTGCTGGAGAGGATGTGGAGAAATAGGAACAGTTTTACACTGTTGGTGGGATTATAAACTAGTCAACCATTATGGAAAACAGTATGGCGATTCCTCAAGGATCTAGAACTAGAAGTACCATATGACCCAGCCATCCCTTTACTGGGTATATACCCAAAAGATTATAAATCATGCTGCTATAAAGACACATGCACACGTATGTTCATTGTGGCACTATTCACAATGGCAAAGACTTGGAATCAACCCAAATGTCCATCAGTGACAGACTGGATTAAGAAAATGTGGCACATATACACCATGGAATACTATGCAGCCATAAAAAAGGATGAGTTTGTGTCCTTTGTAGGGACATGGATGCAGCTGGAAACCATCATTCTCAGCAAAGTATTGCAAGAACAGAAAACCAAACACCGCATATTCTCACTCATAGGTGGGAACTGAACAATGAGATCACTTGGACTCGGGAAGGGGAACATCACACACCGGGGCCTATTATGGGGAGGGGGAAGCAGGGAGGGATTGCATGGGGAGTTATACCTGATATAAATGACGAGTTGATGAGTGCTGACGAGTTGATGGGTGCAGCACACCAACATGGCACAAGTATACATACATAATAAACCTGCATGTTATGCACATGTACCCTAGAACTTAAAGTCTAATAATAAATAAATAAAAATAAAATGTTTTTCATGATAATTTTCTAGGAAAAGGTTTTCATAGGTTTCTATCAGAGGAGACTAGAATCTCTGTTAGCTATTTTGACCTACAATTAACAGAGGAAACATGATACTAAGTACTTATATGGATATCAAATTATGAGAAGAGTTTATGTATTTTTATGTATCCTGATGGGTTATTACACCTTTACTATTAACATGTGAGCTGCATTGTATCTTGATAGTTGAATCTGATTTGAGCTAGAATAGTTAGTTCGTAAACATTACGTTTTAATTTAATAGCTGCAATCCTATTCAGTTTTTATCTTTCATTGGGAAATATAAACTGAGTAATACATGCATGAGCAAACCATATAATCTTTTTGGGTGATGGGCTTTTGACTTGAATAACCCTTTAAAACCTCATTGATTATATTTTTTCAAAGTTTTTTTTTTTCTTTTTTTTTAGCAATTTCAACACCTGTTTTAGGAGTTGAGAGCTAATTTTTCATAACCGTCTTGTAATTGTTACCATCATTCTTTGGCTTTATCCTTCTCTATTTTGAAAATCATTTTGTAGTTTACTCCATCAGTTTTGTTTGATACAAAACAGTGCGTTGTTTTGCTCCTTTCTTATTTCTCCCCTTATAATGTTTTTACAGATATTACTGTTTATAAGCAATAAAACAAACACAAAAGCAACCTAAAACTGCAATATAAAACTCTTTGTAACAACGAGGGGGTTGAAGTCATGCTGTATAATCAAAGTGATTAAAAGGAAAAACGAAAACTACTGCTTCTTTTTTGTCATTCTGGTTTTTAAGACTGTATCTCACTCTGTTGCCCAGGTTAGAGTAGAGCGGTACAATCAAAGCTCACTGCAGCCTCTGACTCCTGGGCTCAAGCTATCCTCCCACCTCAGCCTCCCAAGTAGCTGGGAGGAGAGATGCAAGCTACCATACCTGGCTACTTTTTTGTATCTTTTGTAGGGACGGGGGTGTCCCGATATTGCCCAAGCTAGTCTCAACTCCTGGGCTCGAGTAATTCTCCCATCTTGGCCTCCCAAAGTACCAGGATTACAGGCATGAGCCAGCATACCTGGCCAACTACTGTTTGTCTACACACACACACAACTCTTCTGACACCAAATATGTGATACTTTTTCCTTTGCCTACCATTCTCCAATTTTGTCTAGTAAGACTGGGTGTCTTACAATTTAACTCAATTCTTATGCTAATGACCCAGAGTTAGTGCAGACTCCACAGGTTAAAGACTCAGTCTTACAATACATTTCTATACTTCAGATGCCAATCACATGTAGTATGTCTCCAAATCTCCCACAACTTCTGTCCAACATGGCCACAAATTGGGGATTCCAAGTCCTTCCTCAGGTTCAATAATTTGTTAGAACAGCTCACAGAACTCAAGGGAACATTTCCTTATAGTTACTAGTTTATTATAAAGGATATAACTCAGACATAGTCACATGGAAGAGATGCACAGAACATGGTGTGGGTGGGGGTACAGAGCCTCCATGTTCCCTCTAGGCATGTCATCTTCCCAGTACCTGGAGCAGCATTAACAGTTGTAACTTTCTCAGCCACATGACAAATTTAAATGGTTATAAGGAAACTCAGGAATGTTGCTAGAAACAAAGAAGACATTAGACTCAACACAATTAGTAAGCAGAACAAAAGAGAATTTGCAATTTACTCTTATGTTTTTAATATTTGACTTTTGGGGGACATTTCGTGATTAGAACTTATGTGTCCTATTTAAATTTTGGCGAATGTCCTTGTTTTATCATTTAAAATTAAATCTTGGGTTAACTTGAACTTTATGCCCCCCTCAGAGAAAAAATAATTTAGAATTCCACTTTTCCAGACATTAGGATTGTTATTTTTGCTTGCTACGAGAAATTAAATACATGACATTCTGAAAAAAAGTAATGCTTTTCCTAAAATAGTCTTGAATTCTATCTATCCAGATAGCAAGCGGATCCATGCCACCGTTTACTACTAAAACCATTTATCATCCCATGTGTTTGCAATTGTGTAGGACTTTTTTTCAATGATTTTTTCCTTTTTTACCATTTGATTGACAGATGCAATGAAACTTGTTCACAGCTCCTATCAAAAACAAGTGCTGCCATGTATTAACTGAAAATACCCATCCTTCATCTTGGAAACCTCATAAAGAGTCTGATATTGTAAATGTATTTTCCAAAACATTAAAAAAAGAAAATATTTTGGTGTTTTGCCAAAGTTCCCTTAAGAATTTTAAAACTTACGTTGTGTAGATTTTTTTCAGAGGAACTGCATGTATAAAAAATGACTTATGTGGTCAAATTGAACGCTTAAAAAAGTTTCTAGTTGAACAAAATCTTGAAGGCAACATTTGTATAGAAAATTAAAAAATATATATATATATTTATATGTCTACACATACATATTGTTTAAAAATCTTATTTAACTCTTTAAGCTTTATAAATTGGAGATGTAATAGCTGCCAGGAAATGGTGTAGTGAGAAATGATGAAATAGCACATACAAAGTAGTTACCTAGGTAAATCTCTATCCTATCACCAACTCTTCCATCTCAGAGGCCTCCTTTGTCACACAAGCTAAAGAACCAGTTTCCACTATGTCTTATTCTTATAATCCTTTTTAAATTTAATTGATACAAAGCAATCTTTTTAATGTGTTTGTATTCCCTACTAGGGCAGAGACATTTTGTGTTCATTTACTGCCAAATTCTCCAGAGTTATTCTTATACATGGTATGTGTTCATTTACTCATTCATTCAAAAATAATTCTTAGAACTTACTTTACTTTTGGTGGGGTTACCGTGCTGAACGAAAAGTGAAGTTTCTACTTTGATAGGATATAAAAATAGTTAATTTATAAGCCACTCTTTTTTGATGGGTCCAAATATATATGATAATTGTGCAATAGTTTCTAGGCCTATTTTTTTAGCATATATCAGCATAGGAACAAAATTAGTATGTTGTACAAAATATTGCGTTGTAACTTTTCTAATATTTACGTTGAAGGGAGCCATTTTACATGGATATTTCTAATTTGGGGAGAGTTGCTTAACATTATTGGATGTCACTGTTTTTTACTTTTTCCATAGGTGAACGAAGGGAGCCAATTCTGATGCTGTTCTACAGTCTAGGGCTAAAGAACCATTATTCATTGTACTTTTCAATATGTGTCACTTCCTTTCATAGAATGTCTTTGTGGCCCTTTCCTAGATGTCATTAATAAGGCAGTGTAGAGTTTGTCCTTGGTGGGAAGATGTATAATAGTGGTAACACTTCACCATTTCGGAATATCAAAACTGTATCCATGTGCCCTGAAACATTGAGTAGCATCTAGCAAACCATATGTTTCCTAATACTGTTTTATATAGTGTTACAAAAAAGTATCAATTAAAAACATTATAATGCTAATTCATTTTAATTTAAACACAATCTAAATAAAGTCCTTTCTTATACGTTTACATTCTGGAGACAAAGTTTGTGAACTGCACAGATGATCTAACAAGTGTTTCAAAATAAATTGCTCTGTTAGCATTTCCTATACAGATTCATTATCCTTTGTTTCTGTGCTTCGTTCTGACCCTCAGGCTTGGAATTCCTTACCTATAGTCCTTTGAGCCCATTGATTCCTCCTTATCCTTTAAGAATTATTCTAACCATTCTTTTCTTCTGGAACCTATTTCTGCCCTTCATTCACTCCAGAGTGATTAGATATCCTTTCTTAGTGTTCCCATAAAATCATGCACATATTTATTTCACTTACCATATTTTTCATAATTATGTTTCTTCATTTGCATTTCCTATTAGAATGTGACCTTTTTGATACTCAGGATTTTATGTGTTACTCTTTGTAACTCTGAAGTATAACACAGTACCTGTCTTATAGACAGTGCACACTAAATTTACATTGGATTAGTGGATGAATAAAAGTTAAGAATGAAGATGGATCTGATTCTTCATGCAGAGGATAGAGCCTCAAGGAAGGTATAGTCCAGAAGGGAGAGCACGATTCAGTGATGATGGCTTTTCCCACTGTGATAGTAGTCAGAGTTATAGAATGAATGGGCAATAATGAAATAAAAATTGCTTGAGGAAGAACATGCAATGTAGACTAGAGAATTGAGTAACCATCAATTAAGATTGTCTTTATGGAGTTCAGTAGAGATAGATTCCATAATTGTTGTGAAGAATTTGGAAATTGTGCACAGATTAAAGAATTCTGAAACTTAGTTGAAAGTAACTTGTTGAAAAACCTTATAGTAATTGGGAATACAGGCACAAAGGATGTTGGAAAGTTTTACAGCCATAAATTATTGATGAGTTATCACTGCCAGCATATCCTCAGAAGACATTTATGTTGTCAATTTTTAAAAGCACTTGGATAATTAATTTAGATTAATATAATTCACTTAGATTCTGTATAAAATATTAGTAAATGATATTACTTCCTTGATTTAGACTTAATTTCTGCCACGGACTATGTTGCGTACATACTTTCATTTGCATTAACTTTAATACTTACTCCAATGTAATTATTCACATTCTACAGTTGAGGAAACAGAGGGTAAGAAAGCTCAATCCAATTGTCTTTGATCATAGAACTATTAAATAACAGTTCTGACATTAAATCCATTCCATTTGAATTGAAAAACTGTACTTACACTACTCTGCAGTATGACCCCAAGAGTCTCTAATATACATAAAAGTTTTCTGCACAAGTTGAAAGTGGTAAGTATACATGTCTATAAATCTAGTTGTCTCTTACATGGTTATTCATTTGTTTATTCAGTCATCAAACATCTATTGGCCCTCTAGGCACTGCTAGGTACTACATATGCAACACATCCATATATCCTCATGGAAATTACAGTGGAAGAGACTGGCATTAGAAATGTAAACAACTGTATAATGACAATTTTTGATAAATGCTGTGAAGAAAACTGGAGTGCCTTTTATTAAGTAGATTACAGAGCAGGCTTCTTATGTACTTACTTCCCTGTGGGCAAATGTAATTAGATTTACAATATAGCTTACTGTAATTCAAGAAGATGCTTAAAATAGCTTTAGATAAATGGTACCACCCCAGTGTAATCAAGCTGAACAGTTTGAAAACATTGGTCTTCTAGCAGCCTTTTCACAGCACAGAGAGAATTTTGGCAAACTGTGTGGTATTCTTGAAGAAAATCATGGTATTACACTTCAATAGGTTCTGAAAATTTACCAAATGTCACATCTGTATTTCAGTTTTGGAGGGTGACTTTGAAACTATTTCAACAATGACCTACATCAGTTCACAAAAGAGCATAATTATCCATGGAGATAACTCTTAGGTTGCCCTTTAAATAGCAGTATCTGTCCTGTTGCAACTCTGAGCATATGGCAGATTTTCAATTGGAAATATGGATACGGCATTTGATAAGTTTGAATATTAGGCTTAAGATATTGATAACATTTGGCATAAAATCAAAATAGTAATATAACAGGAGAATTTATTTCATTCAGAACTTAATAAAGCTGGGTGGTCAAAGTAAATAAAAAACAAAAAAAACACAAAGTAAAGCAAAACTGTGTGAAACTTTGCCGATGTTAACAACAACCTAGACCCTGACTTTAGTGCACATCAAAAGTTATAAAGTCTTGGCCAGGCACAGTAGCTCATGACTGTAGTCCCAGCACTTTGGGAGACTGAGGCGGGTGGATTACTTGATGTCTGGAGTTTGAGACAAGCCTGGTCAACATAGTGAAATCCCATTTCTACTAAAAATACAAAAATTAGCCAAACATGTTGTTGCATGCCTGTAATCTCAGCTACATGGGAGGCTGAGGCACGAGACTCGCTTGAGCCTGGGAGGTGGAAACTACAGTAAGCCAAGAAAATGCACTCCAGACTGGGCAACAGAGTGAGACTCTTTCTCAGAAACAAAAAACAAAACTGAAAACAGTTATAAAGTCTTATGTTTTAGTTTTAGAAGTTACCTTGGACCTGTAACATAATAACATAAATAACTGGTACTTAACTAATTTCCGATTGCAAAAAAATTTCTGAGTCAATGTTCTGTTATTTGATTTTTATTTTCTCACCAACAAATGTGTGTTGTAACTTTACTTCTCGTTCCTCCCTCCCCTTTCAAAATGTCTTTATAACAGATAGAAAACATAATTTCCTGACAGTTGGAGACATTTTTGTAATTATCTGCAAACCTGAGGGGCTTAAGATTCTATTTGTTAATGCTATTAGAAAGTGGTTGAAATGATTTTCATGAAGTAAGGAAAAATGTATGTGAAAGATAGAAGTTAAGCATGAAATCCAATATCATAATTGAAACCTGTTATCATTTATCAACTCTAGACATTGTCTTCCCTATTATTGTTTTTCCTGGAATTTCCTTATCCTGTTAGTACTCTTCATTACCTCTTATGTCTTTCTTGTGTACCACTCTCACAGAGGAGAAACCCTTAAATTAGGTCTTGAAGAATAAGCAGGAGCTTGCTCAACAGAAAGATGAGTTAGAGGATTTCTTAATAGGCACTGACATCTATTCAGGCTAGAAAGTTAAATTAGTTCAATGTTATTATTAGATGTAGTGCAAGGGAAGGCATGATGTTAAAAGAGAATAAAGCAGTGGCATAGGGTCAGATCAGATAGCAAAACCATTTGATATGGTTTGGCTATGTCCCCACCCAAATCTCATCTTGAATTGTAGTTCCCATAATTACCACATGTTGTGGGGAGACCCAGTGGGACGGTAATTTAATCATGGGGGCTTTTACCTCCATGCTGTTCTTATGATAGCAAATGAGTTGTCACAACATTTGATGGTTTTATAAGGGACTTCCCCCTTTGCTTGGCTCACATTCTTCTTCTTCCTGCTGCCAAGTGAAGACGGACATGTTTGCTTCCCCTTCTGTCATGATTGTAAGCTTCCTGAGGCCCTCCCAGCCCTGTGCAATGGTGAGTCAATTAAGTCTCTTTCCTTTATATATTACCGTGTCTTGGGTATGTCCTTATACCAGCATGAGAACAGATTAATATAGTAAATTAGAACCACCATAGAGTGGGGTGCTGCTATAAAGATACCCAAAAATGTGGAAGCAACTTTGGAACTGGGTAACAGGCAGGGGTTGGAACAGTTTGGAGGGCTCAGAAGAAGACAGGAAAATGTGGGAAAGTTTGGAACTTTATAGAGACTTGTTGAATGGCTTTGACCAAAATGCTGATAGTAATATGGACAATGAAGTCCGGGCTTAGGTGGTCTCAGATGGAAATGAGGAACTTGTTGGGAACTGGAGTAAAAGTCACTCTTGCTATACAAAGAGACCGGCAGCATTTTGCCCCTGCTGTAGAGATTTGTGGAATTTAACCTTGAGGGAGAGGATTTAGGGTGTTTGGTGGTACTAATTTCTAGGTGGCAAAATGTTCAAAAGGAAGTAGAGCATAAAAGTTTGGAAATTTGCATCCTAACAATGTGATAGAAAAGAAAAATCCATTTTCTGAGGAGAAATTCAAGCTTGCTACAGAAATTTGCATAGGTAATGAGGAACCAAATGTTAATCACCAAGACTGTGGGGAAAATGCCTCCAGGGCATGTCAGAGACCTTCACAGCAGTCCTTTCCATCACAGGTCTGGAGGCCTAGGAGGGAAAAATCATTTCTTGGGCTGGGCCCAGGACCCGCCCTGCTGTGTGCAGCCTCAAGACTTGATGTTCTGTGTCTCAGCCACTCCAGCCATGGCTAAAAGGGGCCAAGGTACAGCTCAAGCCATTGCTTCAGAGGGTGCAAGCCCCAAGGCTTGAAAGTGTCCACATGGTGTTGGTCCTGCAGGTGCATAGAAGATAAGATTTCAGGTTTGGAGACCTCCACCTAGATTTCAGAGGATGTATGGAAATGCCTTGGTGTCCAGGCACAAGTCTACTGCAGGGGTGGAGCTCTCACGGAGAATCTCTGTTAGGGCTAGGGGAGTGCAGAAGATGAATGTGGGGTTGGAGGCCCCACACAGAGACCCCATTGGGGCATTGCCTAGTGAAGCTGTAAGAAGGGGGCCACCATCCCCCAGGCTCCAGAATGGTAGATCCACCAACAGCTTGCATCGTACACCTGGAAAAGCCACGGGCACTCAACTCCAACCCATGAAAGCAGCCAGGAGGAGGGCTGTACCATGCAAAGCCACAGGGGCAGAGCTGCTTAAGGCCATGGGAGCTCACCTTTTGCATCATTGTGACCTAGATGTGAGACATGGAGTAAGTCAAAGGAGATCATTTTGGAACTTTAAAGTTTATTGACTGTCCTAGTGGATTTCAGACTTGCATGGGCCTGTAGCCCCTTTGTTTTGGCCAATTTCTTCCATTTCGAATGGGTGTATTTACCCAATGCCTGTATTCCCATTGTATCTAGAAAGTAACAAATGTGCTTTTGATTTTATAGGCTCATAGGCAGAAGAGACTTGACTTGTCTCAGATAAGACTATGGACTTGGACTTTTGGGTTAGTGCTGAAATGAGTTAAGACTTTGGAGAACTATTGGGAAGGGCATGATTGTGCTTTGAAATGTGAGGACATAAGATTTGGGAGGGGCCGGGGGTGGAATGATATGGTTGGCTGTGTCCCACCCAAATCTCACCTTGAACTGTAGTTCCCATAATCCCTATGTGTCATGGGAGGGGACCTGATGGGAGGTAATGTAATCATGGGGGCTCTTACCCCTGTGCTGTTCCTGTGATAGTGAGTGAGTTCTTATGAGATCTGATGATTTTATAAAGGACTTCCCTCTTCGTTCAGCTCTCATTCTTCTCCTTTCTGCTGCCACATGAAGGATGTGTTTGCTTCCCCTTCCACCATGATTGTAAGTTTCCTGAGGCCATCCCAGCCCTGTGGAACTGTGAGTCAATTAAACCTCTTTCCTTTATAAATTATCTGTCTCGGGTATGTCCTTATAGCAACTTGAGAATGTACTAATAATGCACTGTAAAGTTCATGAAGAAATGATCACATCGGGTAAAATGTTTGGTGACCAGAAAGCAGTTCACTTACACTCCAGAAGCAGAAGGGAATGAAGGAAGGACTAATAGAGATACAGAAGTGTGCATAGGTAACGAAGATGTTGTGGGAGTTCATGCCTGATCTGATGGCATTAATTTTTTATTTAAATACGAAGCCAGGTCACTTGGGTGTGTGGCTTATTCCTGTAAGTCTAGCACTTTGGGAGGTCTAGTCGGGAGGATTGCTTGACGCCGGGAGTTTGAGATCAGCTTGGGCAACATGGTGACTGCAAAACATGGTCACTACAAAAAAAAAAAAATACAAAAATTAGCCAGATGTGGTGGAATGTGCTTGTAGTCCCTGCTATTTTGGAGTTTGAGGTGGGAGGATCACCTGAACTTGGTGAGGTAAAAGCTGCAGTGAGCCATTATTGTGCCACTGCACTCCAACCTGGGTGATAGAGTGAGACCTTGTCTCAACAACAATGCGAACAACAACAATAAGAAGCCAGGTCAACTGCAGGAGGTGATTGAGGATATTTAGGGAACTTAAGGATAACGGATGATGTTAGAACTTTAATGGAGGAGAGGAAGATACAAAGATGTATGTGAAGAGCTTACAGAACAGGCCTTGGGGTCCTGCTGAAATTGAAATATATGAATATGTAGTGGTATCAATCTATACAATTAATCCATTTTCCTTTGCTCTATTTAGTACAATAATTGTATAGTCCATTCCAAGTTTGGAATTTTGAGAATTCTTGTTGAAAGAAGACATAGGCATGGGGGACTTGAGATTGTTAGTGATTGATTATAGATGATATTAATATTTATTGAGTACATATGATGTGTTAGTAATTGTGCTTAGTACATTACATATGTTGCCACATTTAAACCTTTTTTTTCTATGAGGAAAAAATATTGTTCCCACTTTCTAAAAACCAGCTGAGGATCCAGGTATGTAATTTTCTCAAGATAGATTTACCATGATGTAATGTAACTGGGATTTGAGTGAAGATTAACATTGCAGCTGAATAGAGAAAAAAAAGTGAGGCTAAAAAAGGGTTCATAGTTTGGGAGAAAATATGTCAAGAGACTAACCAGTCTCAAGAGGATTCCAGAACAGGATTTATAGAAATAAAATATTTTAGATTGCATGAAATATAGGGAACTAATTGGTAAGTAGAACATCAATGTTTAAGCCTCTAGTGATAGAGGCATTCAGAGTGGCCGTGAGATCCAAGTGGGAAATGGTTTTCTGAAATGAGAGTTGAAGTAGAGATCATGAATTCTATGGATAGATTATTTATTGTAGTACATAGGTATTGATTATCAATATTGATTTGGTGAGATTTTGGAATCAGGAGAAATGGATTTTGAAGGACTGATCTAAAAGCTGATGAGTCCTAGTATTCAGAGTGATACAGATTGGTGAATGTAAGTGAAAAATATTTTTTTGCATGAAGGTGGAAAAGTAATGATACAAAAGCCACAAAATGGAAGTAAGATTATTCTGAGCCTCTATCTTGGTCTGAGTGTATTAAGACAATGACTTATATAAATCAGGCTTTCAAGGAGAAAACAATTTGGAGACAACATAATGTCTCGGTTAGGAATAAGGAAGTTTGTTTATTAAAAAATGGTAGTCATAGAGTGTACAATGGACAAGGTTGAGAATGACATCAAAAGGAGTGTGGTAGGGTGGAGAGTATGAACCAAATGGGAAAAAGTGCATAGCTGTGTGAGTGAGAGATTGCGAAAGAAGGTTAGTGATTAGAGGAAGCAGTTTATTTGGGGCTTGACAGTGAGAGACAAGAGGCATCAGTGGAATTTAGTGGCTTTAAATTTGTAAACAGAGCTTTGGTTTAAAGGTGTTTTGCTATTTAATTTCCAAATACTACCATGACCTGACTTTCAACCACATTATTATTTGAGCTAAGTGAGGATGACAGTGTTCAAAGTTCAGTGGTGGTTGGGGCTGATACAGGAGTCTTGTTGGTCAGATCAGTGGAAAATTTGGATGATATTAACTGGATCTATACCTCTGGTTTTGTGGCCTTGCTTAATAGTATTTTACTTTAAAAATTCTAAGCCAGGCACGGTGGCTCACACCTGTAATACCGGCACTTGGGGATGCTGAGGCAGGCGGATCACCTGAGGTCAGGAGGTCAAGACCAGGCTGTCCAACATGGTGAAACCCCATCTCTACTAAAAATACAAAAATTAGTCAGGTGTGGTGGCAGGTGCCTGTAATCTCAGCAACTCGGGAAGCTGGGACTGGAGAATCACTTGAACCTGGGAGGCGGAGGTTGCAGTGAGCCAAGATTGTGCCATTGCACTCTAGCCTGGGCTACAAGAGTGGAACTCCATCCCCCATCCCCACCAGAAAAAAAGTTCTAAAAATATTAGTACAAATTTTATAGATATTTGTCTAATATTTCACTTTTTCAAGGCATTATATTATATTAATTTAATATTTATTGTTTAGGATTTGCATATCATCATTTATGCTTTGCTTATTAGGACAGATACCCACTTGATGATATTAATTTCCATTGTTAAATTTTAAAAGGGCATAGTCTTACCTGAGCACTTGAATAACTGTAACAAAAATTTAAATTGGGTCTGTAGATTTACTTGTTTCACAAGACATGAAAAAGAATGTGTGTTTTATATAAAATAAAGGAGATACTGTATTATGAAGTGAATTCTAAGCATACAATTCATCAAAGTTTAGCACTAGAAGTGTTTTTATACACCACATAGTCCAACCACCTGTTTATGGCTGATTCATGTGCATTTGGTATCTTTTCATGAAAGATATTTCTTCTAACTGGTATCGTGGAAACGGTGAGCAAGATCAAAGTTGGAATATTGGCTCTATCCTTAAATCTGTATACCCCTGAGAACTTGGCTTCTCCAAGCCGAGTATTTCCTCTTCTGTAAAATGGGGATGTTACCATTATCAAAGAGTGATTAAGAGGATTAGAGTGCCCATTTTACCTTTAGATATCTTTGACTATGAGGTCATACTTATATTGAACAAAAATCTATCTCTCTGTAATTCTAATCAATTCACTATAGTTCAGCATCCTGGGACCACGTTAGGAAGTTGAAAATTATCTTAAAACTGAGTTTCCCACTGTATAATTTTTGGTGTTTATGCAGCAACCTGGCCTTTAACAACTCATTATTAACCATGTCTTATTTTCCCCAAAGATAATGATTGAATAACTACATTTGCCAGGCAAGGGCATCTGGGAGTCTCCTGGACAAATTTGATCATCAGAGGAGTCACATATGTCCCGGGAATGGGTCTGCTTTGGTATCCCTGCTGTGCTCAGGCGTGGGTTGGGAGGTGCGTGTGGGCAATGTGGACTTCACGCAAATTCAACAATGGATTTCAGAGGTCAGCAGCTTGAGCCCTTGGCCAGTTATACTTCCTCTAGTTGTAGGCCTTTGAGGCACATGCTTAAGAACACCACATCATATTTGTCCACCTTAATTGTATATAAAAATAAAATTGCTAAAAGCTCTAGTGTAGTATTTGCTTTATAGAGTGAAAGATAAATGTAAATTTTGCTATGGGGAGATGGTAGCTAAAAGAAGCTACTATTTATGCTTCTCTCTTACTCCCATGCAGAGCCCCCCTCACAACTACCCATGCTTCCCTCAAAGTAAGATGATAAACTGAGCATGGCAACATTCCAAGACAAGCTTGGTATGATTTGCCTTTGCAGTGTATCTTGGCTTTGCCCCTCCTCATGGTTAATTTTCAGTACACCACTAAACAAATTATATTTTTTCAATGTTTATTGATTTTTCTTTCATCTTTGACTTCCTCGATTAGGAAAAGGGTAGGCTGTTAATGTCTCTATAACAAAGAAGTGAGAACAAGATTAGTGAACTGAATAATTTTGTTAAAGTTCTGAGATCAAAGCTTATTGTCCTAGTGTTTCTGTTACTCATTTTCAGTATATGATGATGTAGGCCATTTCCTTAGATTCGATTCATGGAACTGTATTGCCCTTGCTTAGAGATTTTAAGTTACACTACTTATTAAGGAGTACCGTAGAATTTCTTATGTCAACCATGAAAACAGCTATATACCGTAGCTGTAAATAGTGTTTACAGTTATATACATGTAGTTGTTTGCAACATGGCTTTTTAGAATCTGTCTTCCGTGACTTTCAAAGATCACCTTTGCTGGTTATGTAAACTTAAAACAATGGATTTGCTTTTGGACATTTAAGAGTATGATGCGGTGTCTCATGCCTGTCATTTGCCAGCAAAAGAAATGTTACTCTTCAGCTTTGCCACAATGCCCTCACATTCTTCAACCTTGAGTTAGTCAGCCACTTATCAGCTGATGTGATTTTACATTTTTGCCTTGATCATTAATCATTCACTTTAAGTTCTCCTTTTGTAGTGTTTGCCAGTTGCTTCCAAAACAAACATGCTTTCTGGGCTTAAGGAAGGGAAAAGCAAAAAGATTTAAAAGAAGATAGTAGATGGTTTCACAGTTACTTTGGCTTTATTACTAATGCCAACTCCTATCATAAGGCAAGAACTAAGCTTGAGGTATTAATAAATATTTTATTCAAGGAACTTTTTTTCAGCCCTTATGAGAATTTATAAACATGATTGGATGGGATGGTGCTGTTAAGTTAAAGGGAGAGACTCTCTCTCCTAAGATAATAGATTGTTTGGTGATTTTCTGAAAATTTGAGTGTGGGTTTACATAGTTTTAAATATTCCTTTTAGATTTACTGTGGATTCTAAAACAGTCTCTTGTTTTAGGAGGACATTTATTTATTTTGTGAAATAAATTAATAAAATTACATATGTCAGCTGACATAATTTTTCACTTTTATTATTCTGTAGATAATAATCAACCAGGTGTAAACATGAGTAATATATTTCCTCTATTACATCATACATTCCTAGCCCTTTGAATAAGCACCTTTGCAAAAATATATTTCATTTCTGTCTTGATTAAAATTTGTTTCATGAGTTGGAAGAGATCATGAACCCTGGGTAATGCATTTTGGTTGTAACTAAAATTCTTAAGTCAATTAATTATGAGTTACGCCAGACATGGAACTTTATGACACCCAGGGTATTCTATTAAAATAGCAGTATTGAAATAGCTGCTGGCCCTTTCTAAAAAGTATGGCCACTTAAATCACCTAAGTAATGATCTTTGAAATTAGAGAATTAAAAATACCACATTATTTCCTACCTGATAATTGGATGAGAAATTAGACATTAACCTAGCCTTCCAAAGGCCTAGAGATTCCATTTTTTTTTTCTTTCCTGTTCCTTCTTATTTGTGTTAATTTTATTTTCAGTAAAACAGATCAAGGAATTTCTCTTAGTTTATGAACCTTTCTAGAAAAGTAAATATAGCTTATACTTTTGCTATTGGTTTTATATTAAAGAAATTATGCAAAAGTTGCCTTTTAATAGAAGTAAAAGTCTTTGTAGAACTTATCTGTGATTTACACATGCATGCTTCAGAAGGTCAGGTATTCTAACTTTTGTACAAGGTAAAAGTTACTTGGAATATGGAAAGGCATGCTAAAACAAATAGAAAACATTTTATTTCATTTCAACTACCTTTCTTTTTAAAAAATCTTTATTTAGTAGACATGATTTACATATCAGCCCTCAAACATAACTTTTAAAGTTTGCTCCTGTTTTAAAAGAATAAAGTCACTCTTTAAGACAAATGAAACTTTTACTGCCCTGTATTTGCAGAACAAAATACTGTAAACTAAAATTAACTGTAATATTCTAATGTTGTAGAGAAGAGCCAGGGAATTTCTAAAGTCACGTTGTTAAAACAAATTTTTAGTTGAGAAATAAAAAAGAGAAAGAAAACTTCCTTAACTAATGATTCTCAAATATTAGTAATATTATTTTATTTCATATGAGAATCAAAATGTGGGAGATCTCACTTGTTAGGTACAAGGTAAGAAATATAATTACACAGACAAAAATGGATTATAGCAAATAATACCAGTTTGTCACCATATCTATACATGAAATAAATTCAAAATTATATAATTTTAGTGGTAATTACTGAATCAGAAAGAGTAAGATGTTATGTTTTAAAAATATTTACTATATAAAGTTTAATTATTGTGGCATAATAATACTGGGAGTTTTGTGAAGTATATCTTAATATTGATTCTAAATTCAAATGAATTTATTGTTATAAGGAGATATTTTGCATGTAAAATTCACAAGTTTTTGTGTAATTTTTATTAAATTACAATGTATATATATGGTCTACTTATTATAGTTTTGGAATTTACAAAGTAAAGAATTGATTATCAACCTAAAATTCCTTCCATTTTAAACTACAATGTCAAGGTTCTCTGGTTAAATCACGTAACATTACAAGTGCTATCAGAATGACCTCAGACTATTTCTGTTCTGTTTTCTTTGGCCTTACTCATGTGATATTTTTTATACTTTAAAAACCTTTGCACTGCACTATGCTACTGTAGAACAATCTGATTTTTCTTGATTACATCTCAAAGTTGATTATACTGATTTAATAATAAGATAAATATAAGAATTTGTAAACTTAAATATTTTATTTTTAAAATAAAGAATCTGCAAGGATCTAATGTTTATTCATCTATATATTCTAATTTTTACTGTATTAAGTAGCAATATTAATATTATTAATTAGTGTCATTATTAATAATTATATTTTGATCAACTATTATGGGGTAACATAATTATAACATAGGGTTAGTGGTGATGCAAATGAATTTAACTAAATAATCTGTATGTAAAGGAGTCTTTAAATAGAACTTTGTAGCTTTAAGAGAAGAGTTAATAGTTAATTGTTAATGTTAATTAATATTAATTAATATTAACTATTAACAATTATTACAATCAATAACAATTATTCATTCAACAATTGTTATTAATAACAATAATAGCAATTATTATTCATGTTGTTATCATTTCATTGCCAAACACTGTATGTATTGGTATTTTACAAATGTTAACTAGCTTAATTCAATAGTCAAATTTTTGGGGTAAATACTAGTATATCCTTTGTTTTCAAGTAAAGAAGTTGGACAGAGAAGTGAAAAACTTGTTTCAAGGTTCATATCAAAGAACATACAAGAACTGATTATTAAACATTGGTTATATTTTTATAATATTTCTGATGTATTGTTAAACCTTAGATGCTTCACTGAAATTTTGCTCAATTTTTAATTAAGACATTTAATATAAATAGAATTTTAGTGTATTTATGTAAAAAATTTCAAGATATAACTTCATAAACACACACACATATGCATGCACACACACACGCACACACTCACACTCACATATATTTTTGTACCAAAAATGGAGGGAAACATCACTCAAAAGTTAAAAACAAGCTATTGGTTTGAAATCCCAAAGATGCTGGACTGAAATGAGTCTCTCTGATGTTTTGGCAGGAAATCCTCTACACCTTGAGAAATTTTACTTGGGACAGAAAATATAAGGGCAGGCACAAATAAAGGCAGGTGCCATAATTATAACATAGGGCTAGTAGTGATGTGAACAAATTTAACTAAATAATCTGTTTATATCTAAAGGGGCCTTTAAATAAAACCTTGGAGCTTTAAAAGAAGGTAAATAGCATTTTCAGCCAGTGCGATAGAAAGCTATATGTTATTAAGTCTTTCAGATATGAAGTTGGATATATTTTCCATTTTTCTAAACATGCATAAAAATATTTAGATGGTTACCATATTCTTTGATTCTTCTAGGAGTCAATCTTAAGATGTGATGCTTTCATGTGAAACCTGAAACAAGGTGATCTGGGGAACCAAAGACTCTAGGACTCTTGGTGCCAACAGAGCTACTCTGTGAGTATCCTTGGTGTGTAATGATGCTTTCTTCCATCTAGCTGTTGTAAGTCATGCTGTTTATGCAATTAGTAAATCTTACTGTGAATGGTAATATTGGCATGACTACTGTTTTAGTTCATTTTCTAAAATAGGACATACCTTAAACTTGGTACTTTTGGCTTCTAGTGTTTTCATGATCCAATATACTGTGTGATCTTGGTCAAGAGACTAAGTCTCAGTTTCTCTGTATATAAAAAGAAGCTAAATATAAACTTCCTACATTAAAATGATTAAAAAGTAGTAAATGATAAAGTTTCAATAATATTAATAGAATTATATTCTATTTTTATTACTAACATGAATTCTGATTTTAAAATTAACGAGAAAGCTAGAGATACATACTTTTAGTTATTTACCTTTATCATTGACACTTTTTAAAAATCTACATTTTGAACAAAAATGATCATATTGGGGTTTTTTACATTCATATTTTGTTTGCAAAGGGCTTATCACTCACGAAGTTTTCACACTCATGATTCAATCTGATTTAATCCTTCATACAATCTTGGTTTAAAGCAGGTCAGGGATTTTAATCCTCACTGTGCAGATGAGAAAACTGATAACTGATGCTCAGCATTGTGTCTTGCTGAAGGCTGCATAACTTATAAGGGACTTAAAATTCAATGTTCTTATAACCAGTCTATACTATCTTCTCTAGACTGTTCTTATAACTAGTCTATACTCTTTCAAATAAATGTAAGCAACTGTATTCAACTGGTCAAATTTCTATTTTTGCATTGGATTGCTACATATTTTAACTAGTTTATAAGAGTAGTGTGATAAATTTACAAAGTTATATTACCTGTTTGTTGCGAACAATTCCTAGACCAACTGTATGGCTGTATTCTGTCTTCTACCTCTGTTGTATCATGTACTCTATCTTCTACCTCTGTTGTATCATGTACTCTGTCTTCTACCTCAAGTTCATGAACAAATCTTGGTATATCTATGTAGTAAACAGAATAATGGACCCCCACATCTTAAACTCTGCCGCTTCAGAATATTATGTTACATGGTAAGAGGAGAATTAAGGTTGCAGATGGAATTAAGGTTGCTAATTAGGTGACTTTGAAATTATCCCTGATTATGTGCATGGGCCCAGTGTAAATACCAGGATCCGTATAAGTGAAAGAGAGAAGGCAGCATGAAAGATACTCAGTCCAATCTTGACGGTTTGTTGATGTAGGAATGCAGCCAGAAGCCAAGGAATGCCAGTGGTGGCTTTCAGAGTATGGAAAAGCAAGGAAACAGATTCTGTCCTAAACCTTCCACTCACACCTTGATTTTAGTCCAGTGAGACCCATTTCAGACTTCTGACCTCTGAAATTGTAAGATAATAAATTTGTGCTGCTTTAAGCCATTGTATTTGTGGTTGTTTGTTACAGCAGCAACAGAAAAAGAATACAGCTCAACACTGTGAAATTATGGAGAGCCTCAGAGTAGAAACAGTGGTTTGTGCCAAGAGGTTACTAGGTCAGTCATAGGGGTATTTGCTGCTTTGATTGAATTTTTTGTTCCATGTTAAGTATGATCATAGGGCTAGGTTGTAATATGTCGTATGGTTCCTTTTGGATACATAGTTTGCTAAGGAAACCAGCTTACCCCTGCCTGTTCTTATGAAGAGTACAGAATATAGATCTTGGAGCATTTGGGTTCAAATGCTGCCTCTGATGCTTACTAATTATAATCTTTTTGAGCATCAGTTTTTTCATCTGTAAAATGAGGACAATACAAGTTCTTTATAGGGCTGTTGTGAGAATTAGCTATTAATTTGTGTTAAGTGCTTAAAATACTATTAATACTTGGCATATTGTAGGGCCTAATTAAGTGGTAGCTATAATTATTACTAAATTATTCCTCAAATACTGTATTTTCTAGATTCATTTTCTTTATTCAGATCTAGATAGGAAAGTATCCAAAACTATCTCAAAGGGATGAGCGCCTTTGTGGTGGAGGCATTTTAGTATAATTACGTGAATTTTGTAATTTGATATTTTACTTAATTTTTTAAAACCTTTCGTGCTTTGAAATGCCTCTTCTTTGTCTGTTTTCATCATCATAAATATGTAGATGAAGCAAATTTGTATATTCTATAATAATTCATTTCATTGACTTTACTTATTGTACTGTCTTAACTGTTTTATATTGTGAGTCTTTAGGTTAGTTTTGATGTTACTACTTCAGCATGCGAATATCTTGGTAGTAGGGAAAGTATGCAGCACCTTGTAATAAGAGATCCTAGATTAAAAATACTTCACAAGTGAGAAAAACCTAATCTGAATAGAGTTTTCAAAGACATGGTTGAGAGAGGAGTCTCTTAAGTGGATACATAGAAATGACTACTTCGGTCAGTGCCCCATTCTCTGTGTTTGACGGTGGTGGGTCTGCTTTAGGCCTGGTGGGAGCATATATTTGATCAGTCTTTTAGGCCTTCACCACAGTGGCTATATCCCAAGGGACAATATATTAATTAATTCAACCAACATGTGTTACATACCTCCTAATGCCAATAAACAAATAATGTCTGTTCAAGATGTTTCCAGCTTAGTGGGGAAGAACCAATGATCCCTGAAGTAGCATAGATTCTAGCAGTGTAGTTAGGCAGGGTGGTAAGACCTGTTTACTCTTTCTAGCTACCCACACACAAAGGCCAGTTGCAGCATGCCATGATTTCTTATGCAGTTTTAAAACGTGCATTGCTCTTACAAAACAGTTTGTCTGTGCCTGTCTTTTGACACCCTAGGTTTTCTCTAGTACGAGGAAAAACAAAACAAAATACATTCCTTACATAGACACCTGAAATACAAGGAATCCCTTTAAATTGTGTACTTAAAAACTATAATCACAGGCCTATTGAGTCTGTGGTTAAGAAACAGATATCAATAATCACATAGTATGTTTTAGTAAAACGAGGTTTCTCTTTTTCCTCAAATACGTGTGGTATCTTTGTGGTGTTTTTCAATCAATTCCTTCGATTTTCATTTTACAGTCTTACTTCTCCCACACTTAACTAATTGGCATCTCATTTACCTGGATAAAGCTAGAAATCACAGAAAATTAGGAGGAGCTTTCCCCAAGGCACTCAACGATGTGGAAATGGTTGGATCTTTGGGTAGCCTTGGAGAACCGTTTGAACACGGAAGCTACAAAGGATATCACTGTTTCTTCCCTATGTTTTCACTTGAATCCAGCAGTTAACAGAAGGGTAGCAGAGGAAAATAGGAACTATTTGACCAAAAAAATCACTGCAATGAGTTAGTGGAAGGTTTCAAGTGAATTATGTGCCAAATGCCTTCCCATGCCTTCTATGCCTTTCTGTGCCTTTCTACCTTGAAACTGCATCAATAAATCAGTACAGAGGTAAGCTGAGCATGCCCGGCTGTTAATATATCCTCCCTAATATTCCAGTAAGCCTCTCACTGTGTCCTCATTTCTTTCACATAGACTATGGATTGTGTGGGTTGGTATAAATGCTAACAATCAAATAATTAGGCTTTTTCTTTCATGTTGAGTTGGCCAGATTTACATATTTGGCAGTATCTTAAACTTGAAAGTTTTTAAATGTTCAGTCTTCTCCATTCATAACATGGTTCAGAAATAATGAATTGAGAGTTTCTGATATGAAATAATCCGTCAAATGTGGTAATGTGTCTATAAAAATATGGTTAAAATGAGTATAAATGGTTTTAGATACAGGGAAACATTTCTGTGATACTGTCTTGATAATTAAAATCCTAACATTACTTAACAGCTTTATGATGTGACAGCAGATGCCTAGAGTAGGTAGTTTTATTATTTTGGCTCGTACCTTTAGCTTATGTGAATGTATGTGGTGATCAATTAAATTATGCAAGATTTTATAATATATGACTTTGCTAATACTACTTTATAACTCTATTTTAGCTTTGACAATTCTGGTTTTAAAATATGCACACACACACACACACACACACACACTCACACACATATATAGCCTCCCACCATGGGAAAGTGAATATTTAAAAAATGTTCTTAATTTATTTAGCAGGTATGAGTGCATATTTCTTACATGCATATATTGTGCAGTGGTAAAATCTGGGCTTTTAGTGTGCCCATAACTCAAGTGGTGAACATTGTATCCAATAGGTAATTTCTCAACCCTCATCCTCCTCCTAGCTTCCCACCTTTTGTAGCCTCCAATGTCTATTATTACAGCGAGTGACTGTTTGAGAAAAGTAAAGCTGCCTTATTTATCCCGGCATCCCTCCTGTACATAATATAATGGGTTTTGTGGCTAGCTACTCACTATATGTTGGTTAAATTAGTTATTTAATTAAACACAAGGAAAAAATGTATTCAGCTAGTCCCTTTGATTCATCTCTTTAATTCTTAAAATTGATGCGGAACTGGAGAATATTGCTTGGATATATGGTCAAATGGGGTTTCTCATTTGAACTTATCAAAACTTAGGCTTTCCCTTGTATGGGAAGAACCTGCTCTAGTAAAATTATCATACAATGTAGACCAGATCAGAATCTGTCTCCTCCGTAGGAAGGCATATCTGGAAAAGGGAGAGCCCAGAATATTGCTGCATCAAGCTTGCTTAATTTTTTCTTGAAAATTCAGCTATCAGATGTGGAGTGGATTGAAGTGTTATTTTAACAGTAGTATCTGCATTAGGAAATATGAGGCCAGTATGTAGGTGAGAAGCCTGGGGGTTACAGAGGTTAGATACTTTGTTCAAGGTGAGAAGTAGAGTATAGGTTTTACCCAACTCTTCTAATACTAAATCAAGGTGTTTTCTTGTCGTCGTTTTATTTTGTGGTTTTTGTTTTTGCTTTTGCTGCTGCTGCTTTTTTTTTTTTAAAGAGCCCTTTAAATAATCCTTTTTTAAAAAGAATCCTTTAGATTTTTTAAAAAACATCTTTTTTAAAAGAATTTTATGCTGCATCATAATAGTAATAACTGGTGGTCCCAGGGGAATGACGTTTAGTGAACAGGCTGAAGTCTGTCACAGTGCCAGTCCAGGGCAAAAGAGGTCCATGTCCTCCATCTGCTGCTGAGGAGAACACCAAGAGAGTCTAGTCCCTGTTGGGAACCCAGAGGGTAATAAAAGCATTGAAGCCATGGGACTTTAACTTCTAGGGCATGGTTATGGCTTCTATAAACTGTCTTTGCCATGTAATTTTACATTGCTTTTAAAATTGTTATATTCTGACATCATCATATGGAGGTTTTCTACTTTTATTTAAAATAACTTAAAATCCCAGTCTGGACAACATAGCCAGACCTTGTCTCTACAAAAAATTTTTTAAAATTGTCCAGAGGTAGTGGCATGTATCTGTAGTCCCACCTACTGAGGAGGCTGAAGCAGGCTAGTTTGAGCCCAGGAGTTCAAGGCTGCAGTGAGCTTTGATTGCCACTGCATTCCATCCTGGGTGAAAGAGTGAGACCCTGTCACAAAATTGAAAAACACAATAAAATAAACTATGATAAAAATCCTAAAATAACAAAAGGTTACCTTAAGTTTTATTTAAGATGTAAATTTGTTTTGAGGTGTGGAAAGATCTCATGCCCTGTGAGATGTGACTGAGACAGTAGATTTAATGTTGCCTTAAACTTCATTTATTTATATCTGGTTAATGACTAATGCCTTTGTAGTGTTTTTAAACCAGGAGAAATAATGACTTCTTATTTTACAAATAGCAGTAAAAAGTCAAAGCACATTAAGATACCTATTCTAGTGTAATTGGCAATAGCAACAGATGGAAACTACACACCCTATCATATTATGTTTTATAACATATTCTCTGGCATTCCTATGTGGAGGAGAAGTGGTTAGGTGGTTGGGTGGGTGGAAGATGCTTGTGGTATGTGGATGTTGGGAAGGGGAGGGGATATTGACCAGTTTTGAGTAGGAGCATGTCGTTGTCTGCATTCATGTTAGATGTACAGTTTAGGCAAAGATTTGGGGTTTTGAGTAGAGAGATTGAAGGCTGGGATAACACTTGGAAGGCTACTAAACTTGTTGGTGCCTGTGGGAATTAGGGAAAGAAGATAGATTTAACTTCTCCAAGTAGAATTTACAAGGATTGGCAACTTTGGTTTCATTTTAGAGGAGACATTTTTGCTGACTCTGAGACTTTGAGCTGAGTGGCAGAATGTTAGTGCATTTAATAGAAAGCTGTGGGACCACAGTGCAAGCTGAGAGTGATGGTGGGGAGCTAAGTGGAACCCAAGGTCCTGAGCTAGAAGAATATTTTTAAAGCACTCTCTCTCTGAACTTGTTTCCTCTATTGGCTAAATACAGTAGTATCTTCTATTGAATGGATAATAGCTAAGAAAGTAAGGGTCTTAAATGTACCATGTACTCAAATCACCTTTCCAATAATTCTTTTCCATTAGTGAACTCCTGTTGTCAGCAAGAAGGGGGAATCTATTAAGGTGGTAGAATACTTGCATATTTAGGATCACCCTCCCCCAATTAGATTTTTCTAGGATGTATTAAAACTTTAAAGGAATTATTCTGTGAAAGCAAATTTGACTGATGGCATCTTTCTCTTATGCTTATCAAGGTTAAAAATGATTTCTTTTTACATTATAACTCTGAGAGATAATTAATGTGGATTGTTTTCTTCTGCTGTAAGCTAACTTTTAGCTCCATTGTAATTCTAGAATTTAGAAAATAGAATCACTGTTAGTACTACTCAGTGAAAGTTAGGATTATGGTACTGTTTCCAGGAAAAGAATAGAAAAAAATATTGTATCCAGATGAGAAAAGAAATGTGTTATATTATTTCCATTATGTTTGTGAGACCTTTGGTTTTTGTGTTTTCTGATTAATTTACTGCTGTTTTCCATTCACAAGATATATGTGAGCTTTCTGTTCTTTAGAATTTCTTGTACTTTTTATTCAGATGAAAAACTTGGATTTTGCACATTAATTCAGTTTTACTCCTTAGTTACAATGCAAAAAACATCATAATCTCACAAGGGAAATGTGTAAAATGCTTCGTGAAACTTGGGAATAATATTATAAATAAATCTATTGCCAAGAACTTATTGTCATGTTTTAAACACGGAATTAATAACCTGTTCCAAGGGCACACAGGCTATTTATCAAGGTTTTCTCCTAAGACTATCTGCATTTCCTTTCTCTCCTGTCCTCATATTATTGAAGAATTTTGGAAACCGGAAATTAAAAAAAAATCTCGCATGATCCTATTTTTGGAGTTACTTTTGAGAATTTATAACCTTGGCAAAAGTTAGTCACCTTCAGCCATTCTCTCCCCAGGGCTCCTGGTGAACAGGTCTGTTTTGCATTTGGCTTTTCTTTTCTCAAAGGTGCATGTAGAAACCACACTGTCTGTGTTTATCTCACATCTCACAGAATTTAGTTGCCCAACTTTAGTAATGTGATTTCTCTGTACTCTTAAGTTATATTCTTATAAAAAAAGGTGAGTCAAATTGTTGAAGGTGTTAGTGTGATTACAAAGGTGACTAAAGTTAATATTAAACTCAGTTCATTCTATTTGCTATTTGTTTTACACCAGCAAACAACCCATAATTTGCTGCTTTAGGTGAATTTTAATTTTTGATATATTTGCTTAAAATGTTTAACATGTTAAAGTAATATGATAGAAGAAATATCTTATGTGAAGAAAGATGAATTCTACATTTAGAAAGAAAATATGTAATTTATAATTTGAACTCTTTAAACTTTTCGAACATGCACACTAGACTTAACAGACCCTGGTTTTATCAGTGGATAGTATTTTTTGAGGATTTTATATTGTAACGACAGTAAGCAAAATAATACAAAATAAGTAC
This sequence comes from Macaca thibetana thibetana, assembly GCF_024542745.1. Lineage (NCBI taxonomy): Eukaryota > Metazoa > Chordata > Mammalia > Primates > Cercopithecidae > Macaca > Macaca thibetana. The sequence goes on from NC_065588.1 coordinate 56,053,317, forward strand.
AAAATACATTTTTCAAACTCCTGTCAATTTTGTTCTTTATAGATCTTATCAAACTATTTTCTTGATAACAATGTTTACATATCAAAAGTATGTCTTTGTATTTCTCTTCTTGTTTAACTTTAGAATATTTTGTAATAATACTAGCTAAAACAGTTAACTTATACATATGGGAGCCTTTTAAAATTATTATTCTTGATGTAATAAATAACATATTAACTGAATAATGTTGATGATAATTTCTGTACATAAAATTGAGTCTTGTCATATTATCAATATAAAAAAGTAGTTGATAAAGCAAACAATATTATTGAAATTTTATTCTTTTACCCTTTTTAAAAAAGAAACTACTTTGAGGTATATGTACAGGGTACAAAATGAAGTTATTCGTTGGTTAATCACTTATATTACATTTTAGTAATTTTACCCCAAATAAATGTATTGAACACTCACTAGCCACTAAGCACCTTGTTTCATTGGGACAAAGAAGCATTTGAAGATTTCTCAGTAAATATATAGACTGCTTTTGATTGTCAGATATATTATATAATTGTGAAATTCATAGTACAATTTGTTCACTGTGTTAAAATCTCAGTTTATGTCTAATTTTGTACTAGGGTAAAATTTCTTTATGCTTTTATTTCATTTTAGTTTTTAAGCTTAAGTTTTCAGTAGAAATGATAGAAACATACCACATATTTTGTAAAAGCATTTAATTTATTTGGTTAAATAAATTAGATAAAATTTCTAGAAGTTATTTGTGTTATTACCTGTTTATTATTATTTAATAATTATACACATTTAGAAATGCAGCCTTCCCAAATCTTTGGGAAGCATATTTTACAAGTGGCAACTGCTTAGTGCTTAGATGTAAATAATAGCATCTTTCACAAAGGAAATCAGATATTTCTCTTCCACTGATAGAGGGAGTCTGGCATGCTGTTTGATAGAGAGGAACATAGGCCTCAAATCTGGACAATCTAGAGTCGGAATCCGGGACCCAATATTTCACAGCTATGTGAAATAAGTAATCAAAACTCTGAGCTTCAGTGTCCCCATAGGAAAATATTTATCATAATGTCTATCATGTATCATTTAGAGAATAGGGTAATAGGTATAAATTATTTGGCACAATGGTTACCTAGAATATGAAAAGTATTTAATAAATTACAGCACTGCATTTTTCCAAAGGTTATTGTAATTTCTTCAAACACAAAGATGGTACTAATGATCTATCACCAGATTCACCCTCACACAGGGCTGGGGACTCTTTGGGGCAGAGAACAGGCATTTACAGAATGGCTGACCATGTAGGGAGTGTTATGTGTGATCAGGAAACAGATTAAACTGGCTGGCCTACAAGAGATTCAACACTTTGACCCTGGCCTCTTTATTATTGTTCGTAACTTACAAAGTTACCTAGTCTCAGACTCAGTGAAAAGTCACTCAACTATTAATTTATATAGTACAGCATTTTTGCAATATGCTTTATGCATATTAAATCACATGATGGAAAATGTGCTTGAAAATGTGGCTACATCAACATAACACATGAGAAGGTTAAATTTAGCAGTTCACATTGCCAGTCTTGGCCACCTTCTTTGACCCATGATATAATTTAAGCCAAGCTTACTTTAGACTTTGAAAAGTATCAACTAATTGTGCATGTCAAAGCAGGTTCTTGAAAAAGAGAAAGAACTAACTTTCCCCTATTTGAGAGAAGAGAGAGGGAAGGGCAAAGCAGAGTCTCTGGAGATATGTGTGTAAGTTTGCTTGTGGCTAAAAGTTAATGATCAGTTGCCTCTGTTCTTAGCCCTGAGCCGGGAGAAAAGTGTCAAACGCGGGTTCTCTCTCTATTCAGGTAACTTTAAAAATGATACAAATCGTATTCATGTTCATTGTAGTTTAGATTATAGAGGTAATTTTTTTTTCCTTTAGTGTCATGTGATTTCATGCTCTAAGTATATTGGAATAACAGTGAGAAACTTTATATATGCTGGCTAATGTAATAAAAAATATTTTATTTTTGAAGTATTCCAAGTTAAGGCTAAGCAGAGATTCTGTATTGTATTAGATGGGAAGATAATTTTTACATGTTTTTATGAAACTATCAATTGTGGTTCTTAATCCTACTGGCTGAAAGATGTATTAATCATAATTATTTAAAATAAGGTACATTATATAGTGTGCCCAGTCTTGGCTAGTAAGGAAAATTTAAAAAATTTTTAACATTGACATTCTGAAAATAAGACTAAATCTTTAATCATTAAATTATTTGTATTTCATATTATAATGCCAAAAGTAACCTATTTTTCCTATTCTGAATCATTGTATTTTATAACTGTGTGTGTGTACTTTGTTGGAAAAAAATAGTAAAAATAAATTGATTTTTATTATAGGACTTAGGTAATTTCATTCCAAAACATTTGGGATAGTATTACTACTTCTCATTTGGATACACACCAAAGCCATGCTGACAGGTTCATAATTTCACATATTCTCAGGTGTTGATGAGCAATGATTTTATTTTTGTATTCCTCCATTCAGGAGGTTTAAAGGTACGGACAGCAGGCCGGACCAGCACCAGGCCTGTATCAGGGAGACAGACTTTCTTATCTCCCATCTTGTGTGGAGTACTTAGAGCCCCCTCTACCACGCAGAGCATGAACTTCTGCTTCATTGACTACTTCCAGTCCCACATTCCAGCAGGCTCAATGCTGTGTTTTCCAATGCTGTGTTGGAAAACCATGCTGTGTTTTCCCTCTGTTTCTGGGCAATGGAGATGCTTCTTCTTGTTGATATTGTTATTATGATCACCATTTAGGTTAGATATTTAATTTGTTTTTTGCTTTTCAGATTTTTTTATCATCATGTGCTTGCAGCAGAGAGGTTACATTCACATGTGAATTTACAGCAACATGTTGATTCTTTGGCTGACTTTGGACTAAAGGTGGATAGCAAATTATCAAATATAAAGTGCATCGCAGTTCTGTATTGCCTATTGCAATTAGATATGCATTGAATTCTAATTGTGTGGGTTGCAAACATGACATTCTTATATAATAATCAAAGAGCTTATTTGTGTTCGTACCTGGATGGAAGGCTGTGCCATCTCTCTATCAAGATAGTTCTGTAAGTGTACTTTATAGTAGTCCAAGGACTTTAATTCAAATGCAGTTTTGGATCTAGTCAGCTATTTGACCCGAGCTTTAACAAAGCCATAGAATTCTCCACTCTAAAGCATAAAAGAGTTGACTTTGACTCAGGATATTTTGTAGGCTAAAGTCTCATTTCCATCACTTCTATGATAAAATAACTTACAAGGTTCTTATGAAATTTATAATTTTGAGCAGTATATTAAACATGTCAGAATGATTTTGCCACATAATACTTCCACGTATAATGAAGCTAACCTCTTGAACAAAACGTTGAGCATTTTATATCTGAGTGTAGAAGAACATTTGCTGAAATTGATGAATTGGTTTTGGCATAATAAATATTGAGCTGTTGTTTTTGACAATAATTGGCAAATAGATTCAGTTATTTCTTGAAGTTGATTCTAAAACATACTAGTAAGAATATATCATAACAAAGAATAAGTGCTGAAATTGAGACTCCCATGATGTTGAACAAAATTAAGCCCTAGCTCAGTAAGGTAGGACACTGTGTTACTTATAGTTTAGACAAGTTGTCAGAGAATATGTTTTTTTGTTTTTCTGGGTTTTTTTTGTCCACAAGTAATCTCTAGTAATTTTTGTTAGCAATAAAATATTTACCTGAGCATTTAATTAGTACACTTTCTTCTCTTTTGTGCAGCCTAACATCATAGAAGGAGTGAAAAACTGTCTCATATAACCCAAAGGACATTAACAAAGATGAATAAAATATTGCAATATTCATTTCTTACCCATAACACTGAACTTAATATTGAAGCAGGTTTATAAAGATGACACTGCATGTTTAATTGTGTATATCAGTTCTTCAAATGTCTTAAGTCTCTATTGATCTTTGCTGTGCTACTTGTTGGAACATCATTGGTTATCTAACTGGAAGAGGGCATTTATTTATCTGTTAGTTCTCCAAGGATATCCTCATCTCTCTTGAGAAGAATTTTTGCAAATATTCTTTTGGATTTTTTTACTCTTTGCTTGTCACTTGATGAAATCATGCTCATCATTCAAGGCTCAAGTAACCAAAATATTTTTATGATCTCAGTCTGGTTTAGTTATGCTGCCTTATATAATAGTTATTACTTTAGAGCAGTTTTTCCCAACTAGATTTTGATGAGAAAATTATTCCCTAATGACCTAAGCCTTACACCTGATTTATCAATTTTATGTGTTAACTTTTCTCTTTTGCATTATGTTGCATAATATTTATGTAATATTAGAAGAACTAAGAAAATAGCCACTAAAACAATTTTCCATTTTTAGGGATTCAGATAATTCTAGCTGAAAAGCTGCCATAGAGTGTTATATTCTTTTTTCCTTGTTATTATCTCTAAAAAGATTATATACTCCATGAAGGCATAGACTATATCTTGTTTCCTCTTTATACCCGTAGTGCTAGCACACTGGACTTCTGCCACATAGGAGTCGTTTGATAAATATTTGTGAATTAAATGATAGAAAGAGGCTTTCTTCTTCTCGCAAAACTTTGTTGATAGAACTGTTTAAGGTGACGGGTAATCCATATCACTGGGTCCAAAGAGCTTAGATTACACATGAACTAGTGCTGATATTTGAAAGGGCCAGTCAGGTGGGGAAAGCAGAGGAAATCTGAACTGTGCTGATATTTTTTTTGTCAGCCCACCAATGTTATATGTATAGATAGCAGGCCTGTTTACGTTAAGTCAAAATTCTCTACAGTCTTATCAGCTCTCTAAAGTAAGAGGTGCTGGGAGGAAGGTGCAGAAAAGAGGAGCAGCTTGGCAGAAATAAGGCAGGAGATCTATGTTCCAATAAAAAGGGCTAAAATTTAGGCCACAATTTCCGTCCTTTGGGAACTGGAGTGAAAACCAACAGTCAAGATAGAAGTCATGCTACAGAGATAGGAGTACATTTGGGAATGCTGTTACTCATGTGATATTCTGGTATCCCAGATCACAATGGATACAATGGGACAGAAGATAGATCAGATTCAAACATGCTAGAGGGTTTAGGACTTCTAAAATGCTAAGACTCAGTTACAGTTGTCTCATAAAGTGGTAGGTCTGATCCTCATCTCTCAGATCATCTTACCCACAGCTAAGCAAGTCTGGGTCAACGAGGGCAATGATGGAACAAGGCTGTATGCCAGTTATTATTCAGCAGACTAGTTTGTTTCTTCATAGCATGGTGATGACAAGGGTCCCAAGACATCCTTAAGAACTAGCAAGAGAGGACAGGCTCAAATGCACAAATGGTTTCAAATATCTACTTATTTCATATTTTCATATTTCTTATTGTCTTATTCACTGGACATAGTATTCCGGGCTGAGTCTTTGTATACCCCCAGAATACCCAGTGTGATTGAATTTGGAGATGGTGCCTTTGGGAAGTAATTAAGTTGTGATGGTAGCATCTTGTTCTGATGAAATCAGTGTCCTTATGAGGCAACAGAGAACTTGATCTCTCCCACTGTCTTCTTGGACAGAGGAAGGCTAAGTGAGCACACAGCAAAAGAGCCCTCAACCTCACCTGACCATGTGGCACTCAGATATCAGACTTGTAGCCTCCGGAAGTGTGATAAAACAAATTTCCATTGTTGAAGCCACCACTGTATTTTGTTACGGCAGCCAGGGCAGACTGGCATACACAGCAGATCACATGTTTAAGCCTCAAAGTAAAGGTAAAAGGAAAATGTTAAAAGAGGAAGATAGAGAGGGGAAGCATTTGTGGCCTGTTTTGTTACCAACCATAATTTTACCACAGTCTGAAAAAATACAATGCATGATGTAATAAAATCTGTGTAGGGATTACACATTAATGAACTATGCTTCTTTTTATATAAAATAATTTAAATGAACACTTTTAGAAAAAAAAATGAACTGGGTCAGATGTTCTGATGTTATTTAGCACTTCCACTTTCCACATCATGCACTTACATATTAAGTATACTTCAGGACTATTATGTGTTTACTAGTTTTGCAGCTATTGCAGATTCCCCAGTTATATATAAAGCCAAATGACTAAATATTTCTTTAAATCTTTCTTCACATAATCTGTTCAAAAATTAAATTTTTTATTATTTCATTGCCAATTGACCTTCAGGCAAACTGTCAAGAAATTTATGAGGGTAACAGCTTGAATATGTGTACCCAAGTGTCTCTTGGGTAAAATATGACTTATGACTTTCTTGCTTCTGAAATGATTAAGTCTCAAAACCTGAAGTTGACAGCAGAGTCATTGTACAGATTGATGTTCTCAATGACTAACATTTGACAGAATTTGCTTCTGATTTATAATGCTTCTAGGTAAAAACAATTTACTTCATTTTTTAGTATTTTTACTGTGTTCTTTCACTAATTGGATAAAAAATAAATTTTTATATTGAATATATTTGCATTTTGAGTAAACTAATATTTTAAATTGAACTTTTATTTTTTAAAGTACAATTTTTATTTTTTTAAGTATGCTGGCATGATTTCTGCCCTTTTCTTTTTTGATGTGAAGTAGTTCCTGATTTTTTTTAATTGTAGCTAACAGCAAACTATTACTCATATAAAATCTGTTTAGTAATAATTGGATTTTTTTTTACCATTTTTTTCATTCAAGTATGTCAAATGGATGTGAAGAACAATTATAAACAATTAGGTACAACCCCCACTAACAAACTTTATAATTTCTGGAAAATAGAGAACTAATAAATCACTTTTTTCTTACTCCTCAATTACTCTAAATTATTATAATTTTTTTTAAGAATTAAAGTATGCCACATTAAAGAAGGAAACAAAATGCAAAAAACAGAGAGTGTAGATAATACATAATTCCTTCCTAGAGTATTTTTATCTACTAAGTAGTTAAAGGGACATATTTTTATTTTATGTTTCCTATATAATTTATACTTTCTACCTTATGCAAATGTTACTTAAACTCTTTTGCTAAATGCAAAAGAGTTTAAGTAACATTTGCATAAGGTAGAAAGCATATTAACAAAATTAATATCCAGAGGACTACCATTCAACTGAAGAATTTACTAGAATATCACTTGAAATGAGTTTATTCCTCTCCTGTTTCATCTGCACCCTGTTTCATACAGAGACAGCTTATTTTAAACTTTATTATGTTTTAGCTCATTGCATGTGTGTGTGTGTTTTAATGTAGTGCTTAGTGTTTTTTCTTATAATAGAAAGATTTAATGAATAGTTGTGAATTTTTGATACTTTGAATTTATAATGGAATCTAGGATGAGATCTTTTGAGTGCAGTCTTTTTGTGAACTGCATTTTCCTTTCTAGTAAAAAGACAAAATCAGGGTTTGTGTGTGAAGAGGTTGGTCCAATGCATCATTATTGGGTAGGCCAGAGGCATATTGGAAGGGGTGACACTTAAGATGGAAAAATTTGAAAATCGAACATTGAAATATTAAAGGATTATTTTTTTTTTTTTTTTTTTTTTTTTTTTTTTTTTTTTTTGAGACGGAGTCTTTGCTCTGTCACCCAGGCTGGGGTGCAAAAATTTGGGACTACAGGTGCCCGCCAAAGACGGGGTTTCACCATGTTAGCCGAACCTTGTGAAATATTACAGGCGTGAACCGCGCCCGGATTTTTTTAAGGAGCTCTTAAACCTTGCATACAAATGTTTATTAACAAAGCTAGTGGTATTTATAGCTTACTCCAAATTGGAACTTATTCCAAACTAAACATGTTATCTTCTTTTACCTAAAACTTGTCTTAATAAATAAATGGTTTCAGCGAGACTTTCAGGTCAAATATCTGTCTCATTCTCAATCCCTCTCTTTTCTTCCACTAGTTTTAGCATCCATCTTCCAAGTACAGTAAGGTTCTAGTTCCTTAATTGCTCTCAAATCTTCCCTCTTGTCTTTCCACAAGGCTACTGTTTTGTCATGGCTTTTCTAGATTACTTGCAGTAGAATCTAATAGTTTGTTGCTATAACATCTGTCTTCAACTGTATTCTTTACCCTATCTCTTAAATGCAAACTAGCCAAATCATTCCCTTACTCAAAAACCAGTAAGTAATTTTGAAAGTTTTAAGAAAAATGTGCTTTGTGCTTTTCTACCCTCACTTGTTTCCAACTACATAGGTCATGGTGCCATGGTGTCCCTTACTTCTAGGACATACAAATATTATAGGATCCTTGGGTGTCACTTCACCAGCCAGAAACCTCTGTGGCTGGTGGTGCCTTTGCCCAAGTTTTTACTGGAGTCTGGTGGGCTCATTCCATCCACTTGGCCTGGCAGGCTGCACTTGGCTTGCTCTGCTGGCCTGAATCTCATACCTGCCAAGGGTGAGCCAGGTGTGGAGCAGCGAGGGGCATATGAGTGAGCAAGCATGGGGCTTAGCCACTGCACACAGCCAGGCATGCTGGCTGAGGTCACAGCCCTGGCTCAGGGAACTCCCAGGTCTGGGCTCCCTGAAGGGCCATAGCTCCTCCCTCCCTCTCTCTTCTCTCCTTCTTGTTGCCTGCAACATGGCGGGGAAGGGGTGTGTTTTAGCCCTGTTTGTGTTACAGCTTTTATCCCCACCATTCAGCAGGTCTGAGTTTTTGTCCTGTGTCCAGGAAGAATGAGGTATGTGGACAAATGGAGGGTGAGCAAGGGGAAGAGGAGTTTTATTGCGTAATAGAACAGCTCAGAGGAGACCCGCAGTAGGTAGCTCCTCTCTGCAGCCACAGTATCCTGATGAGTGTTCATCTCTTAGCAGAGAGGATACTCTGAAGTGGGTAACTGCTCTCTGCAGCTAGTAGTTCCGATGTCTGCTCAGCTCTCTTCAGAGAGGAGACTCTTCTACACAAGCAGGTTGTCCCATCATCTCTTTGAGTCTAGCTGAGTCCAGGGTTTTTATGGGCTTTGGATGGAGGAAGTGCCTCCTGATTGGTTCATGGGCAGCCACAGGTGGGCACGGAAAAAGCACCATAATTTCCCATTCTGGTCCTTGGGTCTGACAGCCTGGCACCCAAGCTTTAGGCCTTCCCCAGCTTGAAGGTGGAGTTTCACCTGGAACCCATCCCTTTCTATCCAGGAGTCTGTCTGTCTCCTGAAGCTGTTCATGATGCCCAGGCTGCTTGTGCCAATGGGTGGCTGCAAGCTAGTGCTGAAGCTACCCTCAGCCCCCACTTTGCCTCCATCCTGTGCTTGTTGATGCCCAAAGTCCAGGGGGGCTGAGGTGGCAGGGGGCTGGCATGTCAGTGCTGCCCTGAGCAAAGACACACCCAACTAGGTTCCAACAGTGTGCAGGCTTGGCCTCATCTTTGCTCCAAGATCAGAACAGGCACCAGGAACGGAGGGAAGCCAAGCTGTGGGAGCAGGCATTTCTGAGCCTGCAGGGACAGAGGGGCCTTTCTAGGCCCCCAAGAGTGCACAGATGCCAGTGTCCGCAGTGTGACTTGAGTGGCTGCAGCTGCACCTAGGAAGGTGGGCTCCTACCTGCCCCCAGCTCCCAAGAGCACAGGGATGCCTGGGTCCCCAGCCATGGCTCGGTGGCCACAGCTGCTCCCAGGGAGTGCAAGACTTCTGCCTTGCCAAGTCGGAAAGGAGCGGAGCTTCCACCTATTCCCGGCTATTTGGAGCCCCAGATGTACCCCTCCCACTGCAGCTGGCATCATGCCAGTGGCCACTATAGAAGGGCCACCACTGCCATCATCAACTGGTATTTTTTTTGTTACCTATTTCACCCTACTCCCAATTTCACCCTACCTGAACTCATCCCAGGAGTTAATCCCATTCTTCAAGACAGTTCAAACAGTTCAGTGCAACCTTAACTCTTCTTGTTCTAATTTCTTGACTATCATTATCTAGGTTAGGTTATTCTCCTCTTTGCCCCATAGAAATCTGAACTTACCTGTCTCAGGAAGTTTATCATATGATGTAATTATCTACTTTATAATTACCTCCTACATTTTGTCCTTTTATAGAAAGGAAACTATCTCTTACGTCTTAGTCATCTTTGTATTTCCAATGTGTGGCACAGTCTTTGGCATAAAATGAAATACCAAATAAATATTTGGTGAGTGAATGAATGAATGAATGGATGAATGAATGCTGGAGACACCAAGACATTAAGTACAATGTTCTACCTTGATTTCATCATAAGGGCAGAATTAGAATTAAGAAAGAAGCATGGTAAGGGTTACCTCTAAGTATAAAAACCCAAGGTAGAAAGTTATTGCCACTAAAATGATCATTTCAGAGACAGGCAGGATCTGTAACTGAAGACCAGCACAGTTAGTTATTCCATAACTCCAAGCTGTGGAACTTATTCATGTTAATCATTTTTACAATGCTCATGTGTTTTTCCACAGTAATTAGTAATAACCTGAAAAATAAAGGCATTTTCTGCCTGACTTTACTGGCATCAAGGAAAAGCAAGTTAGAAAGGCTATCCCATTTTGCAGTCAAAACGTCCAAGAACAGAACTTTTACAAAGGATAGAGAGGCAAAAGACAGGAAAAGTAGAAACCAGTCCAAGTCTGTGGGATTCGTAGCCAAGAAAGAATGAAACAGTGCATCACTGAGGTGGTCCTGAGAGCTTCCAAGAGTCTGGGGCCGAACGTCACAGAAGATAGAGGACTTTTTCCAATGTAGTGTTTTCAAGATATTATTTAACCAGATTTGAAAAATAGCCTTGGAATGTATAGGCATTATGTCTAGTCTTATTTCTTTTAGACTGAAAATGAGTTATCTTGATTGCTATTGTGTTTTGGATCGAGAAGGAGGCAGGTAGGAGAGAAGGAGGTTCTTTAGCCTCTACTCTTCAGAATAAGTAAAATGAAAATTTCTCCACCTCTTATATTCTTGGCCACTCTCTACTTGCAGACTTTTTTTTTTTTTACCTCTATCCCTGAATGATTAATCTCTATTATAATATTGTATTTATTTTCTTTATATAGAATGCAATCTATAATTATCTTATTTATATTTTTAACTTTCTCATTGCCTCTCTCCTCTACTAAAATATGTATTCATATTTTGTTTAGCCCTGTAGCCACAGTGCTTGACAAATAATAGGCTTTCAATTGATATTTGTTGAACAAATGAATAGATGAACTGATGACTAAAAATGAAGTTAGGTTGATAGTAATAATTGTAGTTCTTTGGACTGTTCACCTTCATTTGCCTTTTCTATGACCCTGAATTCTCTGCAAATTCCTGCACCAAATATTTGTGGGAAGCACATGAGCTGAAAGAGAGGTCAAATGAGTAGAGAGGTCAAATGAGTTTTTGCCCTACTGCTTTCTCATCATTGCTAATGCCCTCAGTGGAAAAAGCAACAGCGCAACAAAAACACTGCCTATGGAAAGTTCTTGTCCTCTTGTGCTTCCAAAGTAACTGATTCCCAAATACCCAAAACTGAGGTGCAGGCAGCAATGGAAAAAATGACCCCTGTTCAAATCCATGCCATACCTGACCATATATGAATTTTAAAACATCATTGTGTTTAGAGTCTTAAAGTATTTTGTGAAAACAGCTTCTGTAGCATCAGTTCTTAAATCACCTATCCCCTGGAACCTCAAATTTTCCTGCAGACGAGAAAAGTGTATGTACCATGTCATCCATCTTGTTTATTGTTTTACTCCCTCCTGGGCATCGATGCACTGTCCTGTCTGTCTGTAGCCACATTGCAAAACAAACAAAATTGTCAGTTCATGCAAATAAACTCCTAGAATGTTCATCAGTTCTCTAGCTCTGTAAGCATACAGTTGGGAGTCCCAGCTTTACCTGTGCCAGCAAATGCTGTTTTTTTTTGTTTTGTTTTGTTTTTTTAATCTAGGTACTTCTGTGGCTCATTGCAAATATGTTTTTATAGAGCTGCTTCAAAAATTGTAGAAAAATTGTTAATATTTTTCCTAACTAAATTATCTCCTGTAATAATCTTCCTTTTCATCAGGTAATTCCTACAAGTTAGAGAGATTTAAGCATGGGGAGGAGGATGGAATGAAAAGGAATGAAGAGTAATTCTCACCTTGCAGCTCCTTTCAAGTTTAAATGTTACTGAATGTAGTATTTCGAACAGTGATTCAATTTATACTGTTTATTAATTTCTTATATTTGGATAGGGATCTCTCTGTCACTGGTTTCTTTGAGAGGGTCTGCTGTGGGCATATAGGGAACCAATAGCATTCGGGTCATTTTTTCTTAGGCCCCTGAGGAGCATGGCTGAATTCAGTTGAACTCCTCTCAGAATAGGTCTATTTCTATCACCTATAGGGACCAGCTTGGAGCCAATTAGAGTCCTGCGACCCCAAGAATCTCATAATACAGCTTTATTCCCCAAGGTCTTTGAAAATACATGTTACATGCTGATCCCAAAGGAACCGGGTTAAACTGACCCTAGAAATTCCAAGTAGAATTCTACTGGTCATTAAAAAAACTTTTGCTGATACTAAAATTTCTTTACCTAGCTGTACTTAGTACTTTGTGAATCCTGTACCTCATTTATGGAAATACATTCGGCTTTTAAGCTAAATCCATTGAGTAGATCTAAACTTTATCATTATCTGCAGATAATGATTCTAGCAGCAATATCTATTTTAGGATTACATGTGTAACAAACTACATGTTAGGGTTATCATTTTATTTTTAACTGCTAGTTTATATAATTAAACGTACATAAATTTTAACATCTTGGGGGACAAAAGACTACTATAAAAATAATTTTATGAATAGTTATAAAAAAATAAAATTCAGCATATCCTGACATGAAGTTATTTCCTTGGCCTAAGGTCACTTTATTAGACACTATAATGAATATAAATGATTTATTCACTGTTTATGGTCTCAGGATGCTTACAGTTTAGATTTTCTTGAGAAAAAAAAGAAAAAAACTTTGTACGTGAAAGCCAGTCTAGGAGTTCTGTATTGTCTAACTAAAACAAATTGCGGCCTCACACAGTAGCTCACACCTGTAATCCCACACTTTGGGAGGCCAAGGTGGGTGGATCACCTGAGGTCGGGAGTTCGAGACCAGCATGACAAACATGGAGAAACCCCGTCTGTACTAAAAATACAAAATTAGACATTGTGGTGGGCACCTGTAATCCCTGCTACTCAGGAGGCTGAGGCAGGAGAATCTCTTGAACCTGGGAGGCGGAGGTTGCGGTGAGCCGAGATCATGCTATTGTATTCTATTCTGGGCAACCAGAGCGAAACACCATCTTAAAAAAAAAAAAAAAAAAAAAAAATGCATATTGACATAATGAAGATGTTGAGAAATTGTGAAATATAACATTTAACAGAAAATTTCTCAAATCTACCAATCATTTCCATGTAATACCTGTCAACATCCTGTGAGACAGGTGTCTTCTGATAGAGTGTTATGCAATTTGAATAAAATGTATGAAATTATGGAAAATAGGCAAGAAAAATTTAAGGTAGTCAAACTTTGGTATGCCTTCTGTTGAAGATGGAGGAGTGACCCAATCTGAGAATTACTATTGGGAGATCAATCCTGCTAGGATGCGTTGGAGAGAGGCCAGAAGCGTGGAGAGATATAGGAGGCAAGGTTGGGAAACTGAAAGTAAGACAGTCCTTTAGGGGACTATTACAGTTGTCCGTGTGTGAGGTGAAAAGCACATGAACCATGATGATCAAGAGAGAAATGAAAAGAAAGATGCATTCAAGAGCTATTAAAGAGGAATTACTTATTAAAGAAAGGACTTGGGGTTTTTCAGCTTAGGAACGGTTCCTGCAATGTACAAACTCAAAAATTTAACATTTCAGTGGGGTGCCCATTTGAAAATATCTAGGAAGTAGCAATAAATGGAGAATTTAAATTTAGGAAAAGGATTACTGCAAGAGGTAGAGAATTGGAGCACACCATGAATAAAAGTGGTAACTGAATCTATAGAGATAGATAATATTATGGGGGATACGTAAAGAGTAAAGAGCCAACAATTTAACCTTTATGAGAACCCACATATGTAGGACCTAATGAGGAAAAGTAGCCATTGAATAAAGAGTAGTGATATAATAAGAGAGAGGCCAAGGACTGCAAAGTCTCAAGTACAAGGTACAATTGAATATTATTACATACCGTTAAAAATGTTAATGAGATGAAGTTCAGTGGCTTTGGAGATTAGAAAGCTATAGCTCATCTTTAGGAGAAAATTTATTCAGTCAGACTTTATAAGAGAAAGGTCCAGTGCAAGAAATTCACAATGCCAATGTGGTGAGATAGTAGAGTCTACAAGGAAACATGACTCTTGCATGAAATTTTGAAGTAAAGAAGATGAAAGAAATTTAGTGGTGGCTCAAGATAAAGGCAACTCTAAAAGAGGACGTTTTTCCTACTTTTTCTAGGCTTAGAGAAATATACACATTTTGTAGGCTAAGGAAAGAACTAGAAATGACTGATAAATTAAAAATAAAGTGTGAAAATTACTGACACCAAATCCTTTAGAAAGACAAAAGACTTCATTAAAAATCATAAGTAAATGGGTTAGCCTGAGACGGACTCCTTTTCCTGTAGGACAGAAAAGAAAGGAAAGGTTGTCTGATAGAAGATAGAAACCTCCTTCCTGCTGCTCCCAGGTTTGAAATGTTGTCCTTCTAGTGAGCAGGGTAGGAAGGACAGCAACCTGGTGCTCCCCACTCAGCTGTTGATGGGCTGTCTCTCAGGCTGGAGTGAATGGGGTTGCTAAACCAAAGGTCAGAAAAGCATGGTGTCTCTGGTGGAGAGTGAAGGTGTATCGAAGAAGTGTTAAGGAACACACAGCTGCTTCTCCATGCTGCAGCAAAGTCAGAGCAAACATGAGTGTGTAGACTGGGGCAGAGTGGAACCCAGTCAGGCAGGGAAATCTCTGGTCTAGGATGATGAGCAGATACCCAGATATAGGAGGAAAGGTCAAGATGGAAACAAAATTAAACAATAACATAATTTGAAAATTGAGAAATTAAATTAGTATCAAGTTGATGCCTGGCATTATTGATATATTTTATTCCCTGTTGTCACCAAACCTGGAAGAGGCCCGTCTACAGGTCTTTAGGGGGAGGCAAAGGGGGAAGAAAAATGGACACAATGAGTAAAGACAAAATGTTCCTAATAATTTTGTTACTTCTAATTTAGTGTGGTACAAGTATGCCATCAATTCCCAGAGGACTGTGTGTGCTTGTTGATGTGTTTTAGGGGAGACTCAGAATCTTGACTAGTACAGGAAGGTATGGGGAAAAGAAAAAGCTAAGTTTTTCTTTTCTCTGTATTTAAGATGATGGTTCTTTCTGGTCATCTTCCAGAATTGACAAGCAGGATCCAACAAACTGATTTTAGCAGCTCCTATAGCTTTCATCTAGGTTATCTTTAACTATGGGTTCATTTTTATTCCATTCAGCACCAACTTCATTATCAGTGTTTAGTGTTTATTATGTAACAATAACAAATTCTAAATATAAGGACTTAAAGTTGTGAATTCTGTGATTTAATATGACATTTCCTTGGAGAGGATTTTCATAGTGAATCTTGATGTTTATAGAATGTGATGGAAATGATCTATTTCAGCTTTGCCTCTTACTTTAATGGGTTTTTTTGATCCTTTATAGGACATGCTGGTGGTGAACCGACCTCACTGATGTCAGTGTCATAAAATGTATATAGAAGCTCAAAAAAGGAAATACTTTTTGGAGTGTCTGTAAATAGTCAACTATTATGCATTATTTATGATGTATTTCATGGCTTTTTAAATGCTATTGATCATGATATTTTTATCCAACAACATATGGTTGACATGATTCCCACTTGATAGTTGTATAGTATAAATGTTTGTTTTAAGAGTATATGAATTGGGCAAATACGGGGAACTAAATAACATATATAGTTTATGAATTGAAATATTAGTTCTTTTATATTTGAATATACAGTATACAAGCTTCTGTTTTCATTCTGTCTTTGAAAAAAGCCTTCACGTGATTTATTTGCAATATTGAGCTGAATTGTACCAGTTTTGTAGGAACATATTTTGTTAAGTAGTATAAAAAAATTTATTAATTTAATCTTCATAAAAGGAAAACTAAACATATACTAGATTCTCTGAGGATCTCATATTATAGCTTTTATGGAAACTAAATTGTGATTTGAGAATAGAATAAAATTCTAAGCAGTCTTAAGGAACTAAGACTTGGCCTTTGGGAGCCTGTAGTATTTAATTGTTAAGCACAGGCCCTGTCTGCTTATATAATGTAATTTCTTCAAATGATTCTTTCAAAATAACTTTTTTCTTTTTTTTTTTTTTTTTTTGCGGGGGAGGGTCCCTGTTTTGTCGCCATAGTTTTTAGGAGCTTGGAAAAGTTGTTAAAACACTGTCCATATGTTTATTACTTATTTTGAATGGCAGTAGCATTTTCTTAGAGCAGGGAAGAAATTTGTGTTTTACATGCTAAGACAGCCAGTAAGAGAACTATTTTAGTGTCGTTGAATCAAAGTATGGGAGCTCAGAGGGACTCAGAATACTAAGTTCTGCACTGTGTTTTTTACAAATAAAGAAACTAAGATCCAGTATTATTGTCACTTGGCCAAAATGTTATAACACTTTAGTGACATTTACTGTGATATATGTTTTTAAATACCACATGGGATTATATTTTTGCATATCACATAAAGCAAGTTACTGGATATTGAGTCATCTTAATCGCTTGGTCATTTTACATTTCCAACAGTCACTGTTCTTTTCCATATCCAGCTTAGTAGCATATTTTGCAGTATAACACTCTTAAAGACATTGAAAAGATTATTTGGTTCTAGTTAATACAAATAATAGTACCATCGATTCTTTATAAAAGACATGCCTCTCTCTATGTGCTTCATTGCAGAAAATTCAAATTTATCAGACCTGCATGAGACCACACCATTGATCTCTTCTCCCTGCTACATTCCCGACTGTTTTTTAAACTGAAAAGACTTACTGGTGTCTGACTTACTCCTGCAAAAGATTTTAAGAGATGCTAAGCAAAATTTCAGTTAGGAGGAATCAGTTCAAGAAATTTTTTATGCATCATGGTGACTGCAGTTAATAACAATATATTGTATATTTGAAAATCGCTGAGAGTAGATTTTAAGTGTTCTCACCACAGAAAATAAGTATGTGAGGTTCTATGTATGTTAAATACCTTGATTTAGTCATTTCAGAATGTATACATATAGCAAAACATTTTACATCATAAATATATACAATTTTTACTTGTTAATTTAAGGAATATATTAATAAAATGCTATAAACTAAAAAAAAAGCTAAAGTCATACTCTTGGTTTGGTCTTTTCTTTGGCTTAGTGACCTTGTTTTTACTTGTCCTGAGTGTCTTAACTTGAGAATCTTTTACCAGGCTAAAGCTAAGTGGGGGATGGGGGCGGAACATATCTTTCCATCCTGCAAGTCCTACAATACCTATCCCTTTTCCTATTTTTGTCCCTGCAATCCTGCTATTATGGCTTTATAGCTTCCATAGTAACCTTCTAAATGTAGCTAATTACCACCAACTCATGCAACCGGCATCATCTCCAAACCTCTTTTCCCAGAGCCCCAAATACATTGTGTACATTTTCTGCATTTGAAGATATCAGGGAAAAGTTTTACCAAATATTTTGTTACTGTTTAACATATCTTGCCATTTTTCTAACTTCTTCTAACAGATTCCTCACTACTGGCTGCGCATCCTTGGAGCCAACGTGTTTCTTGGGATTTTGTTTTATGCACCCTAGCTCAGATTTTGTTATTCTGTCAAACAACTGCAATCTCTTAGGGCTTACAATAACAGATATTTATTTCTTACCCATGCTATGCTGCTTAGGCACTATGGGTCAGCTGTGGCTCTGGTTGGTTCTGAAGGGCTCAGCTAACCATCAAACATTTTCTTATTTTGAGGGATCCAGGCTAAAGGGACATGTTCTTATTTTGGAAAGCAAGGACTACTATAAAGGCAAAATATGCAAACATATTTTAAACATACTCTTGGACATGACCCACACTGCATTGACTTACATTCCATTGACAAAAGGAAGTCACATGTCCAAACCTAAAGTCAATGAATAGGAACTATACTTTGCCTACAGAGAAATATGACAAGTATGAGTAGGGGACAAATAAGTATTAACAAAAATAAAATCTATCAATTCAATTCACTTGTAAGTGTATGATAGAAGAAAGATCTGGTAACTTTATTATGTTCCTATGAATTCTACAGTCCTTCCCTTCAACATGGCTCTTTCATAATCCTGATTATTGGTATTATTTTCTGAATCTAGTGGATAGTTAATATTCTATGAGTTTCAGCTTTCATTTCCTCTTGTTTTGGCAATTACCAACTAATTGAGTGTCTCCTGAAGTCATTGGGGAAGCACATAGCTGGAATGGTGGAGGCAGAAGACCTGGCAAGTGACCACGAGGAAAGCAAGTATTAGAACAAGCAAAATACAGGAGGGTGGAGAAGGAGTGGCAATATGACCACTTTAAGGAGTTCATGAATGAAAGATAATAAGTTGGTAGGAAGTATATGGCTTTTAATTCATTAAGAGCGTAGTTCTAGAGTGAGACAAACACTGTGGTAGACTTTCAGACTTTAAACAAGATATTTGACATCTTTGAATTTTATTTTCATTGCCTGCCAAGTGAAGACAGTAGCCAAAAGATAGTATTATGAGAAAATGTGTATTAAATTGTTAAGTGTCTTGCTTATTGATACTTACCTGTACCATAATAGGTGGCAGCAATGATATATGTATATAGGCAATTGGTAATCAACAAATGTTATTTATATCTAAATTTTTATGTGGTGACTGTGGGTTTCCTCTTTACAATTATGTAGGAGTCTCGTAATTTCATTTAGGTATGACTAAAAACATCAATATAAAACAAAAAAGGTGAAAGTTAAAAAATAATACTTTTCTTACCTCTCAACTTAGGATAAAAACAGAATTACATGTAAGAGATTTTTGATCTTCCATTTTGCATTAGTCTCCAAAGATTCTCTGGTGTTTTGGTTATTTTCTCAATTTGAAAGCATTGGATCATTAACTGGCACTACAAAAGAGGAGGTAAAGAAAAATCCCTGGATACTTCTGGGAAGACTACATGGCCAAAGAATATTTTTCTGACTTTTATATTAAAATGTCCATTTTTTAAAAAATCAAATAAAAAAACCCACAGGATCTCTAAGGTAAGATCTCTAAATAAAATACAGCTTCCAGTTTCATTGTATTGCCTTACAAAAACTGTATTTGAATCAGTTGTGGACTAGTTAAACCTATTTTTCTAAGCAGACATAAAAATAAAAATTAGGGCAAATAAGTAAATGTGTAATATTAATTTAAGTACTTTATATATTATAGTGTTATAGTGGTATTATACCAACTTAATATAATTAAGGAATTATAATTTTTTCTGCAATCCTTACCCTAATTCTATAGCCTATGTTTATGTTTTTTTACGTGTATCTTTTATAACATTTTGGAATTATGCTATCATACAGGTTACTATCAGTATTTTTAAACTAAAAATTATATAACAAATACTTCCCTTTTTATTATATAGCTTTCATAATTATTTAATGTATATATAATAGTTTATCAAATGAATGACAGTAACATATGCAACTACTTCTCCGAGTTGGCATTTAGGTTAGTTTTCCCATATTATAAGTATGATTACTCACGGGAACTAGGGGAAGGGGTCATAGAATTATGAGACTATAGCTGACAAAGTGTTGAGTGACAAAGAGATATGTCATAGATGGAACTAAATATGTTCAGGATTCTGAAGAGCAGTGGTTCACAAGGAAGCTTCTGCCCTCAGGTGGGCAGAGGAGTCCATACATCAGGGGAACTTATGTCTTGGTGAAATGGAAGACCCTGTTTCTCAATGCCTGTGGCCAGGTTGGTTCACCTTGCTGTGGTACTTTTCTTCATCCTGCCTCAGTAATACTGTATTATTTAGAAACTTTAGGGATTCTAACATCTTTCTGAATCTCATCATTGATATCAGGAGATCCTGTGGGTTTTTTTATTTGATTTTTTTAAAAATGGACATTTTAATATAAAAGTCAGAAAGATATTCTTTGGCCATGTAATCTTCCCAGAAGTATCCAGGGATTTTTCTTTACCTCCTCTTTTGTAGTGCCAGTTAATGATCCAATGCTTTCAAATTGAGAAAATAACCAAAACACCAGAGAATCTTTAGAGACTAATGCAAAATGGAGGATCAAAAATCTCTTACATATAATTCTGTTTTTTTCCTAAGTTGAGAGGTAAGAAAAGTATTATAAGTGGCTTCCCAGCTATGCTCTAAGGAATTCTAAGCTTTTTAGGAAGAACCAGGGACCATTTCAGGAGTCAGGGGATGCCGATAAGTAGAGTTCCAGGCTCTCTATGACACTCCCAACCCCATAAACCAGAGTAGCTGGTTTGCGTAGTAGGATTCTGAGTAAGATTTCGTTCCTAGAAAGGACTCTGTGGCTTTAAAAACTTTAGAAGGAGAAAAACACAAACAAAACAGGATATACACACAATGATTGTTGCCATCCTCTTTCACTGTAGAGCCATATACACAATTTCTCTCTGGGAGAGAATTAAAGACTGCACACATGCTAACATGTAAAACTCCCAGATAAATTTTTCCCTAAAGGACATGAAAATCATATTTAAAAGTTTGGGCTGACTGCCTTTGGAGGAAGGGGCATGATATTCAGCACTGTTCCGGCTTCCCATGTAAGGGAAGAAAAAAAATAATTTCTTTCTATACTTTCTGAGTTCTTAGCTGCAACCCCAGTAGCTAAATGCAGATTAACAAGAGAAAAACAAAAGGAAGTTTATTAAAGTATACACCTCATTATACTTGTGAGATACCCAGAAAAATGAGTGAATCTCAAGGAGGCGGATTTGAATTCAGGCTTAAATACCATTGTCCACTAATTAAAAGAAAGAAAGGTGTGGGAAGAGCCAGTTATGTGGAGATGCCTAGGAAAACCAGATAAACAATGATAAGGTTTGTTACACAGATTAAGTCCATGCCTTCTCTTTTGATAAGTCTCTAGTGATTTAGTTGTTCCTCTCTTACTGGTGCAGAGAGGGAGACACCATTAAAAATAGAAATTTCCTTTATAGATATAAATTTCCCTTACAAAAGGGTGACTTGACTTTCAGAGCTTCTCCTGTGTCTGATGGTTCTCAAAATAATCAGCTCAAAGTAATCCTTAAGCTAAAGAGTCATATTCTGGGGTCACATATTCTGGTTTTCTGTAACAACTAGATAATATCTATAAGCAAGGATCAATTTCTCTTAAATATGACAGAAATTTAGCTACAAGGAGAAAAACATTAGAAAAAAATAAGAAAATTTTATATTTAATATGAACAGAAGTACAACTCACAACCAAGTAAACACGTAAGGAAATATATTTATATTTGCATACTAAAGTTTTGTATTTCAACATTTTTGTATTTTCAAGTTTTTAATAGAAGTATAAGATTTACTCATTATATAACATTTAAACATTTCAAAAATATATAAATCCCACATGGTCACTTTCCAAAGGCATAATTTGTATAGATATGTAAATGTATGTGTATTATCTCACTAACGGAAGAAGCTGAGGCAAAATTAATATGCATAGAAAGTTTATTTGGACCAAGCTTGTGGATTGCAGCTCTGGAACATAGATTCAGTTGCCTTGAATATACACTCCAATTAGTGGCAGTCTACAGGTGAATTTTTAAAGGAAAAGAAGAGGGGGTTCTTGAGTTGTTTGTAAAAAATTACATTAAAATAACATCAGCTATTCATTGGCTATATATTGTTTTTGTTTGTTTGTTTTGTATTACAAACTCCAGAACGTGAAGATAATGGATGAAGCAGCTAGTCAAGAACAAAATTACTTTGAACAATTGCCTCCAGGCATGGGTGGGGAAGAGGGTCTGGGCTGACTGAAGTCTCATACTCCTGTCTTTCTGGGCCTGATAAATTTCGATACTTCATATAGCTTATATTGCTCTGAGCTAGTTTTCTTTTCTCAACCTAAGTAGTCTTTCTGTGTATACAATTTAAAATAATTATATTCTGTTCTACATCTTACTTTTTCGTTTATTACACTTTTAGCAACATTTCAGCCATATCAATGTGTGTAAATCTGCCTATTCATTTTATAGTTATATGATATTAATACTTTTTTATGAATGTACAATTTATACATTTTCTAATGACTTTCAGTTTGCCACAGTGATAAATGATGTTGCCCTGGACATCATGTGTCTTTGCATACCTGTGCAATTGTGCCTACAAGAAAAACATCTTAGTAGTGCAGTTGCTTGGTTAATGGCTTTTATAAATGAGTCACCACTACTACTATCCTAGTTTCCTAGTGCAGTCGTAACAAACTACTACAAACTTGGTGGCTTAAAACAATAGAACTGTATTCTTAATCTTTCTGGACGTCAAGATGAAGAACCACATTCCTTAAAAAGGTTCTATGGGAGACTGTGTTCCATGCCTCTTCTAGTTTCTCGTGGCAGCTGGCATTCCTTGGCTTGTGGTCACATCACTTTCTGCTGGGCCTCCATCTTCACAGCACATCTCCTCTCTGCATCTTCTTTTCTGTGTGTCTGTCTCTGAACTCCCTCTGTCTCTTTTTGTTATAAGGATACATGTGATTTCATTTAGAGCCCACCTGGGTAATCCAGGATAAGATTCTCTCTCAACAGCCTTAATTTATACACATCTTTTGCCATATAAGGTAATATTACAAGTTCTGGGGATCCAAACATGGACATAGCTGGCATTAAACGTATTATAACTGTTTTACACATAATTCTACAGTCTGAGTATATCTCGTCCGAAATGCTTGTAAGCAGGTCAGCTGTGGAATTTTTCACTTGTGATGTCACATAGGCACTCAAAAAGTTTTGGATTTTGAAGCATAATTTTTTTGATTTTTGGATTTGGGGATGTTCAACCTGTATTAGGAATCAGGGGAATTGTTTGGTATGGGAGGTCCACTTCCAATTCTTCATAGATAATTACATACTGGTTTATATTATTTTTTTCTAACTTTCCCATTATAAAACATTTTTAGTTAGTTTGATCCTTATTGCCAATTAGCATTCTCAGAGTCATTTAACCACTGCAATAGTTTAGTCTAAAAACAGGTTTTGTGTTACTGACATTTTGTGAGCTATGCACTATTGATATCTCTCTTGTCTAGATGTCAAAGTAAATTAGTCAATAGGATTTACGAGATGGTCCACTTTGAAGAATAAAATAGCCTCTTGGGATTAGAGTCCAATTTTAATTTAATTACATGTTGGGAAAGAAAAGATTTGGTTCAGTTTAATTTCTGTTGTAAAATTGGGTGAGTTGTCACCTAAAGTTAAACATTGTACATTAATTTGATGTTGCTATATCCTTTTGTATTAAAAAAGGAAATAGCTAAAAAACCAGACAATCATTCTTTGAGAACAAATTAATTCATTTAGGCGAAAACATAATATAACTTACTACTCATAAACACTTTATAAGTAGGATGTAGAGAAAAACTCATGCTTTAACTATAGGGCTTCTAGAGAAATTTATAGTGAAAACAATAGTCTAAGAACTATTGATTATTTTGGGACTAGTTTGGTGAGTCCATTATTTCTAGACTGTATTTTGAAATATAAACTTCTGGATAGCATGGGATATTGATAAGACTTCATAGAATGGAGGCATGCTGGTTTAGGCTTTGAAAGTTGAAGAAAGATTTTTCACAAAATAAATAAAGGAACATTCTAATACTTTATGTGACTGAAAGAGCCTTGAATATAACATTATAGTCTAGCCATGGATCATCACTGATAGTTTAATTACTCCTATGTCTTACATATTTTTCTCCATAGTTTAATCAACTGGTATTGATTCTAAAAGAAAAGGCGAAGTTATTGGGCTTCAGTTCATCCCACCACATAAATTGTTGAAAAACACTTGCAGGTCATTCTTGTAAACGGTGATATTCTATTGGAGCCTATATATTCAAAAACATTGTGGAAAGCACAGGTGTCAATGAGCTGGAAAGATGATGAATTTCAAAAGACTTTGAAGGATAGTTGTAGTTCTTGAATTCCAAAGATAAGAATATGAATTCTGATGAACAATACCATCAGAATGGACATGTACAAGAACTGAAATTTGGAAATTTCCAGAGGAATAAAACCGAAGGAGTATAATTGTATGCAGAAAGAGTTAGCTTTCATGTTGTGTTATAGTAGAATCAGCAACAAAGGCCCTAATAAAAAAATACTAGTTGTGGTAGCAGTTTGGTCACCTACTAGAATAGACATTTTACTTAGAAAAGTCACTTTGCAATTCTGATCATTTATGCCCTCGTCTATAAAACGTGATTCAAAATACCAGTTCCCTGGAGTTCATGGGATTAAGAAAGTAAATTATTTGCATTTTTAGAAAAATAAAAAGCTCTAAAACATTTTTTATTTTTTATGCACCCTGTTATAAGTAAAGCCCATCATAAAACATACGGCATATGAGTTACTACTAAGGAACAAAATTAGCAGATGGCAAAGCCCAACTTCTGGCTATAATAATTAAAGCTACTTTTGTAGGGGGAATAAGCTTATGCCTACTTGGAATTCAAGAAGCAGTCCTCTAAATAATGGTTTTTCCAAATCGAAGGAAAGCTTTCTCATTGGCTTAAGGATTGTTGGTTTTCTACAGGCTTTGTAGTCAGACATACAAACTCTAAAACACTACCTTTTTAAAAATACTTTTAAACCACCTTAATGGGGTATGATTTACATACAAAAAAAGCTGTCTATAATGTGTACAACCTGGTTAGTTTGGAGATAAGTGTACACCCATGAAACCATCACTACAATCTATGCCTTAAATATGTCCACCCCCAAAAGGTTGCTCCTGCTTTCCTTATTTATTATTGTTACATTCTGAACAGAAAACAACATAAGATCTACCCTCATACCACATGGTTTAAGTGTTCAGTAGAGTATTGTTAACTATAGGTACTATGCTGTACAGTAGATCTCTAAGATCTATTCATCTTGCATAATTTTATCTTTGTTTCTTTGACTAATTCCTCCCCATTTTCCTCTTTTAGTACCTGGAAACAACTATACTATTCTCTGCTTCTATGCTTCCTCATCTTTAATGTTTCCACTAAAACACTACCTTTCATTTTTAAAACTAAAGATTAGTAAATGCATTGTATAAATATATCTGCATAAATGTATATGAAATATATGATGATAGTTTAATATATGTAAAGAAAAGGATGCAACATAGATCGATATAGATATAACTATCAAGCAGAGTCTTCCTGGATTATTTACTCATTTGTTGAAAGGAACTCTGGATGTGAGCTAGTCTTTCTGGAAGAAAATAGGCCAATTAAGTTAAGGTGCTGTGAAATTTCACAGAAATGTTGGTGAGCATGTAGAATTTGGACTTGTCAAGGTCTCTTTTATCTGGTCCCTAAGCTGGCCTGCATAAATTATATATATTTTTTAATTTTCTTGGAGGGTTGCCACATGGAGCCTGTATAAATTATGAGTATAATTAAGCACATAGACTGGAAGATCAGAACCTAATTTTTAGATATGCCTCAGGTTCTCTTCTGAGGCTTTGCCTGGAAGCCAGGGAAGTTCTCCCTGCCAGAGGAAATAGATATAAAATAATTTCTTCAAAATATAAAGGTTTTTTACCTTTGGATGAGCTGATTACTTGGGGTGGGATGGAACTGCTATTCTCAAATTACCCAGCTTTAAAAAGCAGCAGATGGGTCCGAAGGCTCCCTGTAGGACCAGAGCTGATGTATGTGCCTCTTCTCACTGCTCTAATCCCAGGCCCAGGAGACCCATTTAGTGTGAACTCTTCATTCCTAGCACAAGTTAGACCTTTAGTTCCATCCTTATGAATTTCTCAGTGTTTATTCATGACTTTTAAGCCTCTTCACTCATCTTCTTCCTAGTCCCCACCCACCCGCCATTTCTCATGGACTTGGCATGCAGATCACACTTTCCTCATACTCTCATACAAACCTCATTTGACCTGGTGGCTGTGTTGCCTTTGTTCAGCACTTTAGAATAGGTGGCCCTGGATATAAGACAGACACTGGGTATTTAATGAAGGTATTGACATTTTTCTTAGTTTTGATCTAGGGAAAGAAAGCCTTGGTCCAAACAAAACAAACTCTTAGGTACTAAATTCTATATATTCAGCAGCATATTTAAATTGAAACAATTATATCTGATGGATTAGAGATTTAGCATATTTTTCTGTCACCCCGATTTGATTAGGAAGTTTGAATTCTAAATCACAAGATCTCTAAAATAATGTTTCTTTCCTGAAACCCAGTCTGTCTTATTATAAGCCATGTATATTACTGACAGTATTTCTAATAATTATATTTCAATTTTTTATTTTCATTGTCAATGGATATTTAATTTATTTAATTGAATTTTAGAGAAAATTATTTAAATGAGTATAGGGAATTATTTAAGTGACAGATAGTGAATGCCAATAAGAATTTTCTTTCTTATAATCATAGGCTTGTAGTTTACTGTTGTTTTCTTTTTAACAAAACCTGATTTTTTAAATCTTATACTTTTTATTTTTTTTCTCATGCCATGTTTGGTCATTTTAGTCATATCTTAGTTCTATTATTGTATTGACAAAGATGTATTCAATTTCACTAATTATTAAAAGATGTTCAAATTTTATTGAAGTGATTTAAAGGCAGTGGCTCTAATTTGGCTTACTGAATTCAAATATGCATGTAACGATTTGTTTTTCTATTTCTTTAGATAATCCAAAATCTACTCTACCTCTCTTCATTTGTAATACCTTCAAATATCACACTTCAAGGTTTAGTGACTAGGCCTAAAGATTTCACATATAATCCAAAGAAATCTGTTCAAGTGGACATCTATCAACAGGTAAAACTATGCTTTTAACTCTGTTTTTCTTGTCTATGCTTACAAGTTGTGCTTGTTAAAAGAAATAAGACACAACTGATATAAATTGTATTAAAATATTATAGAATTGAGCATAGGAAAAAAAGGCATGAAGCCAATGAGTGTGTATGACTTGGATCTTGACAACTGGTCAACTCAAGAGTCACTAATAAGGCAGACGTAACAATGTTGGAATTATAATTTTTGAAACTGATTGGTTCTGGGTCTGTTTTCTAATGGATCAGTTAAGAGATCATAAGATGTCATTTTATATGAAGAAAAACAAAAGAAGTAGTAGATAAGAAAATGAAGAAGTATATGAGTGGCGCCTTGCACCCTGGAGCCCACAGTTATCATTCAAATCAAGGAAATGTACTGAAAACAGAGAGTAAAATATCATATAAATGAGAAATAAATTGATGAACTGTGGGAAAAATGTAATGCAAAAACAGAAAAGATTGAGGAGAAAAAATGCTTAATCATATGTTTTTTATTTAAAGGCAAGTATACTTTTGAAAGGAACGATTTGTGTAGCATCTAAGAAAATAGCTTCACTTTTATAACAAAGCAGAAACAATTTGAGTAGTTGACAGTTCAGAGAATGAACATGCAGTACATTAGAAAAACATGAATTTAATAGGGAATATAAATCAGAATTCCTCGGTGATATTCCTTCAGACCGGAATCTAGAGAAATGTGAAACAGCTGATTATCTATGGAGGGCTGATGTGCAGGTCACCTATTGTCATTCAGAATTGTTAAAGAAAGAACATTTGTGCATTAAAATATGTCTGGGGATATGATTGATACTTAGAGGAGGTGAATATGTAGTTGTGTGCATGTGCACACGCATGTGGATGCACATGTGTATGTGTGTTTGAGATAGAAAAATGGGAGGAGTCAAAGGAAGGGCTGGTAGTGTATGCTATTACTATCCATTTTTACTCCTTTCAGTTTTTCCGATGCTTCCATTTTTTTAGTCCTTTTCTGAATTTGGATGATGGCCTCATCATTTACTTGTATATACCATAGTCAAGATACATTTAGCAAATATTCCTTTCCTTTACTTTTCATTTAGGATGTCATCTAAAGCCAACCTCTTCTCAGACACTTATACCATAATTGCTACCAGCATTTGCCTTGAGATTGCTGCCCCTGTCTAGAAAGGACTGTTAAAAAAAAAAAAAGTCTGCCTCAAACAAACATATAGGGGCCTAACATTTTATTCTGATTTATTTCTCTTTAACTTCATTACAAAACAAAACCTGAAACTTCATACTTACAGAGATAAAATGACAGCGGATGGCATAATGGGTGAAATTTTTTTTTCAAGTTCAAATATTTATAGCTATTTATTGATCAATTTGTCTTTTATTATAAAGACAAATTTTATTATAAAGACAATTTGTCTATTATATGCTAATAACTATACTGAGAACTTGGAATACAATAACTGCCTTGTTATCTTAGAATCTGATGGGAAAGATGGATAGTGAATAAGTCAGTGGAAATGTTATTTGAAGGCAAAAATATTGTAGCTGTTTCCAAATTATTCATTGGGAGAATGAGGAATTTGGAGAAATCTGTGTTTTCCTATGATTCAAATTGAAATCAGAACTATAAGAAAAGTACTTATTACAATAGCTTATAATATTGAGATAAGGTAAGAATCTAAACAGTCCTGAATTTTTTATGAAATAATTTAGAGAATATTAACCAGTGAAATATTAAAACTGATTATGCAGCTATTTGTGATTTTTAAAGAAATCCAAATAAATGAGAAATTCAAATCTTAGAACTCTACTTCTATACAGCACATTTTAATTAAATTTATATACATAAATATATACACACATTGAATATACATATATACAGATAAATATTTACGCATTTGTTGTTTCTTCAATTCTAAGAAGCACATATTTCACATTTTAACATCTTTGAAGTCAGGATGTCTTACACTGGATGGCATTTTATAATCATTGTTGCTAATGTTGCCTATGCCTATGCACATTTTAGTGATTGTTTCTGATCATGGTTGGACAGTTTCAGTCTTTTGATATTTCAGTCAATAAACCATTTGTGGACCATTAGAGGAAGGAATATAAGTTCTGTTGTTCACTGAGTATCTTCTGTTGATATTTTCTGGTAAGACGAAGAACATCAGTGTCAAAATTTAAAGTGGTGTAAGCAGCTTGAAAGAAATTCCTAGAGACAGTAATGGAATACTCTGTAGAAATGCCAAACCGTGGATGCTCTTTATAGGCCAGAGGAGGATATTGTGTAAAAAAACACAGCTATTGCAAACTGTGATTCAAAAAGCGATTCAGAAGAATCATAATCCGATTGTGAAAATATTTAGCAATACTTAATGAGTTGGAAGTTGTTTTCTTTTAGTACATATTTATACATATAATTTTGATATAAAAATTGTTGTCATTTTCAATTGGATAAAATGTATTATGTAAACATATATAACTGAAGCTATAGCAGAGTATATATAGCAGAATATATTCACCAGTATGTCTATAATAGTTTACTCTAGTGTTAGGACTGTGGGTGATTTATATTTTTTTATGTATTTTTTATTTTTAAAATTTTTAAATTACTAATTAGTATTTATATCATTGGCAAATGATAAATAGTTACTTATTTTAATCTTTAAGTGAAAATGTATTCTGAATTTGTAGGATAATTACTGAGTGGAAATATGATGCATAAGTGTCCAAATTTTAGAAGGACAAGTTGGAAGCTTTCTTCCATTGGTGTAAGCATAACTAGTAAAATACAAGAACTGGTGTTTAAAGAACAGAATGGCTCTAACTACATGAAAAGATACTCAAAAGTATTAGTGATCACAGAATGCAAATTAAAAGCACAATGAATTTTTTCATGTCTACTGCATTAGAAAAAAATTAAAAATTATGCATTGGTCAGGATATGTGGCAAGGAGAACTCTTATGCACTGCTTGTTTCAGTGTAAATTTCTACAATAAATCTTCTATAATTCCTATCCAGTATCTCTGCAGAATTGTTTACACAAATGCCCCAAGAGAGAAAAGTACAGGAATGTTCATAGGAGCATAATGACATCTAACTGGAGACAGTTCAAATCTTTATATATACTTAGGTATGAGTTACATATAGATATAGATACATACACATGTATATTCAAAAATGACGTATGGTCAATCCTTATTATGAGTGATTCCATATTTGTAAATTTGCATATCCACAGAAATTTGTGATTCACAGCACTTCTGCAATCATTTGCTGACATGCACAGAACAGCAAAAAAAGTTGTTATGCAACACTTACATTCCCAGCTGAGGTCAAACAAGGCAAGACCCTGCCTTCTGGTTTAAGTTCTCACACTGTAAACCAGTATTCTTTTTATAGTCTAATACCAGGTTTTTCACATTTTGTGCTTTTTGTTGGTGATCTTGCTGTTTAAAATATTCCCTAAGAGTAATGCTGAAGTGCTGTCTAGCATTCCTCTGCACGAGAAAACTATGAAGTGTCTTTTAGAAAAAATATTTGTGTTAGATAAGCTTCATCCAGACATGAGTTACGGCGCTATTCCCTGTAAGTTTAGTGTCAATGAATCAGCAATATGTATTAAGTAAGGTATCTTTAAACAGAAACACACGTAAAACAAGGTTTTGTATTGATTGGTTGATAAAAATGTGATCAGAGTCTCACAGAAACCTAACCTTGTTTTTCTACTATGTGCAGCGGTTCAGCATTTGGTAATTCAATGTTCATGGTGACTTTATAGAGCACAGCTTCCATGAATAATGAGAATCAACTGTACTCTGTGACATGAGATTTATAAGTCTATGTACATCATGTCGAAATCTAAAATTATAATATTAAATTAAAAAACTGTTTCCAAGATTATATATGTCATATGCATATTATTACATGCATATAATGTATAAAATGTAATATATACTTGAAATATTAATAATTTTATTATTGTTATTATTGTTAAGAATTAAATGTTGACTCTGATCTATATATATTTTAGGTAATACAAATTTTATGTATAATATATATTTAGCTTATGTATTATATATAAATTTAGGAACATATAACATATACATATACACACATACATATATGGTAAAAGTATAAATAACATTAACTTAAAAGCCATCATACAATTTGGGATAGTTGTTGCCGTTTGGTAGAGAAAGAGCGATGTGGTCAGAGAGGGACACACGGAGGTGATTTGATTAAAAATGGCTATTGCTATTTTCTGAAGATCCTAAAATTATTTAATATTTTTAGAGAAATTCTGGAGGATTTCACATTCAACCTAAACTATGATTTATTGAACACTGAACTATGTGCAGATCACAAACCTGAGGCAAGCACACACTATTTCATTTAATTCTCACACTACTCTTGTGAGGTAGGTACTCTTCATGCAATTTTTTTTTTTGACACTCAAGATGAGATTGTCATGCAAATTTCACTTTAAGATTTGGCTTTTAAAAGTTATAGCTTCTACATTAAATGTAATAAAAGACATGGAATTTTGAAAGCCACATATATATTTTTTCTCTATAAAAATGTAATTTTAAGATCTTCACTCATTGTCATTTTATATATAATTTTAATAAAAATTAGGATAATGATAGGTAAATTTGTCTAGTACATATTAGTGATGCCATTTACATGTAGTCTTCTGTCAATGTTCTTAATTACCTTATAAACTAAATATAGGTATTATCCTGTTTTTACAGTTGACACCACAGACTCAGTTTTATTACTTTACTAAGCGTTACAGAGTAAATGATGGAGTCGGTATTTGTAGCATTTGAAGCTCTTATGCTTAATTTTCATGCCACAAGAGGAAACCATGTAAAGGAAAATAGGCTTAAATGTACAATTTCACAATAAACTAGAATTTTAGAAAATAGAATTGTATATATGTGTGTGTGCATGTGTATATACATTTTCTTTTCTATTTTATTCTTTGTATAGGAGCAAACCAAGTAGAATGGTTTTAAAGGGTCTATAAGTTCAAATTATTTTAATATAAGAGTGTTCCATTTCTTAAGGTGGAGCGTATTTAAATGCTGAGAAAATTCTAATTCATAGAATTTATACTAGTGTTGACACCTATTTATTGTGTGAGTCTACACACACCTCTTTACTTTCCTATGGGCATAGTTTCCTGTCTGTAAAATGGAAATCCCATATTTATAACATGATTTGAATATTAATGAATTATAATATTTGTATTGATATTATTATTTTAAAATATGGGTTTAAGATTACTTAGAAATGTTATTTATGATCTTTGAAGTGAGTATAAAAAATCATCCAGTTGTATTTCTGAATGTTTACTATAGCAGATGTGATAAAAACTACAATAGTTTAAACTCATGAATTAGTAATAAAAGATGGTTTAGTTTTCTTTATGCAAGCAGGAAAACTGCAGAGTGAGGACTTTAAGCCCCGTAACTGTTTTTACATGCTGATTATACAACAAAGAGTAGTTTACCACATAAATGTCCTTTGGTATTTCCTCAGTATTCTTCTATGGTTTCTTTTTTAAATTTTCAAGCAATAAAATAGGTACTTTAAAATATAGCAATAAAATTTAGTAATATATAGATTCAGATACTTTAGACAACTTTCAGAGATCATTTGCTATTTTCAACTGGTTTCACTAACACTTACAATTTTTATTTCCTTTTCTTTTTTCCTTAAATATTATACATCTTCAAAGATACTATTTCCAATTCACATGTGATGTAAAGTCATCATGTTAGGTTAACTGAAGACCAAGGAGAAATAAACTTATCTCCCAATTAATAGATGAATTGATAGATAGAAGACAGGTAATTTTTATGTTTCTAAGAAAGCAAAAATGATTGCAAAAGCAAGCTGTACACATGCTGAAGACTACAAACCATCTCAAAATAATTATTGAGAGGTGTGGTATTTTGGGTTGATTTTAGCAATTTTAGCATTTGCACGACATTAACTTATAGAAGTGGCTTTGCCCCGATTACTGTGATTGACTAAGCTCTACATTATGTGCATTATTTCTTTGTGGTTAAAGCCTTTCATTTGACCTTGTCACTGTAGTTTCCATGACATTTTTTGGTAGGCTTCTAACATACAAATGTATACCTATAAAATAAAATATTTCAAGTTATTTTATTCATTTTTTGAAAATTAGATGCCTGTGACCATTTTGATCAATAAGAATACTATAGATATGCAGAGAAGCTGTAATAAAAATGCCAACAATTTTTTTGCTTGCTTTTTGTCCCCCTAAATTACATTACTCGGTAGTCTTATTTCTAATTCTATTTATATTATCTGTAAAGTCAGCAGTGATTAGTAAAATTGAGTCCCTTCCATTACTATTTTACTTGGGTAAGGCTTCTTAATATTTCTGAAATTTGTCACATTTTAAAAATACAAAAAAAAAAAATACCGGAAAAGGCTTTTATTGAAACTAAATTGAATACTTACTGAAAATAAAAAGCATGTATTTAGCATAATAAGTACACAATATTTATTGAGTGAGATCCCCTTATCCATTTTTGTATACTTATAGATTACATTATAGATTACTTTGAGTATCATGCATTAATTCAATAAGATAAGTAATTTGAACTCTTGAGACTATTCCATCAAATTAATGCCACTGTATCTAAAGCCATATTTTATATCTGTATATTTAGTCAGGAATAACTTTAAATTTTTTTTTTTTTTTTTTTTTTAATTTTTTTTTTTTTTTTTTTAATTTATTTATTATTATTATACTTTAAGTTGAAGGGTACATGTGCATAACGTGCAGGTTTGTTACATATGTATACTTGTGCCTTTTGCTGTGCACCCATCAACTCGTTTTACATCAGGTATAACTCCCAATGCAATCCCTCCCCCCTCCCCCCTCCCCCTTCCCCCCTCCCCCCTCCCCATGATAGGCCCCGGTGTGTGATGTTCCCCTTCCTGAGTCCGAGTGATCTCATTCTTTATTGTATTTTCTTGGGAAAATCAGAAGGATTTACCTTTTTCATACCATTTAACAATTTTTAAAATTTTTTTCACCTATAGTGTCTAATAGAATGGTAGGCACATTTATCAATTATACCTCTACTTCCTATAAAAGAGTAATTTGAGACTGCTTTTTAAAAAATAATCATATATCAAAACATCACATTGTACCCCATAAATATATAATAGATACAAGTAAATATATAGAAAAGCTAAATTTGTTGATGTATGAGTATATAAATAAGACATGTAAAATATATTTATAAAAAACATTTTTAAAAATGAGATATTTTCTGTACAAATCATTGTGGCAATTAAAGCTTATTTAGCTATTTTATTTTAATTAAAAAACATTTTAGGGATAGGGCCTCTCTCTGTCACACAGGATGGAGTGCAGTGGCTCCATCAGAGCTCACTGCAGCCTTGAACTACTGGGTGAGTATAGTTAGTAATACTGTATAGTATACTGGTAATTTGCCAACAGAGTAGATTTCAGGTGTTCTGAGCACAAAAAAGAAAAGCGGTAACTCTATGAGGCGAGGGGTATGTTAATTAGGTTGACTGTAGTAATCGTTTTTGCTATGAATGTGTATAACAAAATGTTTTACACCTTAAATATATAATTTTTATTTT
The DNA here is from genome assembly GCF_024542745.1 of Macaca thibetana thibetana. Taxonomy (NCBI): domain Eukaryota; kingdom Metazoa; phylum Chordata; class Mammalia; order Primates; family Cercopithecidae; genus Macaca; species Macaca thibetana. The sequence continues at coordinate 56,088,062 of NC_065588.1, forward strand.
TAAAAAATAGTGGGGGCCGGAGGTGGTGGCTCATGCCTGTAATCCCAGCACTTTGGGAGGCTAAGGTGGGTGGATCATCTGAGGTCAGGAGTTTGAGACCAACTTGGCCAATGTGACGAAACCCCATCTCTACTAAAAATACAAAAATTAGTCAGGCATGGTGGCACCTGCCTGTAATTCCAGCTACTAGGGGGCTGGGGCACGAGGATCGCTTGAACCTGGGAGGTAGAGGTTGCAGTGAGCCAGTATCATGACACTGCACTCCAACCTGGGCCACAGAGTGAGACTCCATCCCGCGCCCCCCCCCACAAAAAAAAGTGAGTTAGAGTTGTCTCTACAATCATCAAAAAGCTAGACAACAGAAAGCACTTAAAAAAAAAAAAAAGCCAATAGATCATGTCAAAAGGCTGTGCAACCATCATTTCATTCCTTGGCTTAGCCTTAAGCAGGAAGGAAAAATGAGACCAAAATTATCAATTATTGAGGTTAAAACAACTGATGATTGAAGTAGAATATGTATGAGATCTATCTTAGAGCTATGTCTGATGTATAATGTAAAATTGTACTTCAGTTCAGATCTAAATTCTTCACTTTGAGTAATTTTTGTTTCAATAATCACATTAAATTATTTAAATATTTAGCCCACAGTAATCAAAGGTATATAACTTGCATTGATTTTTTTTGTACATTTTCTGGTAATTTTCTGAATAGAAGAGTGTGAAAAATATTCATGAAAAATCATATTGTAGTTTTAACTAGAAAGTACTATTTTAGTGACTATCAAGAGTAGTAAACAAAAGGGGAAATAAAATTTAAACTGTTATTTCATTTTTTTAAATATAGATTACTTGAATTTTCATTAGAGGAGCAGAAATGCCACCAATGCCGAGTACCCCACCTCCGCATCCACCTCCAGATGGAGGATGGGGCTGGGTTGTGGTTGGAGCAGCTTTTATCTCCATTGGATTTTCATATGCATTCCCTAAAGCCGTCACCGTATTCTTCAAAGAAATTCAGCAAATATTCCACACTACCTACAGTGAAATAGCATGGATATCATCCATTATGCTGGCTGTTATGTACGCAGGAGGTAAGCTTCTTGCAGTAAATAGAATCGTGAATTAAGAAAATAATTCCTCCGTGTCACAATGTTTTACATATAGTGTCTTGGTATATTAAAACCTGTTTTTATGTTATAGTCACTTAAAACCAATCAAAAGTATAATTAGAACTGAACTTTCAATGATTTTAGTGATTCAGCATCTTAAGCTATTTGCTTTGAATCGAGTCTTAATAGGGGATTTGTTTGAATAAGAATTGGTAAGCACAAAGCAAGATTTACTAAATTATGGAATTTCCAAGTGAAGCTACTTCATTTAGTTTGAAATCAAGTCCACATCATATTGCTGATGTCATTTTTCACTATTGCAACCTCTGGTAGAAATGCTTTCTTCTGAATGAGAAGAAAATTTAAGTTGCTGACAGTTTATAAGCCCAGAAAGTACATCGCTTTAAGCTGCAAAAATGAAGTGTTAACATGTACATTCTAGACCCATTCAAATTTGTGTGACTGAAATGATTATTTATCTCTGTAAGACTCATTAAATATGACATCTTTTTAACTTAAATGGTTGCCTGAAAATTATCTTATTACCTTCTATGTTCAAATGAGGGTATGAGTCATGAAGGATAATGAATAGATCAAAGTACCATCCCACTTCTAAATGTTAAAAATTTGGAATTATTGGTGCCTTATTATGTCACCTATTTTCTTTAAATCAATCTCAGTAGCAGACCAGACTCTCTTGTAGAATTTTTTGAAAGTCATTACTTAAAATATGTCTTTTAGAGTTTTTATTTTTCAAGTGGATATTTGACTTTAAGGGATAGATATAGACTCAGACTATAGTCATTTAAAGAAATTATATCAATTATCTTCTGTGATTTCTTATTTTTCAAGTAAGGATAATATGGCTCTTAGTCATGGAGATAGGACATTAGTATAATATCCAGTATTTAGTAATATTTACTTTCACCCAAGGCCTAAGTACTCAATATGTGTGATATGACTTAATCCTCTTAATGATCCGTGAAATAAGTATTATCTTCTCCTTATTCCATAGCTGAGGAAATAGATAAGATAGCTCTCCCAAGTCAAACAGCTTGTTAGTGGCAAATAGAGACTGCAACTCCAAGCATTTGACACCTATGGTCTCTGACTTTTACATCTAGAAAGTGACATCTTTCTGTTTACATCTAGAGAGTGACAAAGCCAGATTCAGCCCAGGCCTTCTGTAAACCTGATTCATTTCTTTCCATCTCAGCTCAGTGGCTTGTGTACCACCTCCACCAACATCATTTGTTCAGTGACATAATAATTATTCTTTAGGACATTATCTTTTTCTTGTACTATGAAGGTAAACAGTTGATCCTGAAATAATTCTGTGTGTGTGTGTGTGTGTGTGTGTGTGTGTTTATGTGTGTTGGTGCTGGAATGTGTTTTCTACTTTTTATGTATAGTGATTTTATATTAATACAGCATATGTTTCCCTTATCCATTTGGTTAGGTTAAACATGCATTTTTCTTCCAGTATCAAAAGGTATCCTTTAAATACTATTTGGGCATGTCAATGCAAAATTCTACTTCTAACACACATTCTGTGAATCTCCTTTGGGCAGTTGCTTTATAGATTGTAAGAATGTTATTTCTTATGACCATAGAAACAGTAGGTATTGTAGAATAGATATTCCTGTATAGAGCAGCACATAATCATCTTGACTTAAACTCCAAAACGTGCTAATATTAAGATACGTAGGAGTTTTTTTTTTTTTTTTTTTTTTTTTTTTTTGCCTCTTAAATACAATTGAAACAGTCTCTTCTACTGAATTAATGTAAGTCCATTGAATTTGAACTTCAGGTCTTATATAGTCATAATTCTTTATTGAGCAGATAGTTGACTAACTCATCAGTAGGACACAATTTTATACACCGTTTTAGTTAACCAAATCTTAATTTACATTGTCTATTAGTTTTCAGACCTCAGAGTCTCAATGGCTTAAAACAATATGGTTTATTTCTTGCTGAAGCAATGTTTCAACAGGTGGCTATTCCATCACCCAAGGCTTTGTATGTTGTTCCCTAAATCTGCTCCGTCTGCTGGACAAATAGTAAAGGCAGACAGCACAGAAGATCATGTGGACTATTTTAGGGGGTAGGCCTGGAAGGAATAAACATTATTTCTGTACATATTCCATTGATTAGAACACTTATACTGCCCTACCCAGAGTCAGGGACCATGGATGCTGGGAAATGCAGCCTTCCTAAAGGAAGAAACAGAACTACAAAACATCCAGCCAGTCCTAGACAGAGCTTGGTTTCTCAACATTCTCCATTGAACAAAATATGCATGTGTTTATAGACTTGCCTATGACAGCCCTCCACCCTCTGGCTGGATCTAAAAGGAACATTAGAATGTACAGTGGCATAATTAACTTTCTCCAACTACGAAATCTCAATATGAAATTATGAAAAGTAACTATCCTATATTTACTACAAATAAGTGTTTTCATTTTATTCATACTTACTTTTCTATTTTACTATGTATGGTATAAATTTTTAAAAGCACAAAAGAATTCTTTTGAAATTCAGGAAGAAAATGGTAGTTTGTTAAAATAGTTATAAATTTGGAAAAAGCTGCCTTAAGATTTTTAGGGTGATAGGGATTTTATATATGCTTGTTTTGTGAAAGCAATGCTAGATACATACAAATTCTTAGTATTTAGTAATTGATGATGGCAATATCTAGGTTAGATCCAAGTAAATACCTGGAATATTGCCTAACGTCCTCCGGCTAAAACATTTAATGTTTCATCTCTGGCCATAGAGAAAAGTCAGGAATTGAAGAAATTCTGCTCACCTTTGGTCCTTCTTTTAAAACTGTAAACACAATTCTATGCCCATTGTCTAGTGGATGAAAATGCTTTTACCTGCCATGTCCACTGTTGAATATAGATCTTACACATTTACATAATTTGTTGGAAATAACATCTACATCTTATCCTGATAATTAGTTTCTAATCTTTTAACCAAAAATAATTGGCATACTTAAAATTATAATCTAATGTGGAAACAATTTTCTTAATGTGGATGCGATAATTTTTTTTTCAGAAACATAGTAACTATTTAGATATAGTCAGTTAATCTAAGACACAGGTATTAGTCCTGTTACTCACATTGCAGTCTTTCTTCAAGTGTGGTCTACAAAATGCTTTGCTTCTGAGTCATGAGTCTTGTTAAAAATGAAGTCCTGGGCCTTATCCCAAATCCCCTTTTATCAGGATTTCTGTTGATAGAGTTCAGAAACTTGCATTTTAACAAGCATCTCTGAAAACAACTTCACTTTATACACAACACAGGGGTTCACTGTTGTAGAATAAAATCAATATTTGATTTTAAAATACTTAAATTTTCATATAATATATGAAATATATTTACAGGAGTCTTTTAGGTTGATGATTATAAAATAAATTTAAAGAGCATAAGGTGAAAAGACATAGTTTAATATGAAGTATAATGAGTCTCTCTAGCAAGTAGCTGAAATATTCTGTTCAATGCAATGCTAATTGCGTTAGCCTAGAGAACACCTAAGATCTGACACATTCATTAGGGCTTAGCACTCAACCTATTAATCACTACTGTGGGGTCACTGAGTAAGACAGAGCGTGTTCAGAGGCCTGGCCTGTGATGTCAGGACTGGAGTCTCTTGTAGTAATTAGTTGGCATCTGGGCTTTGGTAGCAAGGTATTATCTTCCCTTCTGATGTCTGCATTAAAAATGAAACTAATGAAAGGTTTGCAGGAAGGATGGAAAAGAATGCAAATTATGTTTATACCTTACTTCATCCTTAGAATAATGGCATTAAATTACAGCAACCCATCTGGATGTCCATATGTTCTCCTGGAGGTCTAGCAAATTTTTGCTAATAGGTCAAACAGTATGGTCACCCCATTAATAAAGCACTAAGTAGAGGTAGAAAACAGAATTTAAACTTTCTACACTGTTTAGAAGGACATAGGGTTTTATTTTGTAAATAGCGATTACATAGGATTGTCTTTAGTACAATATTTGTTTTTGTATTCTATTGAATGATAATCTATACATGGTTACCTATACAGTTACTGACTACAGATTTTGGACTGCCAGTTTCTATGAGTACTTTATGTGACTTTTCTGATAAAAATCCGTTCTGACTTGGAAGAATCAGCCATTCTGGAGAGAAGAATTGGCTTTGTCTCCATGGTAACTTATTTTTCTGTTTTATGTGAATAGTGAAGGCCAATTGTGTGAAAGTAAGGGTAATAGTTTTGTGATGTACTACTTTACACAGGGATTGAACATTAGAACACTGACCTTATTTTACTGGAGGCCAAGAAGCAAAAGGCTTTAACATAGCAGGTTGGTGGTCATAACATCAAATATGTATTTTTCTATTCTCTTAAAATTTTAAATAAGCTCAATATATTATTCTGCATTGTGCCCTAATATTTTACAGAATGAGGGAGGCTATTAAAATAATTCATACTGTGCAATGTCTTAGCAACAATAAAAAAAGAAAGTCATTCCATTCCTGTGTTTGAGATAGCTAGGGCTTTCATCTTAGATTTATAAAAAGCACAAAGTACGAGGTACACTTTGACAGCCCTGTGCAAGTAGGCTGTGGACTTTTTATATCTATGCCATGTTAGGCTCTTTTTTTCATCCGTAGGTATAAATATCACTAAACCTTTCTAGGAAATATGGCACAGTGTGGCAGAAACTATTATGCTCACCATGTATCCATGCACTCCTCTATATTTCCCAGCTTTCCTCCCCTTAGGCTGAGGCCAAGTGACTATTTCTGACCAATTAAATATAAGTGGAAGGACGTATGTCCCTCTGGACACCTCCTGGCAAGGTGATTTGATCTGGCATGCATCTTCCCTTTCTCTACAGTTATATAGACTATACTGATCATTACAAACATGAGAGCTTGATTTATTGTGTAACCACAATATAAGTTATATACATTATTACATGGGATGAGAATGCACTATGAGATATCCTTAGTCAATTTAGCTTATATTATATCATGAAATGTACAAGTGCTACTTGGTCATATCTCTGTTAGAGAAGAGATATCCTTTGGTATCTCAAATGAAAAAGTTGTGAGTGGATATTCTCATTGCCAGTTTCCATGGAATAAAAGTGAGAGGCACGGACTTCAAAACACAAAGTAGGAATGGAGTCATGGCCCTGGAGCTTTCTGTGATGAAATCTGTGTGTCTATTCCAAAACAGGGATGAAAGGGGATAGAGGTCAACGACAGATTGGAAGTGTGCTTAGAGCCTTTGAAATTATTCCAGGACATACTTTCCCTACAGAGAGCGGATAATCTAGTACAAATAATATCAGAGAGTTACTAAATGTTATTTTCAACAGAAATTTTAAGAACCTTTGTTGAAATCTTTTCTGACTGATACATGTGCCTTAGACAGTGAACCCTTCACTTACTGATATATAAAAAGAACCTGTTTATTAATTTATGACCTGATGAGAATAAGACTACCTTTCCTGATTTTTGGCTTCAAAAAATTCAAAAATATGTTATTATATCGTTACTCACTTTATGCAGACGTGTTTTTGTTGCAAATGACAGAAACCTGATACAGATACCATAAAGCCTAAAGAGAAATGTTCATGTATACAAATCATGTATACAGAGAAGCACAGACACCAATGTCGTCCAGCTCAACTAGCACCAATAATTCTATTTGTCCAGCGTGTTGCACTCTCTCTTTTCTCTTCTGCTTCTTCCAGAGGGCAGCTTTGTTTATTTATATTGATATTCTTCCCCTGGCACCAGGAAGATGTTTACCAACATTTCAGCCTCATATTTCAGCTCAAATTTGACACTAGGAAGACTGCCACTATTCCCTAAGTTATACTTTGACAAATTCTAAGGAAGATTGCTAGGACATGGCCTACTTTGCATTTGCCCTGCAGGCAGTGGGTGAATGAGGGACTAACACTGGCAGCCTGAGCGGAACTATGCCTCTGAGATAGGAAAGGAGCAGTTCCGTAATGGAAGGACACTACTGTTCCTAGAGGAAGGAAGGATTCTGAAGAGACAAAGTATTAACAATAAGCACTTACTACTTTAGTCTTTTTAAAGAGATTAATATGTTATGTTTCAAGAGTAAAAATGTGTTGGGTTTTACTAGTCACTCACGGGGAACTTTGCATGTAGATACTTTATAACTAGCTAGCAAGCTGCATATATAGGTTACATGTCAAAATGCGTATATCATATTTGGAAACTATTGCCTAATGAAATATAATGCTTAGTAGCCACCCAGAGGACTCAACTGTAATTTTTAAAAATTTGAAACAGGGTCACTCTGTTGCCCAAGCTGAGTGTAGTGGTGTGATCATGGCTCATTGCAGCCTCGACTTCCTGGGCTCAAGCAATTCTCCTGCCTCAGCCTCCTGAATATTCTGGGACTAGAGAGGTCACCACCATGCCCAGCTAATTTCTGATTTTTTGTAAAGACGAGGTTTCACTATGTTGCCCAAGCTAGTCTCAAACACCTGGACTCAAGCCATGCTCCCACCTTGGTTTCCAAAAGGGCTGGACTTACAGGCGTGAGCCACCACACCCACCCAGCCCTAACTGCATCTTATATGAGTTGGTGCCTAGAGTGGAACATAGATATGGAAAGTCCCAGGATCTCAAAATGGATTATTAGTGATGTAATTGTGCAATGAGAAGCAGAAGAGCATTGTAATTGGAGAGTGAGCTCCAAAGTATTAATAACAGGTATGAAATTGAGACTTTGCTACTGGGTCATTCAGCCTATTTGCCATTTTACCTCGGACACTCAGTTTCCTTATCTATAAAAATTACATTAGAATATATACATTTGTGTGTGCATATGTGAGTGTGTGTGTATGTATAGTGTACACTCTCCTGCTAAGAGTCATTATTAATAATAAACACCAAATATGATACTTAGGAAATCGTAGTTTTTGATTCATTGCAGTTTGTTGCTGCTGTTTTTTTTTTTATATATATATTCTCCATTATTCAGTGAAACTGCCGATAAGGAACAAAGAAGATAGTAAGTCTGACTCGAGCAATCTGTGCCAATAACATTTGAAAACAACTGGGAATGCAAGAAATAAATAGGTCAATAATCATTTCTAGAAGAAATCTATGCCCTTTACTCATATTTTCTGTGGCATTTCCCTTGTGCCTCCTATGATTTGGATAGTGGACAAGACATTGGTCATTCTTTTTGGGCCATCCTATATTGTAAAATCCTTCCTATGTTTAGGGGATTCCCAACATCATCATTTTCTGCCTCCCCAAGGGAAAAGACAGATATATACTTTCTCAGAGTTTATTACACTTAGGGCACAGGCATGTGACCCAGGCTCCGTCAACCCAGTGTAGAAAGGCCAGTTTTCATTCAGAAACTACTGATGTGAAGAAGCAGATTCCTCAAGAAAAACATTCAGATGAGGTGGTTATAGATAATTAATAACCCATTCACGCAAAACTAGTGTCAGTGTTTAGGGTCAATGGGACTTTTCACTGTAAACTATGTAGTCATTGGTGGCAGCTGTGATGTCCCCATTGGAGCAATCAGTTTTGTCATGTGATTTGGTCAGCATCCTAGCTTGGGTTTTTAAATCTCCCCTCATGTTCTCTGACTTACTTTTATATCCTTAATGAATGCTTTCTTCCTTAACTAGGATATTTGATAGATATATATGGAGTTAAGTTCCCCAAAGGTCCTAGTGAATTCTAGAATGAAATGCTGTCATGAACTAACTGGTTATTTTGAAAACTTTCTATGGATCTTTTCTTTTCTCCCTTCCCCCGCCTCCCCTCCCCTCCCCTCCCCTCCCCTCCCCTCCCCTCCCCTCCCCTCCCCCCCTCCCCTCCCCTCCCCCCTCCCCTCCCTCCCCTCCCCTCCCCTCCCCTCCCCTCCCCTCCCCTCCCCTTCCCTTCATGTGGATACATAACAGATATAGTCTCACTCTGTTGCCCAGGTTGGAGTGCACTGGCACAATATTGGCTCACTGCAACCTCTGCCTCCGGAGTTCAAGTAATTCTCCCGCCTCAGCCTCCCGAGTAGCTGGGATTACAGGCACCCAAGACCACGCCCAGCTAATTTTTGTATTTTTAATAGAGACAGGGTTTCACCATGTTGGCCAGGCTGGTCTCAAGCTCCCAACCTCAGGTGATCCAGCCATCTAGGCCTCCCAAAGTGCTGAGATTACAGGCGTGAGCCACTGCACCCAGCTGAATGTTTCCTTTAAAAGAAGGAACATTCCTACTGTTTCCCAGCTCTTCCTCAACAACATATTAGGATTGAAGAATTTACCGCAGTTCTTTTTAATTAACCATTTTAAAGAGCTCTGTAAAAAATGAAATTAAATTTTATATTTTCATATGCTGTGGGTGACTTAAGTTTGATGGATTATGTCACAGAATGCAAAGTAAATACACGTTGAATACTTTTTCGTTATAATAGTAGTGACTTTGGCGGAATAATTGCATTGTTCCAAAGGGATTTTTAAATGGTTAATCTAGATGGCTCTCCTTGAGTGAGAATTTGCTCAGCTGGATGGAAGTATATGCTACAGGAGTGTGGTTCATATATTTGACCCTAAGGGAAGGCCCTGGTGATGGCATAAACTATCCCTGCACAATTGTTGTCTGAGGATTCATTTGCAGTCACCAGAGGTAGGGATGTCCGGGAAATCCAGCATCACAATTAAGAAGAAAACTATATATAATTTCACTCATTCATCTATTCCACAGATACACACTGAGCATCTTAAATGTGCAAAACACTGGTGTGGCATTGGAAAAACCACAGCGAGCCAACAGACACAGGCTATGCTTTCAGAATATGAAATAGCCATTTACACTTTTCCTTATTTCATTACAGTTATGATAAATGTTAGTAAAGAGGCACAGTGGGTGCCATGCAACAACAGAAAACGGAAATTGATCTCATAATTGAGTGATCAGGCAAATTTCTTGAAGCTGAATTTGAAGGATAAGGAGGCAGCACTAGTCAAGCAAAAGGAAGTGTTTGAGGCAGAGGAAACAGTATTTGTGAAAGCCGTGGAAGGAAGAGTCACAGAGAGTTCTCGTAGTCCAGAGGAGGTAAATGTGATCGATCTACGGTAAAAAGATGGAGAAAGTTGTATTTGATGGCCTAAAACCTACCAGAAATGATCCTGGGCCACATATTATATCCACATAAACAAAAGAGAAGAGGATTGGAGGATAGATATCTATGCTACCATGTTAGTCCGCTCTAGCTGCCATAAAAGAATATCACAGACTGAGTGGATTAAACAATGGAAATTTATTTCTCACAGCTCTAGTGGCAGGAAGTTGAAAATCAAGGTGCCAGTAGGACTGGTTTCTGGTGGGGCCTCTCTCTTCGTCTTGTTAGATGGCTGCCTCCTAGTTGTGTCCTCACATGGTCTTTTCTTTGTGTGCATATATCCCTGGTGTCTCTCTCTCTCTCTCTCTCTCTCTCTCTCTGTCTCTCATTTTTTCCTTTTGATGTAGAGTCTTGCTCTGTTGTATTTTTAATAGAGATGGGGTTTCACCACATTGGCAAGGCTGGTCTCGAACTCCTGACCTCAGGTGATCCACCTGCCTTGACCTCCCAAAGTGCTGGGATTACAGGCATGAGCCACCATGCCCGGCCTCTCTCTTTTCTCATAAGGAAACTAGTCATAGTGGATTATGGCCCAACTTAATATTTCTTATGAGCTTATTTAACCTTAATTACCTCCTTAATGGTCTTATCTTCACAGACAGATACACGAAGTGTTAGGGCTTCAATATGAATTTGGAGGGACACAATTTAGTTCGTAACAGGTACTAGGATCAGAACTCTGAGTACTCTCCTTTTTAATCAATTTTAAGAGCAGATGCATAATCCAGAATGTGTTAAAATACATTGTTGTCATTCTTTGTGGTAGTTATGCTCTATAAAGTGCCACAAACACTGAATGAAAAAATACCAAATTGCTGCTGCTAGGGGAGATTTAGGGTTATAGTTCCCTGAACCTCTGATCATAAAATTTTCATTCACCAAGCAATCCATGGCTTTGTTTTCTATGGGTTTCCATTTAAAGACATTGGATTCAATATATGTCATTGACTGACATTGAATTTTGGCTGAAGGTGCTATAATTTATTCCTGAATTAAGCTTATTAAACACATACCTTTCCTCCATAAGGCATATCACAGCCTTCTTGTGCCTAGGAACACCAGCCAGCACTTCAGCATTATGCTTTGAGGCCATTTTAAACGGAAGAATTACCAACAAAAAGCACGAAAATGCAGAAAATGTGGTATTATATAGGCCCTGAAAAGGACAGTTGTTTATACTCTGGGAGCTGGAACAAGAAAGCAGATCATCACCTTGTTTGACCTCAGCTGGGAAGATGAGGGCACACAATGCATGTCAGGTGATGCAAATTTTTCGCCACTCTGCACATATCCACCAGTGACTGCAAAAGAACTGAGAGTATTGATTTTAAGGTTACAAATCAATTTTAGTAAGTAGACAAATTTGTAAATATAGAATCTGCAAATAATGAAGTCATTTGTAAATATGGAATCTGCAAATAATATACCTATGCCCTTTCTCTGGTGAAATTACTGCATTTCTTGTACTTTATAAAGGTGTTTGTAATTACCTAATGTTTTTATTATAGTTTATCTGTTGTTTATAAGAATTGCATAAGCCTGCACAACCACAAAGCTAATTTACATTAGCGTTTTTGTAGATAGGTATTGGTTATCATCCTGGAGTTTACTGAAGTTCTTTTTAAAGGAACACAACTTTCTTAAGCTATAAAAGCAATAATAATTACACTTAGAATAGTCCTAATCACTAGAAGGGCGTTAAGTATAAAGCTTTGGAAAGCTTCTGTGGAAGCTTTGATGGATTTTTGAAAACTGATGAACAACTGATGATCCACAGGCTTGAATTATTCTGATCAGAATGTGCTGTGCATGACTGTAGCATTCTGTTGGCTGGTGGTTTCCTACTTTGGCCTTGTGTCTCATGCAATCGATGATTGGATTAGCAGCAGTCAGTGGAAGCAACTGTATATTTTCTCAGCACCCCAGGAAATGAGTGTGCATTCTTGGAAGGCTGAAACGGAATAAAACCATTAAATAGAACTCTGATCTACTTCAGATTCATCTCTTCCCCTTATATGATGAGTAAAGAGCATTTGTAAATAGGACTATGAGAGAAATATGGATAGTGAACAAAGGGGAGCAAAAGGAGAAATATGATGTGTGTGCAGGCAATTTGGAATTTCATTTAAATTTTCCAATCTTCTACTAGATAATCCTAAGTTCATGTATATGACTTATATTGATATAGAAATACAAGAATCAGCTGGGTGCAGTGGCTCATGCCTGTAATCCCAGAACTTTGACAGGATCACTTGAGTACAGGAGTTCAAGACCAGCCTGGGCAATATGGTGAAACCCTGCCTCTACCCAAAATACAAAAATGTACTGCAGTATGGTGGTGTGTGCTGTGTACCAGCTACTCAGGAGGCTGAAGTGGGAGGATAACTTGAGCCCAAGAAGGGGAGGTTGCTGTGAGCTGAGATGGCACCACTTCACTCCAGCCTGGACAACAGAGCAAGACTGTCTCACAATAAATAAAAATAAATAAATAAAAGAATAATCTGTAAATCAAAGGCATTTAAAGTATCTTTTTGGTTCTATTAGGAAAAAACCATATAGTAAGTTCAGAACATTTAGGATTTTATCTCAGCTGGTGTAAACGGCCGTGATATTGGTACGAAGATGAAATGATGGGTGTTTTGGCAATGGCAGCTGTAAAATCTACATAGCAAACAACAGATGGTTGCTTATTTGACTTTTGGGTAAAACTGGAATATAGAAACTGCTGTTGAAATAGGTCTTTCTCAATGTTTCAGATTTCTATCATCTTCCAAAGAGTGAACATGGATCTAGAGACAGAAAATTTTTAAAGCCTCCCTTTGTATTCTTAGTCTCTTGTGTGGGACAAACTTTTCCCCACTTTCATCAGAAATATGCAAAGGGTTGAATTTTAATAACCTTAGTTACAGTGTCCTTGAATACAGAGGCTGTCATTAACTTTCCAAATGCCTCTTGGGCACCAGGAGTATTTCATGATTCGTTTAAAATGTAGGTAAAATATCTACACAGAGTTAGTTTGGCTCTTGCAGGTAAAGAAAAACAAGTTTAGTCAGATGACTCCGATAAAATGAACTATAAGTCCTTCTCATGAGAAATATTAAGTACCTCTATGTTGTGGCAAAAATATTACTTAATAGTATTTCTTAAGTCAAACATGATATGTTTTAGAAGCTAGATAAAACTTTTCAAAGCCAACATAACCTCTGCCCCTTAGAGTTGGCTCCCATATTAGATCAGACACAATTGTACTAGAAACCTGAGGCAATTCATGCATGCTTCTGAAACTGTTTCCCTAACAAAATAGCCTCACCTCTGTGCCCTATAAACCACTCCAAAATGCAAATGTGGGAGAAAAAGAAAGGTTTTTATTCACCTCATATTTTAATTTTATATTTGTAATCTCTTGTTTATTTGAGTGATTTTATTCTCTTTGGCTTATTAAATGAAACAGCAGTGAATGTTGAACAATTATATTTAGATTTTTTTCTACCTATTTGTGAAGAAACAAAATTGGAAACAGAAATGCCTTTTAAAAGATAAATTTTCTGAAGACATTCATGCTCCCTTAGGAGGATCAGTAATAGTGTCAGAAAAACACATCTCACAAAGTATCTAAATTTCTGTTTGGTTTCAGACAGTTCTCTTTTTATTGCTTTAGCTAAGTCATACATATTTATTAGCTAAAGAATAAATTTAATAAGGTCCAAATTAAATTAGCTATATATACAAGTACTAGTTATAGCTTCAATGATACTTATGTAATATTCCAAATATAACTCTTTATTTGTTATGGTGATTTTTGTCTAAGAGGTATTCTTTTTTCCACTGGCAGTCTCGTTTATTTATTTCTTTAGAGTGCTTAATCATTGATTTTTAAGTAAAAAGCCTACATACAATCTTGTTTCAAAGCATACCAAAAGCTTTCAGAGATGAGTAACTCATCTTTTTTACAAAATACCTAAAAAATGTTTTGCCTTCTTTTTTTTTTTTAAGAGTCATTGACATAGTGGAATAGTGGTAGGGCATGGAGGATTTGTCTGTGTTCAGATTCCAGTGCTGCTTCCTATTAATTGGAATTTTGGGAAGATACTCAACACCTCTCTGCTTCAATTCCTTATATATAAAATGCCTGTGGTTTATTTGTATGAACTAATATTTCTGAACTCTATGATTAGTTCATATCTCATAATTAAATACAGTAACAAAGAATACTGTGGCTATCTGGGAGAAGATGTCCTACCATCTCAACCTGTTTATGTTAAGTTTATGTTCTAACATTGAATTTATTTAAGCTGTTTTGAAAATTCAAAATTGTCCAAAGATACGTACAGCTTCTGCAGCATGGAAACTAGGAAAAATGGATATAGAAGGAAATAAGTATCATATGATAAAGCCTGCTTTGCCTTATATTTCAACTTAAAATAGTTGTAGACATAAGAAGAAAAAAAGTGATCCATCTTTCTGTTACTCTGCCCATCTTTAGCCTATGGTACTTCTAGACACTATCTAAATTAGATGTTTTAACATTTAGTCCAGGTTTTATGTTCCATCATGTAGGACCCCATTCCCTCACTTTTTGTTTTTGTCTTTTTCAATGCAGTAGAGTAAGAAAACTTGTCACATGTGAGAATGCATAAATTGCAAAATCCATTGTGATTACAGAGGTCATTGTGCATTACCTTTGCTGTGAATAGCTGTGTATTGTGTTCAGATAGACTTTAACAAAATAGGTGCACAAAATGAGCACCATTCTTCATAACATGGCATCCAGAGAAAATTAAAAACAGAGAAGCTAAAATCATCGAAAGCACTTATTTGTGAATTCATGTTTGTTTTTAATATAAAGAATACCTGTTCTAGTAAGAAAGACAAATCAGATTTTATCTTTACAAGGTGAAAATATCAAGTCTAAGAAGAGATATAATAAAACAATATGAAATCCTGAAGAGTATGGATTATATGAAGAGATGTGTTAATTAAATTCCACAATATTGGAATTGCAGTGGGAAAGAAGACAGAAAAATGGGGCCCAAGAGAAGCCTGAAAAAGATCTACTTTATAACATAAGGGAAAAATATACAAAATGTATGATCCCAATAAAAAATGAGTTAAACCAAATTTTGTAACAGTTTGTAACAAATAAACTTTAGATAAATTCATTAGCAATAGCTGTAGGTTTAAAGGGAAACAAAAGTATTAAATATATATTTTATATCAATCTGCACTTATTGAGGATTGCTGTATTTTGAATTTACTAAGAATAAACATGTTAATCTTATAAGTAAATATTGGAAACAGGATGCATACCTGGGTCTATCTGACTTTGAATCTCATGTTTTTGTTAACTTTTCTGGAATAGGAATGCCTCATGACTATACCTTTCTTTTCTAATTCTTCAGGCTGGCTTCATATGCAGTAGCTATATAGTCCATCAGTTGATTGACATGTTATTATAGGATCACTGTCTAAAGAACACAGAATTGGAAAGATAATACATTTGTCCCAGTTTGGAATTTTCTTAAGTTATTGTTAATTGTTACTTATATATTTATAGTTGACTAAAATTTATTAGATCTTTTTCTTTTTTTAAGCACCCTATCATAAATTTGGTCTGTGTTTTCTTGAAATCGATTTTTCATCTTGTGAGACCATAATTAGTACCCATAATAACAGAAATGTATATATTTTTGTTATTGAAAAGGACCAGTCATAGTAGTGTAACCTTCTTGTATCACTAAAATAAAATAGTGAACAAAAGTATATATTTGATGTCAGACCGAGGAATGTCCTGTTTCCAGTATCTCCCTTAAACGTGTTATCCATCCCTTCTAAATTTTAGTGATTTTTCTACAATATAGGGGGAAATTATATATCCAATCCAGACACTTTGTCGTAATTGAAAAAAGGGAATGAATGAAACAATAGCTATTCAATAGCTATTATCATCATCCAGTCTCCTCCCCACTCCTTGTCTTCCAGAAGATCCCCAACTCCCATGTTCACACCCTTAAACTTGTCATTATCAATAACTTTCAAATAATCTCAATTTTTAAATAACTTACTCCTCAGTCACCATGTCCTATCTTCCACCCCATTGTTTTCTAGTACTGCAACTGTAATAATCCTTTAACTCCATCAGTACTGTTAAGGTGTTGCTATACTACCTCATCTATAACTGCTTTCCATACCATCTTCACCTCCCTTACCGAGCTAAACTTCAGATTCAATTAATTTAAGTTCCTTGCATACATTCTTAACTTATCCACCTACCATTAATTTTTTTTTTTTTTTTAAATCTCTTGATGAAACCAGAACTCTGGCTAAAGCCATCAGCTTAGTTCCTTTATCTCCATGGCAGAATGTAAACCACACTGTAGGATTTACTAATCTCTTTAATTGATGATCGATAATCTTAGGTGGGCCCAAAATGCTGCCTGCTAACCATATTTTATATTCTGTTACTCTAGCCCAGTCTCTCTCTCACTCAGTGAGATGATTATTTGTCATTTAATGCGTATTCCCCAAAGCCACTGTCTTCCCTCCTTGAAGTTACCCAGAAGGTAACTTCAATTCCCACTTCATTTGAAAGTTTACATAATCAGTAAAACTTCCACATATTTCTACTACTACAATCTCCCACCTGTTTACATCCAGATCTGACATACTTTACTTTCTTTCCTGTATCAGTATCTGTCCTAACTAAGGTCAACTATACACTTCCTTTCTCACCCCCTCAACTATTAATGGGCATTACTGTGGACAAAATTCTTTCTTCTCTCTCCATTAGCAATATTCCCTCTCACAACTGGGTCATTCCTGTAGCTTATAACCATGGTATTCCATCCTTCGACTTGGGAAAAAAACAAAACAAATGGAAAATGTTATTTAGACCAACGTTACCTGTCAGCTACAACCATACTTATGTCCTTCCCTTTAAGCAAAACTTCTTGAAAGTGTTGCTCCAGTTTCTCTCTTCCCCCTTCTTTTTGCCCCAACTCCAGTCAGAATTTTTCTTTTACCCCCTCATCTGAAATTGCTCTTTTCAAGTCTCTCAGGACTTCAGTGCTACCAATGTAGTGGTCTTTTCTTAGTGCCCATTGTAATTGACCTTTCTGGAGCATTTGATACAGTATTTAATCACTCTCTGTCTTCCATAAAAACACATTCTTGATTTTACTTATAAAATATTACACTTAATTTTTTTTTTTTGATGCCATTAGCCACATCTTTTCAGTATCTATTTTTGGTTCTTCCTTTCCCCTTAAACTCTCAATGTTCAAAAGTTTGGCTCTGGATCTCCTTTCCATATATACTTGCTCCATAGATGACTTTGCACCTTCTCATGACTGTAGCTCATATTTATAGGCTGATGCCTCCTAAATTTATATCTTCAGTTTCAACTTCTCCTGAACTCTAGACCTATATATAAAGCCTCTTTTCAGTATTTCCACTCAAATGCTTAACAGGCATCTCTGAATTCGCATATCTAAAATTCATCTTCTGAAATTCTCCTCCAAATCTGTTGATCAGGTAAAAAACATTGGTGCTATGCTTTGACTTTTCCTCTCTCTTCTTTTACCCACTTAACTTTCTATTAGCAAATTTATTGGTGCTGCCTTCTAAATAAATCCAACACTTAATCACTTCTCATCACCTTTGCTGCTGTTACCTGGCCCAAGGTACTATTATTTATAGTCTAGATTATCTTTGTAGTCTATGATTTGGTGTTCCTGTTTCTGAATATACCTACCAATGAAATCCTGTCATAACCTAAGTTCAGTCATGTCCAAGCCTACCTAAGACTTCCCAACTCACTCTAATTATCTACTCTCCCTGTTATCTCCATGAACTTGTCTTCTGTTATCCTCCCTTTTGCTAACTCTGCTTTAGCTATGCTATCCACCTGCTATTCCTAGAATATACCTGCCATGTTATCATCTTAGGGAATTGCACCCATTCTTCCCTTTACCTGGAATGATTTTCCCTTGGATTTAAAAATGCCTTCATTTCTTTTGGGTCTTTACTCAAAATTCACCTCTCATAGAGGTCTTCTAGGTGTACTCTGTCTAAAATTTCAACACCACATCACATGGTTCTATCCATCTTCATTGTGTTATGTTTTTTTCTCCATAACACTTATCACTATCTATTATTTACTTTGTATTTGAATAATACTGTCCTGTAGAACTTTCTGTGGTGATAGAAATGTTCTATAAATCTGATTGTCTAATATATATTACCCAGTAGTCACATGTGGCTATTGAACACTTGAAGCTAGTCTGAGAAAGGAAGTGAATTTTTATTGTATTTTACTTTAATTAATTTAAATTTTAAAAAACTCCCTTGGCAAATGGTTACCATATTGGACAATGCATGTTTAGAATGTAAACTTTCAGTGCCCCACTGGAATATAAATGTCATGAGAGCAGGGATTTTGTTTTCCTTCTATTTAGTTCATTGCTGTATTCCTAAACATGCCCTGGCATATAGTAGAAAATATTTTTGAAGGAATGAACAAACTGAACATTATAAAAATTATTATAATAATGATCAAATAAGACATTGAAATACAATCCTAGTCCTTGCCCTTCCACTCAATAATGTGGTGATTTTTCAGAAGTTACTTACTTTTTGGAACCCGACTTCCTTCATTCATATTTTTCTCTTTCATTTAATAAACATGTATTAAGATCCTCCTCTGTGCCAGGAATTATGGTAGATACTGATGTACAAAGATTACAAAGATGTGGTGCCTGACAAGGAGTTCCATTTAGTCAGGAATAAAGAGAAGTAAAATTTATTAAAGCTTCATAATACTCTTAAAGGCGAAGATGTGAATTGCTATGAGAGAAGACAGAAGAAATAAAAGCCTTAATGGTCAAAGGAATAATTGATGAAAGGGAAAATGCAAGACTTTTTTGAGGATAAAAAAGGTTTGAAATGTTTAGAAAGAATCAGCGTTTTAGTATAAAGGCAACATATAACATATTCAAAATTAACTCCTTCCTGTAGTATAAAATGTGGAAATGTGGGATATTTAGGCATAAGGCATTGCACAATGACTGTGTGCTATTATGAGGTCGCAGTGTAAATATGCACAAATACTCTTATAAGATCTGAAACTCCTTCAGCTATTTTCTCTTACAAAATTCTAAAACGATACGTATTTGTTTTCTACTGTTGTTCCCCTGTTTATATTGCTGTTTTGTTTCCATTGCCTTTTTTTCTTCCATGTGAAAAGTATATTCCCACTTGCAGTTAGTGAATATTTTACAAATTCTCTTTTTCTTTCATTCTTAAACAGGCATGCAGGTTATAAAAACTCAAAATGAAAAATGTAATTGTGGTGATTAAAAAATATATATATATGTATGTAATGTCGACCTACCGATTTTATATATATATATATGATTTTAATATTTTAGATACCTCACCAGCTCCATAAGTAGTCAGATACACTTTCCAAGAAACCTTAAAGCAGAAAAGTTTCTGTTAGATCCTCAGCAGAATACAGCTTTTGTGTGTGTCTCTCATTCTACTGCTGAGGATTAAGTGTCAGTGGAATAAAAAGTACTGGTAATGTGATAAAGCAGGACAACTTTTCACCTTTCACACCAGCCAAAGGACATATTGGGTATCTCCCCTGGAAGCTAAGCTTGTTGTCATAGTTTAATACAGCTTTTCAGGTGTATATTAAGGAAAGGAGAAAATAAATTAGTCTGTAGGTTTTTGTGTCAATTATAGATAACAAAAAAGTTATAATTGAAGTTGATAATCTGCTGTATTACTGCCAAGTAAAAACATGTTGCAACATATATTTCTAAGTAAATACTTGTTGCACTTTGCAACATGTATTTACTTTGCAACATGTATTTACTTGGAAGTAATACCTCAGATTAGCAAATTCAATTGGAATTCTAAGTAACTATTGCTACAGGACTTGCTGGAACCAGTTGGGTGCTTATATCTGAGATGCTTGCCAAGCTGCACAAAAGAAAAGAGCTAGAGTTTAAAATATAAATGTGACTTTGTATTTAATTTTACAGAGCATGATTAACTAGTTTATGATGTCAGAATATTATCATTAAAATTATACTTAAAGAAGTGGAGGGTTTTTATGTATTTTAAGAACAACTTTTTAAAAATTAAGATGTATATGGAATTTCTGCATTTAAGAGGATAACATTAAAAGCAAGTCTAATATAAATTCTTTATCCGTAGAATGAAGGTAATAATGGAAAATTTTTGGTTTGTGATAATACCAATAAATTAGATGAATTATTCAAAGTGTAGTGTATTTCCTGCCATGTAATACATGCTCAAGAATGATACCTATTGATATTCTTGTACCAAGGAATAATAGTATAATTCCAAAAATATTGTTGCATGAATGCTTTTCCTCAGGAACATATCCAAATTTAATCACAGAGATACTGGGCATAATTCATTGCTATGTTCATCACTAAAAGTATAGAATACTACTGATGAGTTCTTAATGCCATGCTATAGGTATGGTTTGTCATTAGCTAGATTCCACTTTCAACTCCATGTAAGTTAATATTATCTAAAGAAATATCTACCACATTGAATCATTATTATATGAATTCATAGATCTTTACAAAGCGAGAGAAACTTTTCTCCACTGCTTTACTTTACAGATTGAGAAAGTTAGGAGTTTTCTGAACGTCATACAGAGAGTGTCAGTGCGAGGTAGGATGAGGGTGTCTGCTTGCAACTTCCAGGATTTTGTGGTACCTTCAATCATTGTTTTAGAATTATTTATCCCTGTTAGGTCAGTCTCCATTTCCCTATTAAAAATGGCTCATCAGGTTCTTTCATTAGAAATAACTTTCCTCTGCCAAATTATTTCATCACAAAAATAATATTTTATAGATTTTAAATGACTTCTTTACAGCTTAATTACACTCTAAGATATATGAGATGTATTTTGAAAACTATACTAAAGAAAATGTTATATAGTGGTATCATTTTTATCCTACCTGGCGAATAATAAATGCTTTTACTTTCAATATGTTTAAGCCTTTCAAAAAATATGAAGTTATTCCATCACTGTCCTTAGTATTCTTTGGCCATGGTATTCATTTTTTTTCTCTTAATCATCCCTCATAAATTAGGTCCTTAAGCTTTCAGACATTTCACTTGTCTTTTCTTGAACGGCCTCCTACATGTTCTTATTATTGTAATTTAGTTTTTGAGTGTTGACAGTTTACTTGGCACTGTTCACAGCACAACATCTTTTTTTCAGACATGACTAAAATTGCCACATTGTGTTTAATGTGTTCTCGGAAGTCACAGACTGAACTTTAACTGGACTAAGCCATTCTAATCTTGTACAGAATATGAAGAAGCAATCAAAATTCACAGTCAGTGGTTAGACTTCAGAAGCATTTTTTAGTCTCAATCTCATTTCTCCTCTGACCATGTTTAAAGCTATTTTAGCTAAAGTGATCAATGAGTGCACATCTAATTTGATTTGTCTTAGACCTGTAAATTATCAGAATGCTCCTTTGAATTCTAGTGGTGTTCATGCTGAAATTAAAAGTGACATGAGGCTGTTTTGAGAAGGGTCTTGGGAATATAAAGAATGGCTGTTTTTAGGTAGCCAAAGTGTGTGTTTTTAAAGAATCAGTATGTTTAAATCTGCTGAAAGCACAGAATAAAGTTTTTAGTTGTAGATTAGTAGAAATATTAAGTGTATGGCTTTCAAGTAGATTTTCCACTCTAAAAATAGAACAAAATGAAGGGTAGGGGAAAAGGGAAAGAAGGGGAAGATTGGATTCATTTCAGGTAGTATGACAGACAGCTTTGTTTGTTTCATACAATCTTCTTATCCTTACTGCTCTTGGATATTGTATTATATGGTCTAAAATCTTATTAACCAATTTCTAATCCACTAGATTATAATGATTGTGTTAGTTGTGAGCAAGTTAGTAAATAACATTAAAAATTAAGAGGGTACAGAACTAAGGACCAGGAGATCTGATTTCTAGTCGTGGATCCTCCATCTTGGGCTGTCAGGGATGCTGGTTGTGGTGTTTCAGGTCATGCTTTTCCTAACCTTCCTGTCTGAGACATTGCAACCTCAACTAAGCCCCTCCAGAAACTCACCACCCAGTAATCATTATATACATATCTGAAAAAAATTAAGAATTGTATGGGAAACAATACTTGAAAATCAGATTGTCTAGAAATTTATACTTTATGATCAATACATAATAGATCAGAATAAAGATATGCAATGTCACCTCAGAAAATTTTAAAAAACATCTAGATTGCAATAGTAATTATACTAAATTCCTTTACTTATCTAAAGAAGGATGACAATCAAAAGGAGAGTCACGAGACAAAACTTGTCAGTATCTATCCAAACACTGACCAGTGGTGGAGGAACTTTAGCCAACTGATATTGAGTGTTACAATTTGTCAGCAAGATCATTAAAAATATGAGATAGATAGATATATATAATTTAGAAGGAGTGAAAATACTTATTCAGATAGAGTGAGGTATTTAGTCATGAAAAGATGAGTTAGTCTCTGGTGATGACATTAACGGTTTCATCGTAGGCTGACAATGGAGCAATGGCTACTTTGAACAGAGGATAGAGGAAGAGGTGTACATAGTCTCAGATGTGGGGAAAGCCAAATTACTGGAAAATTGTATTGCAGCATTGGGACACTGTTGAGATTACATTTGAAGTTGTATGTCATGAAATTTAAAGGCACCAGTTAGTATGGTTTTGTGATCGAATCCAGCAGTTTTCGGGTCTTTGTAGAGATGCACTTGAGTTCATCCTGGGTTAGGTATTTTCCAGATAAACATCATGTAGACAGGAGTAAATAATTCAGAAATGCTTTCAAAGGAGTTGCTGTAAGAATTAGCCATCTAATTTAAGTTCTATAACAATGGAACAAAAAGTAGGAGAATTTGGTAAATATCGGGGATTTGAGTGAAGTAATAGCATTTGTGTATTGGAAATCTTGGTGAGGCTAAAAAGCTGTTAATAGTAAGAGTATTTGAGCAAGTGAAATGAACTGACAGTGGTTTAAGTTGGTGAGGGCGATGTTTACATTTTAATTGTGTTGGGGGGGAGGTAGTGTCATATTAGTTAATGACAAATTTTAGTTTATGACCATGCAGTATATGATAAGGTAGAATATCCAAAAAAAGAGAAACACAAAAGATCAAGGGAAATTTTAAGATGTTGAGAAACTTAAGAAGCCACATGTATACTGATGTCACTATGAAAGATGATTGGAAATGGAACAGAGATAGAGTCTTAGCCATAAGCCAGCATGAAAAAGATGAGTAGAGACCCAGGTTCCAATAGATAATAACAAGGAGGTTGGAGAAGGTGTTATGACTTGATGGAAATAGCTTCAAAGCATACAGTAAAAATGTAGAAATTATAAAGCAGGGTATTGCATGGTGGGTTTAATAGAGCAACCTGGATGTTTAAAAAAAAAAAAATCTCTTCGAGGGATGATTAGGATGATCAAGGATTTGGGACATAATGGGTCTGGGCCAGGTGGAAGAGCGTGGGCATTCACTCACTGCTAATTCTCTGGGTCCAAATACTTCCTTTAGTGACATCCTGGCATCCACTGCATATTCTTCTCTTAGCTACACACTGGAGTGAGGCCGTATTGGCTGTGAGCAGCTCTTTAAGCAATGTAGCAGTTTGCAGATACGTCATAGTGTCTTGAACTAAGATGGTAAATGATCAATATGAGTTTGCCCCTGAGAGATGGATATGCTTTCAGATTACTGACAAAAAAGGTATTGGAGCTTTCAAGCACAAGAACTTATCGTCATCCAGGTGTGGTGGCTTATGCTTGTAATCCCAGCACTTTGGAAGCCAGTTATCTGAGCATGGTGGAGCACAGCTATAGTCCTAGCTACTCAGGAGGCTGAAGTGGGAGGATCACTTGAGCCCAGGAGTTTGAGGCTGCAGTAAGCTATGATTGTGCCACTGCACTCCAGCCTGGATGATAGAACAAGATGTTTTCTCTTAAAACATAAATAAGAAACTATCATCAAGCAATGCTTAGATAATGAATGCCATTATGTGACACCTATGGGATGACAATCAGCTGTATTTCCCCATGAAAAGACATATACTTTTTTACTTTGTGGTGTACTTTTTTTCCTAGTAGAGGAAAACAGGAACCTAGAAATTCTGAAAGTTTATTAACTTCTTAAGTGGGGAAACATCAAATAGGTGTCTTACCTAGATACTTGTCTGAGATTATTTTTCCAATTTGTCTCAACTTTCATGTTATAATTCATTTTTGTCAATGAAAAATTGCAAAATACTTTTTCACTTCGCATTATTAGTGGTGCCATTAAGTTGGGTGAAAGTTATGCCCTCTATATGCTGTCACTGGATACTCAACACATTCTTTTTTTTTTAATTTTTATTATTATTATTATACTTTAAGTTCTAGGGTACATGTGCATAACGTGCAGGTTTGTTACATATGTATACTTGTGCCATGTTGCTGTGCTGCACCCATCAACTCGTCAGCACCCATCAACTCGTCATTTACATCAGGTATAACTCCCAATGCAATCCCTCCCCCCTCCCCACTCCCCATGATAGGCCCCGGTGTGTGATGTTCCCCTTCCCGAGTCCAAGTGATCTCATTGTTCAGTTCCCACCTATGAGTGAGAACATGCGGTGTTTGGTTTTCTGCTCTTGTGATAGTTTGCTAAGAATGATGGTTTCCAGCTGCATCCATGTCCCTACAAAGGACACAAACTCATCCTTTTTTATGGCTGCATAGTATTCCGTGGTGTATATGTGCCACATTTTCTTAATCCAATCTGTCACTGATGGACATTTGGGTTGATTCCAAGTCTTTGCTATTGTGAATAGTGCCACAATAAACATACGTGTGCATGTGTCTTTATAGCAGCATGATTTATAATCCTTTGGGTATATACCCAGTAATGGGATGGCTGGGTCATATGGTACATCTAGTTCTAGATCCTTGAGGAATCGCCATACTGTTTTCCATAATGGTTGAACTAGTTTACAATCCCACCAACAGTGTAAAAGTGTTCCTATTTCTCCACATCCTCTCCAGCACCTGTTGTTTCCTGACTTTTTAATGATCACCATTCTAACTGGTGTGAGATGGTATCTCATTGTGGTTTTGATTTGCATTTCTCTGATGGCCAGTGTTCTTATTAACCATATTTATGTATGTATAATTGAGTTAATAATTATGCTTTTTTCCTTTTAGTCATTTATTCTTCATATTAAGGTTATTGTTAAAGCCTACACAATTTACACAATTTCACAGAATCCATAAATGTCAAAGGAATCTATTGGTATTATAACTCATTATGCGGATTACCATGCTGCCCAGGTGGGCATTGTCTTTGCCTTTCCCATCATCTCTTTTTGACTTCATGCTTCATGTAAATCTTCTGGGACAAAAGTGAAAAGTAGCATGTCTCTCTCTTTCTGTTTCCCTGCCCCCCCTCTCTCTATTCTCTCTTTATTAAATGCCTTCTTCTAATTCCAAAATCATTATTTTTTGACATTTTCATTCCTATCATTTGGTTATAATTTTATAGCTTTTAATCCTTTCATTGCACCTGTGTGCAATATAGCCTTTTATGGTTCATCTTTCTCTACAAGAAGCCCAACACTTCCCCCGCCGCCACCCCTTAATTCTGGTATAAGTTGCATAGATAGATGCTTTTGTGGTTCTTAAAAAGATTATATAGCAAGGGGATGGATCCTCATCATGTCAACAGGATAGTCTCATTAATTTGTGGCTTAAAATAGGTCTTCATTTGTCACTTAAAATTGACCTATCAAAAGTAGGCATCTGAATGTGGAATGACGAGTTCAGGAAAATCTAAACACAGTATTCAATAGCACAGTGTGACTTGCTGACAATTTAGCTGACCCTATACCTAAAAAATCCTATCCAGTCATGTGCCTTTGTGGAAAAGTTATAAGAAAGTTTAGGAAAGGATTCATTCTTTCAAATAATTAAAACTTAATGAGCATCTCTTATTCTTCTATTGAGTGGTCTGCAAACTTTCACATTTTCGAAAAGATTGTTCTGTGTCTACAAAGAGGTCAGTTATGGCCATATCACTTGTGGAATTCTAGATTTGAAATTTCAGGACTGAGGTTCTTCCCAAAAATTAGTTCAGGATCTACCAGGAATTATTGGAGCCTTAGCTTGCTGGTGTCCACATCAGTTATGGCTAACATATTTCCTCACTGTTTGCAGGGTTCTTTAGGATCCCCAGTACAAAAGGAAAAAAAAAACAAAACACCTCTGACTCATATTTAGGCACCTCTCTGTTAGCACTGTCTACTAAAAATAACTTAATTTTCTACTCCCATCCATATGGATAGTCTTATGTCCACTCTAAAAGAGTAGGCTTCCTAAAATTAAAAAAAAAAACAAACAAACAAACAAAAAATAGACAACACACCTCCTAAAATGATGACCTACTGGAATTTCCAAAATGCCACCTATTTCTTATGTTATTATATTAATATAACTGTGGGATATATGTTAGCATATGATTATTAAGGTTATTGTTATATAGTATAGTTGCAGCTGAGTACAAATATTGGTAAAGCAATAATTAATAATAATAATAATAATAATGCTATGTAATGAACAAAGGAAGTCACCAAAAGACATTGGGATTGACTTAGCTAAGGAGGACAAGGTAGGTGACCATATGACAGAGGACATTTTATCTGAGTACGCAGAGTTCATGTATTTTTATTTTTATTTTCCTAGTTTATTTTGAGAGTCATTCAGATTCCAAATGGCATTTGTATGCTCAGAAACTCTTTCTTGAAATACTTGCTTTTCAGAATGGAATGATTCAGTACTATTCTCCTCCACTGAAATATTACTTTGTTATTAGATTTAAGAAAGTTTCATGCTTTTTGAGAGACTTACTCTCAAGTCTCTTCATCACTTGTGATTATATATAGCAGTGTTTATCCCAAGACCCATCAAGATCTTTGCACTACTGAGTCAATGGGAAACAAAGTGGGGGAGGTTGTCACTCTACAAAATAAATGATCATGAAAATCTAAAGCATACATGTTTGTTTATTAAATTTCTGCCAAGACAGGTCCTCAAGGTGTTTATGCCAAGTATCTTTTTTTGGCCTGGTATAATTCCTTTTACCTAATAAATATAGTTAATATTGTATACTGCTAATAAAATTGAATGTAAGATATTCAAGCTTAAATATGTATATATATTTTAACTTTATTCAAATGTATGTTCCAAATTTCTGAATCAAATAAGAAACTGCCCATAAGACCTTTTCAGAAAATCATGAGTTAAGTGGTAGAAAGTAGTGACATTTACATTTGTATGGCAGTGTAAAGTTTATAGCATCCTTTAACATGTATTACTTCATTTGAATTTTAATCCATTTATGAGTTTGTGAAGGATATGATCATCATTTTCCAAATTATAGAATTGACGTACAAAAAGGTTAAATGGTGAAAGATCACAGGACTAGTTCCTAGGAAAGCAAGCTTGGTAGCCCCAAGCTCAGTGCTTTGAAGTGTTTGATAGTAGAATAAGAATCCCAGATAGCCCTCCCATTAACTTTTCCTTGTATGTCTTCAATTAATCGAGTTCACTGGCTAAGAACTTTGAATTTAAAATAAAAAAACCAAATTCCAGTCTTCGTTATTTTCTAGCCATGTGATTCTTATTCAAGTGGTGTAAACTCTCTGAGCCTGACTTCTGTATCTGCAACATGGTTGTAGTGCAGCTTCTGGCTCTTCCACATAGAGCTCAGGTGGCCCACACCAAGGAAAAATGCTCTGAAAATGACTGAATGCTTTTTGAAAACATAAATATTGTGTCATGCCATCATGGTCTTTTGTAATGAGGATTTAACCCAGAGGTAAAAGATACAGGGTCAAACCTTAACTCTACCACTAGAAGCTGTGTGACTCCAGACAAGTCCTTGAACCTATGTGAGAATTTGTTTTGTTCACTGTAAAATAAGGATTTTTGAGTGATATTTAAATCATTTAAATAGTGATATTTATCAATGACAAATTGTTGTGAGTGGTTGAATGGGATAAACAAAAGTGTGAAGGTCTTTGTTCAATGAAAAGGATCTATGCAAATATATATATATATCCATATATGTATTTCCATATATATGGAGAAAAGCATTATTTGCATGTAGTATACTTAAAAATGCTATAGTTTTGGCTGGGCGCAGTAGCTCACGCCTATAATCCCAGCACTTTGGGAGGCCGAAGTGGGCGGATCACCTGAAGTCACAGTTCGAGACCAGCCTGACCAACATGGAGAAACCCCATCTCTACTAAAAAAACCCCACAAAATTAGCCCAGCATGGTGGCACATGCCTGTGAAATCCCAGCTACTTGGAAAGCTGAGGCAGAAGAATCACTTGAACCTGGGAGGTGGAGGTTGCAGTGAGCCAAGATCATGCCATTGCACTCCAACCTGGGTGACAAGAGCAAAACTCCATCTCAAGGGAAAAAAAAAATGCTATAGTTTTAGTGCTATGTCAGAAAACATAATGGCTCCTGAATCTTTTTGGCTTCTAAAGGAAATATGCCAAAGTAGGTATATGAGAGGGTGCTGTGCCCAGAAAGATCATATGTGATTGAAGCCTAATTTGTGACTTGTAACTCACTCATCTTCACACTTTTCCCTTTCTCAGGGAATTTCAAACTCCTTTCTTCCTGTATTACTTAAATATCTCAAACACCCAGTGTTCTTAATTTTTTTTACCACTTTCTGAGGGACTTCATAAGAGTTGAACTGACATTCCATATGGACTCTTCCTTTCATGCGTAGTTCTTCACCCCACTCATTTATTAAATTGACAGCTTTTCTGAGCTAGATATAGCTAGAGGCCTCCTTATCCTCTCCCTGCCAACACTAATTTTGCAAAAGAGAAGGTGTTATATGAAGGGCTGATTGCTATGAGTTGACAGACAAGATCACTTTTAAATATCTTTGTAGAAAGAGTGTGTAATTCATTCTCATTGATATGTGGGGGTAAAAAAAAATCTCTGAGGTTGCCAACACACCCAAAAGGGCTCTTGGGAGGTGAGTGAACACATTCAAATGGTAACTTTACACTCTCAATGTGCAACTCAACAAATGTGAGTTGTCTTAGTACACACTGGATCTGCTGACTGTAGAGGGAATCAACAGGAAGATTTGGGTTAGGGTCATGGGGTCCTTAGGGGTGTCGCTTCACCAGCCCAAAACCTCTGTGCCCAAGTTTTGTTCAAACCTGCTGGGCTCGTTCAGCCTACTTGGCCCAGCAGGTTGTGCTCAGCTTGTGGGATCTGCCCAGATCCCATACCTGCCAAGGGTGAGCAAGGTGCAAAGCGGCAAGGGGTGTGTGAGTGAGCAGTGAGCATGGGGGTCCAGCCACAGCACACAGCCAGGCGTGCCGGCTGCAGCAGGTGGGCAGTTCCTGGTGCTGGCACAGGTATTGGCTTTATGTGAGGCTGTTGGCTGGACCGGGCATACCAAAAGCAGCTTCTGCTGTGGGCACTGGGGAATGCAGTGGTACCTGGAAGCTTGTCAATGCCAGGAGCCACAGAGCCCCAAAGAGGGTGTCACAGCCCTGGCTCAGGGAGCCCAGACCTAGGGGCTTCCCAAAGGGCCACAGCTCCTCTCTCCTTCTCATCACCTGCGACATGGCGAGACGGGGGTGTTTCAGCCCTGGTTGTGTTACAACTGTTTCAGTCCCACCATTCAGCAGGTCCCAAGTTCCCATCACACCTCCAGAAAGAATGAGGTACATGGACAACTGGAGAGTAAGCAAGGCAGAGAGGAGCTTCATTGAGCAACATAATAGCTCTTAGGAGACCCACAGTGGATGACAGCTTCTTTCCACAGGCAGGTTGTCCTGACTAATTGAGGAGACCCAAAGTGGGTAGCTCCTTCCTGCAGCTGGTAATCCTGACGTCTGTGTGAGTCTGGCAGAGTCTGGGGTTTTTAAGGGTTCAGAAGGAAGTGCATGCTGATTGGTCTGTAGGCAGCCATGGGTGGGCCAGGAAAAAGCTCCATAAGTTCTCACTTTGGGCTGCAGATTCTACCCAGAACTGACTGTCTGGCCCCAGGCCTTAGGCTGTCTCTGAATTAAAGGTGGGGTTTCACTGAGGATCCAGCCCCTTTCTGCCCAGGAATCTGTCTGACTGCCACCATCAACATGCCCTCCATGGCACTCAGGTTATTTGTGCCAAGGGTCACCTGGAGGCTCACACCAAGCTGCCCTCAGCTCCCCTGCCCCAGCCTCCCTCCCAGAGCTCATCGATGCCCAAAGTTTCAGAGAGTGTCCAGGAAGGATTGGCATGTCAACACTACCCCAAGAGGTGCACATGGCCAGGTCGCAACAGCACCCAGGCTTGGCTTCAACTTTGACCTGAAATCTAGGCAGCCACCAGAAGCAGGGATAGGCCAGGGAGCAGGAGCAGGCACTTCTGAGCCTATGGGGCAGGGGAGCTTCCTGGGCCCCAGAGAGTGCAGGGATGTCCAGGTCCGGAGGCGTGATTGGGCAGTGGCAGCAGCAGCTACACCTGCACTGGGGAGTGTGGGGCTCCAATCCCTTTAACTTGGTGGAGGGCAGGGCTGCCACCTGTTCCTGGTCCCTGCCAGCTTTACATAGTGTGGGGCCCTGGCCACACCTCCCCCACTGCAGCCCCTGTCTTCGTAGAGGCCACTCCAGGCAGTCTCTGTTGCCATTAGGACCAAAACTAGTAAAATTCCTTTGAGATTATAGTTGAATGGATTTGAGGACTTTGATGATTTACATCATTGGCATTCTCTATTTTATTTGTAACTAGATATTATTCAGATGTTAAATTCAAAATATATATAAAAATAACACATTAAAAGAGTAGTTTCATTGGGTCTATAGCTATATTTTTTAAAATCTCACCCATTGCTATAAATTCATGCATTTATGCATTACTCTCTAGTTTCTTAACATTCAGCTTGACATTTCCTTTTCTATGACACCAATAAAGCCCAATACATTTTCTGTATAACTAAATCATCTTGAAAAGAGTTTAAAACATGATACAAAAATGAAATTGAAATTGTCTTTTATAGCTTATGAATAAATTTTGAACACTCCCTTTGTGCTTTGTGATTTAGGTGGTGAACGGCTAAGGTATAAATAGTACACCACTACTGGGTTTCTAAAAAGTCACTTTGATTTGAGATATATTTAACTTCTACCTCGAAGACACAGTTTTTATATTGGAAGAAAATGTTTTTTCCTCCTAGGAAACTTCAGTATTATTCTCATCACAAGCTTAACATGCTGTATCTTTCCCAAAGTTGGTGTATTTCATTGAATCATTTTAATGTGCTCTGGCTGAAGAATATCAATATCACTCTTCAGATGAAAGGTGGTTCCAGTAATGCCTGATGTCTCAGCATCATTTGTAATACAAATGATGGGGAGCCTGTGGCTTAATGGCCACTAATTTATTTTGAATTTATGATGCATTGCAGCCATTAGTAGTAAGCTGCTTTACATCGGTTCATGGCGAATAAGAGTTCTGTTTGTGGTAGGTTTTATTTCTTGATGTCAGATGAGAAAATATGACTATTTCAAAAGGAAAACAAAGCCCGTCCTAAAGTGGAATCAGGTCAGAAGTTTACCAGTTCTATCTAGCAATATATCATGCACTTCATTGTGCCTTATCATAGGTAACTGTGGGGGTATTTTTAAATGAAAAACTGTAGCCTTACTGCTTTTGCATTATATTAAAACATAAATTTAATATGCAGTTTCCACTGGGGTTTTTTGAACACTTTATTAATATATATTTATCATGAAATTTTGTGGAGTAATATATTATAAATTTTATGTTATGAATATCGCCATGTATTTAAAAACACACCAACATTAGAATAAAATTAACCTTTCAAATGGCCCCTATCAGATATAAATTCTCTATGACTTTGGTATGATAAGAAAAAAGGAGAAGCAGAATGCATCATTCACCCTTTAAAGAGATCACCATCTATTTGAGGTAACAAGATTTTGGTAGAAACATTATTTTAATGCATGGTTTAATAAGAACTCAGGGATATAGCTGGTGAGACACCATAAAACTGTGAGAGATTTATTCTCATATCTGAGAGTAGAGGTATCAGTGGTTGGAAATATGAGAGCAAGCCTCCAGGGACAGAATCATGGACGTGGCTGAGTTTGAGCTGGATCTTAAAGGAAGAGCAAAATATTAGCAGAAGCAGCATGCACACAAAGCACAGTGGAGGCAAAATAAGAATTGCTAGAGAGTGGGTGTTAAACCAAATGATTTATCTGGGAGAAGAGATTTCATAAATATGAAATAATAGAAAATAGGGAGGGCTTGAGTGGAATGCACACCAAAAACTAACAAAAACAAGGTTTTTCTAAAACTAATTTTAAATACCATATCCAAATTACTAACTCCAGCAGCCACTAAGGTCCATTGTAGGGTGAATTCTTGCTGTGAACTCATTTTCACTCTGGTCAGGCATCACTCCAAGGTTGGATTGGTTCAGGATGCTACACTTGGTGACTTTCTCCACTATCAGCTGCTGCAGATGCTGTATTTCCCACCACTGCAGTTAAATCATTCCTTCTAAACAACAGACTGGTCAGATGTCAGTTTAGGACCCTATCAAAATAACTTGACCACAGATGACCAGCCTCATTAGAGCTCAACTGCCTAATTCTGCCTGGAAATTAAGACCTCTTCTTAATTATTTAGTTCTTCATCTCTTTCTAGCCTTTGTTACCAAGCAAGTCCTGATCATCTGTCCTCCTCATATGTAACTTCCTCCACATGCTGACCAATGATTCTCTCATGATTTCTAGTCTTGCATTAGCATGCCTTCTAAACCCTCCCACTGAGCCCTCTGGAACTACTTTTCCAAGACATTTCCGGTCATCTGTTCTCTACACACTCAGCCCCTTTCACTGAACAATTCCTCTGTCTGCTTGTCCTAAGCAAGTCCTGAGGTCTTCTCTGACTCTACTTCCAATATGCATATTGGAGATTGCATATTGTTCCACAGCTTTTCAACAGCAAGTCACAGACACCGGCTCTCAAGACTCAGATAGCATCTGTGCTTCTGCTGTGAGGCACAATTGCAGATGGGGAAGGGATCTGCAAATGAGGCACAAAGGACATTTAGGGTCAGCATCAAACGGGATGTACCACTCAACTAATCCTCTCCATGAGGTTATCTTCTTTGAGAGAATTTTGGCACACACCTAAAAGCCTAGATAATAATAATAAAGAGGCTACTCGTTGTCCTATGAAATCATTGATGAATTAAAATTGAAGATTTATAGTAAGTTAAAAATGCCCGTGTTTGGGTTGATTGCATTGTTGAGAAAGAGGAATTTCAGACCAGTTTATTAGAATTCTAAGAAGTGATTTTTGCTTAGTAATGGACCTTTTAAAATAATCGAATCTCTAAAACCTCTTTCCTCTTGAAACATCATTAAATAATTTTACTTTAAACTGTGTCCTCTTAGGCATTTGATTGCTAACACAATGTTTATACTCCTTAACTCCTTTGGCTGGGATAAAAAGGGAGCTGACTTCGTGAGTAACTAGGTAAATTGATAGGACTTTTTGTAGATTTTCTAATGTTTAATACCATTGCTTTTATTTGAAAAGACTGGACTTTTGGGGGGATGACTGGGACTCCCTATCTTTAGATTATACTGACTCTAGCTTATCCCTGTTACAAAATTTTCTGTAGCTCTGTGTTCCTGGCCCTAGAAGCACAGTTACATTAACTGATACTTGGGGTATGGTCCTGTTTTTATCCTGTCAACTCTTATACAAACCCAACAAATAGAATAGTTCCTTACTTCTCCAATGGTTTAGCATGTCAGCTTGTGCCTGTAAGTCACCGGTCTAAACTAGAGTACACCACACAAAGAGCTTGTGGATTGCAGATACTGATAAATGCTTTGCCTCTACAGTATGAGATAATGATCCATTCTCCTATTTTATTTCATTATTTGGTTGTTTATAAGATTTATATTAAATTATATCCTTAAAGATCTCTAGACTATGAATTCTTATGGTGCTTTATCACAGAGATGTTGTACTTATAAAAAATGTGTCCACGTCAACTCCACGGCAGATGTCTGGTCTAAACTATTTCGCCCAGCACGTCTGCCACATTGGATTTGGGTGGTTTTGGTTTTGATTTGGAGAATTGCTTTAGCAGTCTATGTCACACCATAACAAGAATGAAGTCTTTCTGCCAAGGAATAATTTTATCCATAAAATATGCAACTATACTATAAGATTTCCAAGATAGAATATCTCCTAACAAAAACGTAATTTTTCGAAGCTTATGTGTGAATGATTGTGAAATGCAAGTACAAATCTGAACTTGTTTCCATATCAAACTGAGGGCTGGGCTGCCATTTCTCATGGACCAATAACAAGATGCAGATGAACTGGGGAGGAAAAAAGTTTTTATTTTCTGCAACCGGTTACAGGACAAGGCCTGGAAATTATCCCCAGACCAAGTCAAAATTACAAAGTTTTCCAGAGCTTATATACCTTCCAAGCTATATGTCTATGTGTAAGCGTGCATTTATTATTTGCCCCTGTGGCTTATTAAAAGTAGAGTGACCTACACATTTCTCACAATTACCCTGTTGGATTTTTTAAAAATCTTACGTACCAGCTCCAAATTCTGACATAGACCAAGCCTCTGTCCTTGTTTCCAAAATATAAACCGTGTTTTTGCATTCATCCTACCCTTTGCTGGCATTTCAACATTTTGCTTGTCACTAATTTTGACTCTTGATCTTAACGAGAACGTTGTTGGCCAGGAATAGTATGACCCACAGATGAGCTTTGCCTCAGAGAAAGAAAATGCTAATGACTGCTCATAGGTGAAAGACTATGAGCACAGAGCTTAGCTCTCAGGAAATTTAACACTTAGGTACAAAGGAATCTCTTAAGGATATTGACTGTTATTAAGAGTAGATTTTTGTTTCCTATCCTCAAAGATTCTTAATGCAGGAGGTACCAAAGTCCCCTTCACACCCTGGAGCACTTTGAGAAACCTTACCCAGTGTTTTTGTAAATGTGGTACCAGGAGGAACAAACTTTTCACAGCTGTACTGAACAGATGCCAGAACTTTCCCCTTGTTTGTTCTTAGTTCTGGTTAGTCTTAGGAATAATGGGCTTCCTAGGGTTTCTTGTAGATGCTTATTAAAAATACGGCAAAAAATCCAGAGATACAGTGAAGCGTTCTGCTTCTTTCGTTCAGAAGGAAATGAAAAGAAAGTTATCGTAGGGATAGCATGCTAATACAGTCACCATTTTCAGTTACCACCATCCTTTTCATTCAGTTTTAGACTTCTTTTAAGAAGCAAGAAAACATCGATTTGAATCTGAAGAAAATTCACGGGAGTCTCTGAAGCCAGCCAGTAGCTAAAAGCAATAACTTTATGCTATCGGTTAGTTGATTTACAGCTTATTTTAGGACAGAGAGGAAAGGAGTGTGTCTTCAGTGCTCACTTTGTTGCCTGCCAGTCCTCCTGTTGTGGTAGAAGTCATCTTAGTTACTGGTGGTGAATCCATCTGGGTCTGCAGCAACCTCAATTCTTGCCTCCCCAGAAGAAATAATTTGACTGAGGGACATAAAGCAGAAAAAGAGACTGAGGCAAGTTTCAGAGCAGGAGCGGATGTTTATTAAAAAGTTTTAGAGTAGGAAAGAAAGGAAAGAACACTTAAAAGAGATCCTAGCGGGTAACTTGGGGTGTTTAACTGTGATTCTACGTCTTTATAGGCTGGCATCTTGCAGCCCTTTCCCATGATTCTTCCCTTCGGGTGGGCTGCTCACATGCACAGTGCCTTCCTTACCCTTGGGAAGTGAGCATGAGCAGTGTGTTTAGGAAATTGTACACGTGCCCATCTGAGGCTTTCTTCCTTTTTCTGGTGGAATGCCCCTGGAAAGTCATACTCCAACATTTTGTCTCTTAAAGCTCATGCCCAGGAAGTTGCTTCTCCCTGGTTGCATTCCATTAACACTTTAATGTTAACAGTTCTGGATCATCAGGAGATTGTCTCTCCCTGGTGGCCTAGGTGGGGTTGCTGAAGTATCATTTTTAAAGAGGCAGTGTGATAATTGTCAAACCACCACCTAATATTCCTAGTGGATGTGGGAGAAAAGCCTGCTTTTGCCCTCCTCATGCCTAACAACCTGTAACACTTCACAGTGTCCCTAAATGTCAACCTAGGAGGAAAGTGAGAAATCACAATGGAGGTGGGAAACTCGAGTGTTCTGCAGTTTAAAGAGAAATTAAAGGCAAGGAAAAATATCCTAATGAAAGTTGATGAAAATGTATAGAGAGGTTTGAAACAATCAAGCATCTGTAGATAATGGTCCTGATCTAAAAGATAAACCCAAAGAAGGGAAACACTTTTAGCAAAATGAATATCTCTAGAGATCTCTTGGGCTCAGCTGAAAGTAAAGATGGGGAATTAATGATATTCTTGGGCTACATCTTTATCAGTCAATATCTTTTGAAGATTCTCTTCCCTTCAGCATGTTTTTCCTCTCTGTATAAATCCATGCACAGTTACTTTTCTTCATAATAGTTTAGTTTTGTTTTGTTACTAGAGCTATATTATTGGAAGTTTAAGAAAGGATCTTCCCACCCACAAGAAACTGCATGTGTCTGTAAATTGTCAAAAAAAGTAGATGATTCAGTGCACAGAAATTATTCTGACAAAGAAGAAACCACTCTTTCAGAACTTAATATGTATAATGCTAGGCTGCAGAAGAAGCAATGCTTGAGGTACCAGAGGGAAAATGCATATGAATACCAGTTACTCAAGGGACTCATCATGCTGTTTCACTGATAATTAGCCATACTGTAAAAAGAGAAATTGAGGATGCTGGCATTAAAGAAAGAGGCTAAAATAATGACTGAGGAGTCAGAACAAAAGGCAAACTTTGTAAATTATTTACCTATAAATCAAAACATCATTTTTCTACATTAATATCTTTGGACTTAAGAAAATACTTGTAAAAGTTGTATTTACAAAAGATCATTTAAATGCCTTTGCATTTAAAATTCATTCTGATAATTTGCCATCTCTAACTTAGAGAAAAGGATACAACATCATAATCTTACATGACATGCTTTGCATTTTTAGCATTTATATAAATCCTTTAAAATATAAACTCCTTAAAGGCAGGCATCATAACTCTCTTGTTTATCATAATCCCTACACATAGCCTGAAAGATGTTCAGTAAATATGTGGTGAGTAAAGGAATGAACAAATGTTTTCACTTGTATTGTTGTAAAAATTACCTAAATCAATTTTCAAGTAAATTAAGACTTTAACAAATTTTTATTAAACAAATTAAATATATTTAGAAGCTACTACATCGAAATATTACATTTAAATGTGTACAATTGTTACAGAAATTTTCTCATTACATATCAATTTCTAATTTTGAAAATGAGGAATTTTTATGCTGAACTTACAATAATCTTAAGGACATAGGATTTGCAATTAAAAAGACTTAGATTCAAAGCCTGGCTCTGTAATTTGTTCAGTCACAAGAACTTAACTTTTCCAAGCTTCCATTTCCAAATCTGTAGAATATGAGTTCAACTATTTAACTTACAGTCTTACTGAGAGAAAATGAAATAATGAATGAAAGTCACTTAGTGGAGTACTTGTAATTCAATAACAATCACTGTTAAAAGTTCTTGTTAGAATGTTTTCCATATGAGAAACAGAAAAAAAATTCAGTTTAAACAAAATGCACGTATATTATCTTGTGTAAGATTATTGATAGGAACTGGAGGCAGGGAAATTCTGAGCAGAAGAGTGCAGGTCCCCTGGCGAGTGCCCCACCCTCAAGCCTGGAACAGCAACCCCAAATGAGAACCTACATTCCTTTTTTCCCACTGAATGTTGCCTTTTCCAAAATCACCCATAACCCCCGCCCACCACCGGCACCCCCATCCTGTATGCATAAAAACCATAGGCTCCACTGGCAGAGAAGAGGAGAAGAGGAGAAGCAACTGGACATCGGAGACTATGGTTGGACATCAGAGAGAAGCAGCTTGACTTCAGAGTGACGACTTGACAGTGTTGCTTCAGAGAAGAGTCCAGAGGGGAAGGCTGGATTCTGGGGGAAGCTTATCTTCCAGCTCCATTCCCTTTGCAGCTCCTCTTCCTGCTGAAAGCCACTTTCGTCGGCAATAAAATCCTCCATATTCACCAACCCTCAATTCATTTGTGCGACCTGATTTTTCCTGGATGCCAAACAAGAGCTCGGGTGCAGATGCTAAAGACTATCACACTGACCCTCTGATAGTGATGTCTGTCAATGAAATCAGGAATACAAGAGCCAAAGCAAATTTTATTTTGGGACATGAATTAAACAATGTATATGACTCAGTTTATTTTGAGGCATCAGTGACATGAGCACCTGAAAATGCTAGAAAGGTCTTGTTTGTCTTGTTATACAATCAGAAAAGAGTTTTAATGTACAATTTTTTTATTTGGTACCCGCCTGGTAGTTAAAGTCTAAAGAAAACTTAGAAAGTGAGTTGAGAAGATGGCTTCACATTTAATGTTAAGCTGAGCAAAAGTAGACTCTGCGTTAATGTTAACTCCCTCATGAACATCTTTAATAGTACCCCAGTTTGGTTCAAGCTATGTTAACATTCCAAATAGGTTGTCTTTTCATGCATCTGAACCTAGCAGAAAATTATTTTATCTTTTCCTCCAAAGAATATTGACAGAGTAACAGCAAAATAATTGAGAAATTTATGGATGAGGATGTCCTTGCAATATGATCCCTACCCCCTCAAAATCAGAAAGGCAATATTTAGTGTGTTTTGTTGTTGTTGTCTGTGTGTATGTGTTTGTTTTTGCTTTTGTGACAGGATCTCACTTTGTCACTCAGGCTGTAGTGCAGTGATGATCATAGCTTGCTGCATAGCTCAAACTCTTGGGCTCAGGGAATCCTCCTGCCTCAGCCTAACAGGTAGCTGGAACTACAGGTGTGTACCCCTATGCCTGGCTAATTATTTAATTTTAGTAGTGACAGTGTCTCACCGTATTGCCTAGGCTAGTCTCTAAATCCTGGGGTCAAGAGAGCCTCCTGCCTCAGGCTCCCAAAGAGCTGGAATTACAAGTGTAAGCCAGTGCACCTGGCCTAGTGTGTTCTAGAACAAATGACATTTTACTACCAAGAACTGCACATGCATACATATGTGTGTATACATCTAATGATATAGTAATATGAAAGAAAGGCATTAAAATTAAGTTACTATTTAAGCAGAAATTTTTACAATTATTAGACTATTATAATAAAGTTATTGTGTTGTACATTTCAATAAATAAATCATTAAATAACTCCAACAGTGAAACTGTTATTTAATATGAAATTCAAAATATGTTGTACAGAAAATAGTATAATGTATTGTTTCAAATTAAAAAATTATAAACGATTTTTCTAATCAATTATTTTTAACTCTTTTCTAATAAATGAACATTTGATTGTATCATTCTGCTTCCTGATCCCCACCATATATCTAGAACTTGTGATCTTAACTTCTTCTTTCAGGCCAAATGGAGGGAAATAATCCAGGAAGAGGAGCACATAGGAGACACCATAAGTAAAAGGGTGCAAAGTGTCTAGCTCACACTGTTTAAAGCAAACAATACTGTCAAACAGGTTGAATCAATTTGCAGACCCTAACCAATTATATGAGCAGTTCTTACTCTCTAGGCCTAGCCTAGGTAATGGGTAGGGTAGGGTTGTATAACCGGAAGCTGTGTAAACAGAGGCAACCTTGGTGTAGGAAGAAAAAGTGGATCTTATTTGTTTAATAATTGCAAAACTCTTTCCCATATATTATTTCACTTGATCCTCCAACATGGATCCTAACAACAATTTGTGAAGTAGTCTAGATACCATTAATCGTAAAAACAGAATCATAGGCCAGGCGCTGTGGCTCACACCTGTAATTCCAACACTTTAGGAGGCCAAGGCGGGCAGATCACCTGAAGTTAGGAGTTTGAGACCAGCCTGGCCAATATGGTGAAACCCCATCTCTACTAAAAAAATTAGCTGGGCATAGTGGTGGGCGCCTGTAATCCCAGCTACTCGGGAGGCTGAGACAGGAGAATTGCAAGGGTTAATCCAGGGATTGGTAGAAGTGGAGAGGCATCAGTCAAAGGATACCAAATTTTAGCTAGAAAGGATAGGATTTTAGCTACAAATCTATTATTAGAAGTTAAATTTTATCAAAACTTATGCACAGAAACACATTACAGGGCACCATTCACAGTGCAGAAAAATGTAAACAAACATAAGGACACAGTGTAAAATCAGACTGTCTGAAATTAACTGTAATACATACTGTGCTACTGTAATAATTTTGTAGCCATCTCCTGTTGCTACTGTGCTGGGCTAAAGTGTTGTGTGATGCTTAAAACACTTATAAGTGTGACACTTATCTCTATGTGGGCAGTTCTTTCCTCCAGTAAATTATCACAATAAAAAAAATGGACTCTCAGAGTTCTTACGTATTTTGTATCAAGTTTAGTGTAATACCATAAACCTTGAATAACACCATGGGACCCATAGGAAATTGAATTGCTTGATATGGACCATAGACTGAAGTTGGCTACTGTAGTTGTCTCTCATTTCAAGATAATTGAATACAGCAAAACTACTACTGTAAGAAAATAAAAGGAAATTTATGAAACTTTTGTGGCAGGCTCTGCCAACAGGTGTGAAAACTGCATAGTTTTTGCAAACTTTTTATCTTATATTGAAAATGCAGCTTTTATGTAGGTTTGGGATTGCTATAAGACATACCTGTAAATCGGCACTTTAATATGATTTGAAAACAAGCAAATGACAACTTAAGGTACGAGCTAAATGAAATATCTAAATCCAGAGTATTCAATACCAGCAAACTATGGTTTAATAATTTTAACAAGAGATTTGTCTTTAAAAAATGTCAAGCTAACAGGAGAAACAGCTTCTGCTGACCAAGAAGCAGCAGATGACTTCCAAGAGACCACTGAAAAAATCATTGAGAAGAAAGGATATCTGCCTTAACAGGTTTTTAATGCAGACAAAAGTGTACTAGTCTGGGGAAAAAAATGCCACAAAGGACATTTATTAGTAAGGAAGAGAAATTAGCATTGAGAATTTAAGGTAGTAAGGGACAGGCTAACTGTACTGTTTTAAGAAAATGCAATTTATGATCAGGACTGTCCTTATCTATAAAGCTGATAACCCCTGAGTTTTGAAGGGGCAAGATCAACACCAGCTGCTAGTCTTTTGGCTGTACAGCAAGAAGTCCTGGACAGGGAGAACCCTTTTTCTGTATTGGTTTCATTGATGCTTTGTCCCTGAATTCAGGAAGTACCTTGCCAGTAAGGGCTGCCGTACTGGCATTTTTTTTATATATTGGATAATGACCTTGACCACCCCAAACACCATGAGCTCAATGCCAAAGGTGTCAAGGTGGTCTACTTGCCCCCAAACACAGAGTATCTCATTCAGCCTCTAGATAAGGAGGTCATAGCACTTTTAAGGCTCATTACACATGGTACTCTGTGGAAAAAAATTGTCAACGCTGTGGAAGAGAACCTTTGTATAGAGAGTATCATGGATGTCTGGAAGAATTACACCCTTGAAGATGCCGTTATTGTTATAGGAAAAGCCATGAAAGTCACCAAGCTTGAAGCAATACATTTCTGCTAGAGAAAAAATGTTTTGCAAGACTTCACAAAATTTATGATACAGCCAATCAGAGAAATCATGAAAGAGGTTGTGGATATGGCAGAAAAGGTGGGAAGGTAAAGGGCTTCAAGATACAGATCTTGGAGAAATTCAAGAGCTAATAAAAACCACACCAGAGTAATTAGTAGAAGATGACTTGATGGAGATGAGTGTTTCCAAACTAGCACCAGGCAATGAGGTAGAAGGCATAGAAGAAACAGGACAATTGGGAAAAGATTCCCTATTTAACAAATGGTGTTGGGAAAACTGACTAGCCATATGCAGAAAACTGAAACTGTACCTCTTCTTTACACCTTATACAAAAATTAACTCAAGGTGTATTAAAGACTTATAAATATAAGACTTAAAACCATAGAAACTCTAGAAGAAAACCTGGACAATACCATTCAGGACATAGGCATGGGCAAAGACTTTATGACTAAAATACCAAGAGCAATGGAAACAAAAGCTAAAATTGACAAATGGGATCTAATTAAACTAAGGAGCTTCCTCACAGCAAAAGAGACTATCATCAGTGAACAGGCCACCTACAGAATGGGAGAAATTTTTTTTAATCTATCCATCTGACAAAGGACTAATATCCAGAATCTACAAAGAATGTAAACAAATTTACAAGAAAACTCCATCAAAAAGTAGGCAAAGGATATGAACAGACACTTCTCAAAAGAAGATGTTTATGCAGCCAACGAACATAAAAAAAGCTCATTATCACTGGTCATCTGAGAAATGCAAATCAAAACCGCAATGAGATACCATCTCACACCAGTTAGAATGGCGATCATTAAAAAGTCAGGAAACAACAGATGCTGGCGAGGATGTGGAGAAATAGGCTGCTTTTACACTGTTGATGGGAGTGTAAATTAGTTCAACTATTGTGGAAGATGGTGTGGCGATTCCTCAAGGATCTAGAACTGGAAATACAATTTGACCCAGCGATCCCATTACTGGATATATACCCAAAGGATTGTAAATCATTCTACTCTAAAGACACATGCACTTGTATGTTTACTGCAGCACTATTCACAATAGCAAAGACTTGCAACCAGCCCAAATGCCCATCAGTGATAGACTGGATAAAGAAAATGTGGCACATATACACCATGGATCACTATGCAGCTGTAAAAAAAGGATGAGTTCATGTCCTTTACA
The DNA here is from genome assembly GCF_024542745.1 of Macaca thibetana thibetana. Classification (NCBI taxonomy): domain Eukaryota; kingdom Metazoa; phylum Chordata; class Mammalia; order Primates; family Cercopithecidae; genus Macaca; species Macaca thibetana. The sequence continues at coordinate 56,131,363 of NC_065588.1, forward strand.
GGAACATGGATGAAGCTAGAAACCATCATTCTCAGCAAACTAACACAGGAACAGAAAACCAAACACCACATGTTCTCACTCGTAAGTGGGAGTTGAACAATGAGAACACATGGACACAGGGAGGGAAACATCACACACCGGGGCCTGTCGGGAGTTGGGGGGCTAGGGGAGGGACAGCATTAGGAGAAATGCCTAATGTAGGTGACGGGTTGATAGGTGCAGCAAACCACCATGGCACGTGTTTACCTATGTAACAAACCTGTACGTTCTGCACATGTATCCCAGAACTTAAAGTATAATAATAATAATAATAATAACAATAATAATAAAAAGAAGATAAAGCAATGCCAGAAAGCAAATTGACATTAGATAATCTGACAGAGGGTTCTGATTATTCAAGACTGCTTTTGATGTTTTTTTAATGACTTGTGCTCTTCTGTGATACAAGCACTGAAACTAAAGCAAATGGTCGAAGAAGATTAGTACTATATAGAAACATTTTTAGAGAAACGAAAGTGCAAAAATGTCAGACAGAAATTTCTGTGTAGTTTCACAAAGTTACACTGTGTGCCTGCCTTTCCTGCCTCCCCTTCCACCCCCTCTACCTCTTCCATCTCTGGCACCCCTGAGTCAGCCAGGCCAACTTCTCTTCCTCCTCCTCCTCAGCCTACTTAATATGAAGACAATGAGGATTAAGACCTTTATGATAACCCACTTCCACTCAATTAATAGTAAATATACTTTCTCTTCCTTATGATTTTCTTAATAGCATTTTCTTTTGGCTAGCTTCAGTTATTATAAGAATACAGTATATAATACATTTACAAAATGTATGTTTATCTATCATTTATGTTATCAGTAAGGCTTTCAGAGTCAAAAGAAGGCTATTAGTTTTTTAGCTATTTTAGCTATTAGTTATTTTTTGTTAATTGATAAATAAATATTACATATAATTGACTCCTGAACAACACAGGGTCCAACACAGGGGTTAGGGGGACCAATCCTCCATGCATTCCAAACTGCATACACAGAGTGTGCTGTTCAAGGGTCAAACGTATGTAATTTTTATTTGTCAATTAACAAAACAATTAGGAAAAACTATACCATGCTTTTATCATATACTTAAAAATTTGTTGAGAGTAGATGTCATGTTAAGTGTTCTTACCACAATAAAATAAAATTTTCAAAAATATTTTAGAAAACTTATGAATAATTATTAGATTTTCACTTATTAAAGGATATTCTATATTTTCCAGCAGATACTGTACTGTCTTATATGCTACTTCCTCTACAAGGGAAGATGGGAATAATTTAAATTTAAATGTTAAAACTTTATTTTGAATGAAACTAGCACGAGGTATCCTAAAAAAGGGGAGTAGAATCTCTACTACGGATAGCATAATTATTATAGGGTATTAATTCAATCGTAATAATTCATAATGTAAATAGAAATAAAATGATAATATTGATGTAAAAAATAAAGCAAGGAGAAACAAGAAAATAGACCCAGTAGAATGTGAATGGAGTCACTAATGATTACCAGTTTATATGTACCTAATATGTATTTGAGAAGAATATGTAAACCACTGTCTCATATGATTGGCATTTCTATAAATTTAACAAATTTCTTAACTATGATAATTATTCATTGTTGCTACAGTACCACATGTACATCTCTGTGCCACTTTGTTTTAAGATAAGTCTGTAATTCACAGTGAACTGGTTCTTGGGCATCAATTTATGACAAATTTATTTTCATTTGTCAGATAGCTTTAGGATAACATTATTTTAATGCACATATGTATTGTTTCATCTCCAAGTCTCATTGCCATTTTTAAGAGCTGTGAGCTGTATTATATAATTTGATATGGAAAATATTTTGGGTCAATCATTAGTTTTTTTCATGAATCTTCTGTATGGACTTTTTTTTCTACTTAAGGAAAAACATGTACATTCTGAAACTGGACATATATTAATCTACTACTACATATACTAATCTAATCTGATGGCTACTGAATATTTTAATAATAAACATGTAACTTGGAACTTTTATCCTTCAGAATTATGAAAGTAAACAATTTAGGGTAGAGTGTAAAGAGGTATCTAGCATAGTAGTTAAGCTAAAATCAATCCATCTTTCTATCTGCCTATCTACATAGCTGCACATTTATCTCTCTGTTGAAGTCTGTTCTTTATATATCATTGGAAACATTTGAGGGTCATTAAAATAGGACCCCATTTTCTTGTTCACTGAATAAGATTTACTTCATCTTTATGGGCATTTTTCTTAAAACCTCTTGACAATAGTTAGGGATACAAATAAACATGATAAGTTATATCCTTGAAATTCTTATTTTATCGGTTATTTGCCAGATACTTTTAATTTTATCATTTGCCTTTAGAATACAGTTTTTTATTTATGTCCCAATGTTTCTTTACAGATTGGTGAACCATGAAAAACAATATTTATACTTCAAGAAAAGTAACAGTTTTATTAATGAATGTAAATAGACATCTTTCTTGTGATTTATGTTATTAAGGCACAATAGTAAATATTTTATAAAATATTTGTAGGCTATATTTGAGATAAATTCAGGGGAAAATATTTTATTTCAGAATGCTCTGATGCTGTGCCTCTGAGAGACAGAACAATGCAATGGTGTGTTTAGGGTAACTTATACAATATTAAAGGCTATCTTTTCTGTAAAATTATTTTTGGTAAGTTCATATAAACAGTCTTTTTTCTTCCTTAAATTGCACTAGTAACTAATATTAGCATGACATTTTAAACCTAGCAATTACGTTTTTCTAATGAGATTTATGTATGGATCAAAAATAGATGGCCTCTGATCTTCATGGCCATAGAGAAAATAAATGTGTTTCTTGTGAACACCCTGGAATTTTCCCAGTTTTGTGGATCACATTAATTTAAAAATCTGTCATAGATCTTAGTGTCTGAGAAATACACAGAAACTATACCCCATTATTACAAGAACAAAACAGTTCAAACTTGGCCCTGTGAAACTAAAGTAAATCTAAACTTGAGACTTTTATGTAGAGTGCAGACAAAAAGCATTGGCATTTCCAGGAGTAAATCTAGATTTTGTTGCCTCTAAAGATTATACCATTTGGGAGAAACTGTTTGAGAAAAAGAAAATATGAATATGTCTTACCTTTCAAATTTTATTAAGCCTATGACCATGTGAACACATCTCTAGGTCTTCCCAGGTCCTTGGAAGTGACCTATGAAAGTGCAGGGCTCTGGAGATTAAGCTGCATTTCATAGTAAACCCACAATTGCATATAAAGTAATCTCTTCTTATCTGTGGGAGATATGTTCCAAGACCTTCAGTGGTGGCCTGAAATCACAGATAGTACTCAACACTATATGCCCTTAAAATAGGCACAAGAAGAGATTAACAACAATTCATATAAAAGAACAATCATATACTTAAATAAAAGATATGTGAATGTGGTCTCTTATTCTCAAAATATCTAACTGTAGTATACTTGCCTTTTATCTTCTTGCAATCTGTTAACCTGATAACCAAGAGGGCTGCTAAGTAACTAATGGGTAGGTAATCTATACAGCATGAATACACAGGGCAAAGGAAAGATTCACATCATATCCCAAACAGGTTGAAGCAGGACAACACGAGATTTTATCATGCTACTGCATAATTTAAAACTTATGAATTATTTATTTCTGCAATTTCCATTTAACATTTTTGGACCTTTGTTGACCACAGGTAACTGAAACACTGAAAGTGAAACCTTGGGTAAGAGGGACTACTGTAATAAAAAGACCTGAAGCCAGGAGCAGATTGGTGAATGGTTTCATTGTTGTTAGTGAAATATATTGTAACATTGTGCATGGATTCTTCTGTTAAATATTAAACCAAGTGTATTTTTTAAACAACTAGTCTTCAAATACTTTAAATATTAAAAAAATTCACATATGTCTTGACAATATGATATTTAATTGAAGAAGTTACTGCAAAATGTACTTGTGTTTACAGGTAGAATATTTGAAAACTTTTTGATCTCCACATCCTTTAGGATTCAGTGAAGCTTTACTCAATCAGAATCATTCCTAGGAACATGGAACTATTTATTGTTAAATACTTGGTTGATAAGATTTAGCTTTCTTTTTTCGTCTTCTGTTTTAGAGGCATTTATGTTCTCTCAAAGTCTGATGGTTAGGTTTCTAACTTTTCCAATATTTGGATTGGTAAACGTACTACTTAAGGTACGTAAATGCTTTATTATTGGTAATGGCACATATAAAATCTCAATGCATTTATATAACTCTCTAGTAATTGGTTATACAAAGACTATAGAAAATAGTGATTTACCACAGACTCCCTTTTACACCTGAATCTATTTGTTCAACTCTTTTATTACTGTTGCGTTGTATGGCTCATATAAATTTTATTTAATTTTTCTTTCTAACTAATCACAATGATACCAAATTGTAGTATATAGTCTTATTTGTAGCATAGATTGCTCTCTGAAAATATGTACCATGAGTACATGTGTAAATCAATGAACATCAACTTAAACAGTAGCTATTTCATGTGAACCACACACATTCTTGGCAAGAAACAGAAGAATGCCTGAGGCCCAGGCATAATTCCTTGGAAATGACAATGCCAAAATGCCCAAGGAAACACTTAGCAGGGCTACTCATTTGTTTTCACATATTTATCTATTTGATCCCTTGGTTTCAAGCTTCCAAACAGAAATTCAGAGCATTTTCATGTTATCTGGGCGTCATCCCATATTGACTAAAAGAGCAGTCCTAAACATGGTCATTTTATGGGAGAAATAAGTAGCACATGGTGTTTATGCAATGTTATATATGATTTTACTCATTATGCCCATTGTATTAAGGGGATTCCATCTTTCTTTGGGCCCGTATCAGGCTACCACCCTATAGAATGAATGGCATACTTAAGCTCTGGCTGAATTGTTCTCTAATATAATCTGACTCAAGGAGAACAAATGGAGTGGGTCTTTGTCATCCTCCTGTGTCATATGAATTTTCTCTGTTTCTGGAGTCAAAATTGTTCTGTTTTTCACCTGCTATTTGAGAAATTTTTTACAATTTTCATATCATAAGCCAGAATAAAATGGGATGAGTAAGGAGCCTTTCTTTTTATACACTCTCTTGAAACTCTTCATGAAAAGTTTTCTTATTGTTTCATTTTAGCTTGAATATCCAAATGGAATGTGTTAAGATAAATTCATAATTACATTTCTTTTATTATACTATTTATATAGTTATGACACATTGTGAATTGAATGAAAGGTCTTATAAAATTCTGAAAAGCTGTGCTGTTGCTTTATTTATATCTCTAAAATTATCTCTAAAATTTATATCTCTAAAATTATCCACTGACTGCAAATTGTCCATAAGGAACATATTCAGTGTAAAACAATCATTCCCAGAACTAAAAAAGGTCTAAAAATTTCTTTTGAATTTTCTTTCTACTACAAATTTTTACATAAGAACAGAAACAGTAACTTCTTTCTAAAACAACAATGGAATCTCAATATCAAAATTAGTCAGGCTAGTACAGCCTAGCTGCTTGGGAGGCTGAGCTGGGAGGATCACATGAGGTCCAGAGTTTGAGACTGCAGTGCACTATAATAGTGCCTAGGAATAGCCACTGTACTTCAAGCTGGGCATCATAATGAGACTTCATCTTTCTCAAAAAAAAAAAAAAAAATCTGATGCTCAATATCAATCATTTAAAAATAAATGAATGATCATGGGATAGAAAAATGGTAAATTCTGTATTTAGTCTATATTTGAACTTATATTTTTGTTACATCTCTGCAAATTATTTTCATGGGTTTAAGTATTTCAATTCATTTTATTTTTATTTGCAAAACCATTGCACATATATCTAATTTTTAAAAATTTTTCTGGGATCATAAGACACTACATGGTTAAAATATTCTATTATAATACTGTTATAGCAGATTCCAACCAAAATAAGATAATTACTAAATAAAATGTAAACATTTGACTCGAAATGTGTCTTTTAATGAAATCAGTAGCCATACTGTGTATCTATAGATGAATATTTTTTAGTGCTAGCTAAGCAGATACAGGTTTTTGTCTCCATTGTATTTCTTTCTTGGTTTTTAATTGAGGTACAGGCTGAGTAACTTGTTCACATAATAAAGTAGATGACAGTGGAAAGTATTTTATTTTCAGTGTTAGTCAATTATTTGAACTTGCCAAAAATCACATAATGGTTTATTATCAAATGTTATTTGTAATGATCTGTGGGCTGACAATTCATTTGAATTGTCCTCAATATTGTGAAAAGCAGAAAATTGGAAACCATCTGATTAACAAAAAGATTATTTCTAGTCAATAAACTTAGCATTTCTGAGAAGTCTATCAAAAACATTTACCAAAACTTAAGAAATGAAAATAACTATACTGCCCTTTTATCATTTAGAGGCAAAAAATCAAAAAATTGGAATACAGGTATACTTCTACTTATTGCATTTCACTTCATTGCACTTAGCAAATATGGCATTAATTACAAATTAAAGGTTTGTGGCAAACTTGCCTTCAGAAACTCTGTTGGCACTATTTTTCCTGGCAGCATGTGCTGACTTTGTGTCTTGTGTCACATTTTGGTAATTCTCACAGTATTTCAAAGTCTTATTATTATTATATCTGTTATGGTTATCTTTGATGTTGCTATTGTAATTGTTTTTGGGTGCCATGAACTGTGCCCATATAAGAGGGTAAGTTTAATGTTGTGTGTGTTCTCACTGCTCCATAGACCAGCTGTTCTGCTATCTCTTCCCCTCTTCTAGGGCCTCTCTATTGTCTGAGATGTAACAGTATTGAAATTAGGCCACTTAATAAACCTACAGTGGCCTCTAAGTGTTCAAGTGAAAGGAATAGTCGCAAGTCTCTCATTTTAAATCAAAAGCTAGAAATGATTCACCTTTATGAGAAAGGTGCTGAAAGCACAGGCTGAAAGCTAGGTCTCTAGCACTAAAGTTAGCCAAGTTGTGAATGCAAAGGAAAAGTGAAGAAAGTTTTAGAAGTTTAGATACAAGATCAAACCACCCACAACATTCCCTAAGCCAGAGCCTAACCCAGAGCAGGGCCCTAACTGTCTTCAATTCTATTGAAGGTAAGGAACCTGCAGAAGAATAGTTTGAAGCTAGTAAATGTTGATTCATGAGGTTTAAGGAAAGAAGCCATCTTGCTAACATAAAAGTGAAAGGTGATGCAACAAATGCTGATTAGAAACTGCAGCATTATCCTGAAGATCTAGCTAAGATCATTGATGAAGGTAACTACAGTGAACAACAGATTGTCAGTGTTGATGAAATAGCCTTCTATTGGGAGGAGATGCTATCTAGGACTTTTATAGGTAGAGAGCAGAAGTCAATGCTTGTCTTCAAAGCTTCAAAGGACAAGCTGACTCTCTTGTTAGGGGCCAATGAAACTGGCGACTTTAAGTTGAAGCAAAGCTCATTTACTATTCTGAAAATTCGGGGGCCCTTAATAATTATGCCAAATCTGTTCTGCCTGTGTTTTAGAAATGGAATAGCAAAGTCTGTATAATAGCACATTTGTTTACAGCATAGTTTGCTAAATATTTTAAGCCCACTGTTGAGACCTGCTGCTAAGAAGAAAAGTTCCTTTCAAAATATTACTGCTTACTGACGATGTACCTGGGCCACCCAAGAGTTCTGATAGAGATGTACAAGGAGGTTAATATTGTTTTCATGCCTGATAATACAACATTCATTCTGTAGCTCATGGATAAAGGAGTCATTTCAACTTTCAATTCTTAAAATTTAGATACATTTTGTAAGCTACCAGCTGCCATACTTATGATTCCTCTGATGGATCTGGGAAAAGGAGATGGAAAACTTTCTGGAAAGGATTTGCTGTTCTAGATAACATTACAATCATTCATTATTTATGGGAAGAGGTCAAAATACCAACACTAACAGGAGTTTGGAAGAAGTTGATTTCAATCCTCATGGGTGACTTTAAGAGGTTCAGGACTTCAGTGAAGTAAGTAACTGCAGATGTTGTAGAAATGGCAAGAGAACTAGAATTAGAAGTGGAGCCTGAAGATATGACTAGATTGCTGCAGTCTTATAAAATTTGAATCAAGGAAGAGTTGTTTCTTATGGATGAGCCAAGAAAGTGGTTTCTTGAAATATAATTTACTCCTGAAGGAAATGCTGTAAATATTGTTGATATAACTGGAAAAGATTTGGAATATTACATAAACTTAGTTGATAAAGCAGTGGCAAGGTTTGAGAGAATTGACTCAAATTTTGAAAGTTCTGCTGTGGGTAAAATGCTGTCAAATGACATCACATGCTACAAAGAAATCTTGCATGAAAGGAAGAGTCAACTGATGCAGCAAACCTGTTCGTCTTATTTTAAGCAATTGCCAACGAGGTACAATGGCTCACACCTATAATCCCAGCATTTGGGGAGGCTGAGGTGGTAGTATCACTTGAGCCCAGGAATTCAAGACCAACCTGGGCAACATAGCAAGGCCCCATCTCTACGAAAAAAAAAAAGAATAGCCAGGCGTGGTGGCACACACCTGTGGTCCCAGGTACTAGGGAGACTTAGTTGGGAGGGTCTCGAGTCTCGGGGGTCAAGGCCTCACTGAGCTATGATCAATCCACTGCACTCCAGCCTGGGTGACAGAGCAAGACCCTGTCTCAACAACAACAACAAGATTGCCACAGCTACCCCAGCCTTTAGCAACTGCCACCCCGATCAGTCAGCAGCCATCAACATCAAGACAGGACCCTCCACTAGAAAAAGACTGAAAATCACTGAAGGCTCAGATTATCATTAAATGTTTTAGCAATAAAATATTTTTAATTAAGTTATGTGCACTTTTTGGATATAATTCTTTGCACACAATATAGTGTGTGAAGTGTAAACATAACTTTTATATGCACTGAGAAACCAAAAAATTTGTGACTCACTTTATTGCAATATTTGCTTTATCAAGGTTCTCTGGAACCTCACCTGCAATGTCTCTGGGGTATATCTTATATAATATGTGTTATATATATTCTCTACATGTATAATTATTAATTTCCTTCAGCTCTTCAGGTGAACTTTACCATGTTATGGACATAATTATATTCTTTTTATACAACTAGTACAATTTACATTGATTTCTTCCCTCCAAACCCTGTTGTTTTTATAGAGCTTTCATGTGGCCTTTTTAGAGTTTTATGTTGATTGCTATTATAAATGCAAACTTTTGTATTCTGTGTTTTTTTTTTTGTTTTTTGTGTGTGTGTGTGTGTGTTTGTTATCTCTTTCTGAAATTGTGTGTTATTACCAATATTCTTTCAAAAGATATTGTGGAGTAATAAATAATATTAGGCATTGACGTTTAATTTTACATTTTTTTTGCAGAATAAAAATCATAGTTATATTTGTATAAAAGGATATGGGTGCATTGATAAATGAATCTCAATGTGTTTTATATATGATCCATGTAAAAATTCTCAAATACAATACACTTGGAAATTCTTAACACCATAGTATTAGCTAAAAAATTTTTAGGCCAAATATTTGATTGAAAATTCTGACCTAACATAGTATTTATTTCCTCCAAATAGTGACCCTAGTTTCAGATGAAATACAATTTTACTTTAAGAATGAAATGTCAAAGCAAGCCATTTATACATTGACAAGTCCCATAAAATACTATGGAATTTCATTGAGTCTAAGATAGTCTCAATTGTTAAGTTGCACTGTTATTTTATAGTATACCAAGAAAGAAAATAATGCTGTCATTGAAATAAAACAGTTTCTCAACATTTAGAATTTTTATAACTACCAAGAGAACTTTTTTAGACTTAAATGCAGATTATTTTAATAATTTTAATCACTTGTGAATATTTTATGTATATGCACACACAGACATACAATGGAAAATATACATTAAAAAATTGGTAAGACATTCCTAAACCTTCTTCCCTTTCACTATCTGACTCTTCTAAATTACTTTGGAGTCTGAGTTTTCAACATTCACATCTCACACCTAAGCTTATTCTTTTTGTCAGTGTGCAATATATTTTAACAGCGAGATCCACCATTTTTTCTAGTAATTTCATCCAAAGAGCTGCACCCAATCTTTAAGTTTTGATGTTGCTATTTATTCTACCTTACTAGAATGTGTCAACAGAAGATCTTTCAGGCAAAAATCAGGATCCATGTTTATATTCGTTTTTCAAATGCTCCTTAAAAGGTTCTATTGAAATGTGATTAAGCATTGTCCAATCGAGCCACAGGAAATAATAAGCAAATTCAAACATGCATCGTCCATGATAACAACATTACTACCATGACTGCCTCTTGATGAACCTAGATTGGAAGAAGTCATTAGGTGTAAGACATCCTTATTGCTAATATGATAGGATGTGAAAACAATAGGTGTCCCAGAATCAACAAATTATGGTATTAAAGAAAAATCATTGTTGAAGATAATTTTAAAAAACAATTTCAGCTCTAATTAATGGCATATGTATGTGTATACACATATTATTCTCAAAAATAAAATTTTAACAGACAAGTCATTTATGTAATTCCTTGATTTTTTATTACATAAATTTACCTGTATCTGTTAAGATATTTTGGATATTTTAGCTATGTTCTATTGAAAAACTTTTCCATCAAGATTTGAATGATTATGGTTGTGACAAAATATATGTTAAACACTTCTAATTTATTATTTCATGTGCTTTTATACATAAGACTGAAAATAACCTCTCAAACTGATCATTTGTGAAGTATTGGAAAGTTCTCATTATATTTTATGTGAACTAATATTTCTCCTCTGACCATTAAAATGTGCTTTCTTGCCTTTCCAAATGATTGGATGTTAAAGATAAACAAATAAATGACAATAGCAACTGAGTATTTCTTTATCTCCTCTCTGCTCTAGGTCCTATAAGTAGTGTTTTGGTGAATAAATACGGCAGCCGGCCGGTGGTGATAGCAGGAGGCTTATTATGCTGTCTTGGAATGGTGTTGGCCTCCTTCAGTAGCAGCGTGATCGAGCTGTACCTCACTGTGGGATTCATTACAGGTAAGTCGTTTAGTCTTCCGTTTATTCTTAACTCTTCTGTTGTTTTCAAAACTCTATGAGAAGAATGAACAATAGAAAATTCTTATTTTCTTTGAATTTACTTTTTTTAAACAATGCAGTTTTAAAGTATTTCCATCTAGTACATTGAAATGAAATTCAAGCTATATAATGGCCAAACATTTCATTTTTAAAAAAATAAAGTTATCAGACAAGTTACATATTATCACATAAATTTAAAATAAAACAGCTGTAGTTTTTTTTTTTTTTTTTTGCTTTTTTGCTTTTTACTTTTCAGCCAGTGGAGATGGTGTTGTTGGACATAGACTTTCTGATGTAAATAAATACCTTAATTATTATAAAACTTATTTTCATGAGTTATTTCCATTTGCAGTATCTATCTGACTTTCCACTCATAATATGTTAAAATTATGCCAGAGAGATATTTTCTGGATGCACTGATTTAGCTTCAACAATAAAATTATTGTTGCTTGTTCCGATTAGTGGTAGAGCTCATTGACTCTGTTCCTTCTTTTTCTTATTGAAATGATCCTGTTTAAAAGCTTGGTGAGCCACATTTTCTTCTAACACAAGTATTAAAAATGACCTACTGTCACTTGATCATAGTTGTTTCTCATGCACATATCTATTGACTCAAACTGACAACAATATGTACACTTCAAAAATCACTTTTTTATTAGTCTAAATAAAAAATTGCATTACAAATTTATATTCAACATATTAGGAAAAATTGGACTTCAATATATAAAGAGACGGAATCTTTCCTTTCTGCCCAGAGATAAAAAGGCAAACATATTTACATTTGTGTAATCTTACACTCATGTATCATTTGGTGAAAAAAATGTATTGAGGCGTACAATAATAGTGATGTTAAAATCTTTCTCTTTACAATCTATCCACATCTCTCTCATTTTTTGGTATAACAAAATGCATTTAATATTATAAATGAAAATCATCTTATATCTAAGCATTGTCATAGCGAAGAGAGTGCCTTTTCTTTTGTGTAGAGAAATTGACCACTGCATTTGACTGTAGAAGTCGGGATGGGCCTACAAGTAGGGAAAAGATGATTTTGTTATTTCCTGTAGTGCAGATATAAATGGCATTATTGGTGTTCCAACTTACAGTTGTATTCTTTGCGTCTCAAATACTTTGATGCCCCCAAAGTTAATTATTAAGTCCATCTATGAGGGATTTACTTTAAATCATTATCAGCAAATACTTTGACTTCAGTTTCCAAAAGTAGACAGATCTAGCATTTAAACTTGACACATATTATCTGTGTGATCATGGGTACGTTAACCTCCTTATACCTAAGTTTCTTTATCTATAAAATTAGATAAATAATAGGTCTTTTTAAAGGAGTTATTAGAATGATTAATGTAAAAAATGAATACATAGTACTTTACAGTGTACCCAGAATTTTGCTGTTCATAAATAAATGTTTGCAAATAATCACAATGCCATTTATTTAACATCTTACAGTTCTAGAACTTACTTTATTTTGGCAAAATCTTTTTGTGTTGTTAGGTGAAGTTGAGGTCAGGAAGTCTAAGTGTTTTGCCCAGTAATATAAAATAGGTACTTTTTTGGAGCAGATCAGTTCTACTTATTTCAGGTCTATGTTCGTTTTACCATGCCAGAATGAGAAAGAGATGGCAACTATTTCCAAATGAAAATATGGATTAACATTTGAAGGCAAAAGTTCCAGGCAACAGAATGGGGAAAATGATATAAGATAAAAAAAAACTTAAGCTCTGAACCATAATACCTGGATTTTAGTTTGGGTTCTTCCACTTACAAGCTACTTGACCACAGGCTGGTCAGTTTTGTTATTTATAAATCGGATTTAATTACACTCATTCTGCATTTCTCACAGGTATGGCTGAGGTATAGTGTTAGAGAACATGCTATTCTGTTACTCGCCAAAGCATGTTCTTGTTCCTTCCTGTCAGCTTTTAGGGGTCCTCTTACTTATAGAAAATGTCTGTATTAAAGGGTTGGAGTATTGTACACAGACCTGTGTATTTCACAACTGGAATACTTAACCACTTTACAGAACTGTTTCAATTTAGGTAAATTTGTAAATATAGAAGAACTCTTACCTCTCTAGCCCCTAAAATAAATATAGAGTAATGCCTAGTTTAAGGAAAAACAACAGATAGTTATATAAGTCAATTTTATGTAAATCAATATACTTTTTTTTTTTTTTTTTTTTTTCTTTTGAGACAGTCTTGCTCTATTGCCAGACTGAAGTACAGTGGTGTGATCTCGGCTCACTGCAATCTCTGTCTCCTCAGTTCAAGCAATTCTCTTGCCTCAGCCTCCCGAGTAGCTGGGATTACAGGCACCTGCCACCATGTCTGGCTAATTTTTGTATTTTTAGTAGAGACGAGGTTTCACCATGTTGGCCAGGATGGTCTCAATCTCCTGACATCGTGATCCATCTGCCCCAGCCTCCCAAAGTGCTGGGATTACAGGCGTGAGCCACCGCGCCCGGCCTCAATCAATGTACTTTTTAAAGGACCTTATTTATTACAATCGCTCAGTAGTACTTCAGTGAGCTACAAGAGGTAATTAATTTTCCAAAGGTGACACTCAACACTGCCAAGGAGCTCCCTAGACAGTGGGGACTTTGGCTCATATAAACAATCAGCATTAATCCCTGAATTAAAAACTATGTTTCAAGCAAAAAATTCCTTTTTACTTAGCACACATGTGCATCTATATACATTAAATGTGGAATGTGAGGGATGTAGAGCATGAAATTAATGGCATACATTCATTACTCTTTTTGTTATTTGCATGGTGTTCAAACAAACGTTTGTAGGGAGACATAAGATTGTTACAAATTATGACCTTTTTAGTTTGTTTATAATTCTTCAATGCCAAAAGGAAAGTATTCACACCTTTATATTGCCCTCTTGCTCACAAGGAAGAAATCTATTCCATATATGTGTATATAAGTATATGTCAAGAGGAAAGGATCTGTGTAATTAAATGATTTTAATTGAGAACTAATAATTTTGTCCTAGTTTCAACCTATTGTATGACTGTTGATACATCAGTAGAAATTCTTAGTTTTATTTTTGTGCTTTAAAATTAAAGGAATATGAAACTGTCATTTCAAGTGTTCAATTATGAAAACCTTTTTATTTTTGTGCAATTACATTTATAATAATCAAAATGTACTATCTCTTATTGCATTTTTAATTCTGCCTTTCCCCCTTGAATGTAAATTTTGAGGAGTAATTTCTTTTGTGAGTGCCATAATGTGTTTGTGTTTTCCCCCACTTTTGTTTTGTTCTTTTTAGGTTTAGGTTTAGCCTTCAACCTGCAACCCGCCTTAACAATAATTGGCAAATACTTCTATAGGAAGCGACCCATGGCAAATGGATTGGCCATGGCAGGAAGTCCTGTTTTCTTAAGTTCATTGGCTCCTTTCAATCAGTACCTTTTTAATACTTTTGGCTGGAAAGGAAGTTTCCTGATTTTGGGAAGTCTACTTTTGAATGCCTGTGTGGCTGGGTCCCTCATGAGACCCCTTGGACCCAGTCAAACCACTTCTAAGTCTAAAAATAAGACTGTCACAACAGAAGACGATTCAGGCCAGAAGAAAATCAAACCGAAGAAATCAACTTGGGAAAAAGTTAATAAGTATTTAGATTTCTCCCTTTTTAAGCATAGAGGATTTCTGATATATCTGTCTGGAAATGTCATTATGTTCCTAGGTTTTTTTGCCCCCATTATATTCTTGGCTCCATATGCTAAAGACCAGGGAATTGATGAGTACTCGGCAGCTTTTCTGCTATCTATTATGGCTTTCGTTGATATGTTTGCTAGGCCTTCTGTAGGATTAATTGCAAACTCCAAACATATTCGACCTCGAATTCAGTACTTCTTCAGTTTTGCAATCATGTTCAATGGAGTGTGTCATCTCTTGTGCCCGCTGGCACAGGACTACACAAGCCTGGTATTATATGCTATATTTTTTGGCCTTGGATTTGGGAGTGTTAGCAGTGTTCTCTTTGAAACTCTCATGGACCTCGTGGGTGCACCAAGATTTTCCAGTGCCGTCGGACTTGTCACAGTTGTGGAGTGTGGCCCAGTTCTTCTTGGCCCTCCTCTTGCTGGTAAGAACATTTTTCATCAAGAAAAATATAAAGCATAAAATTAATAACCATTAACTGAGACTTTATATACAGATTTTTTTTTTTTTTTCTCGAGACGGAGTCTCTCTCTGTTGCCCGGGCTGGAGTGCATTGGCGCGATCTGGGCTCACTGCAAGCTCCGCCTTCCAGGTTCCCTCCATTCTCCTGCCTCACCCTCCCAAGTAGCTGGGACTACAGGCGTCCGCCACCATGCCCAGTTAATTTTTTTTTTTTTTTTTTTTTTTTTGTATTTTTAGTAGAGATGGGGTTTCACCGTGTTAGCCAGGATGGTCTCGATCTCCTGACCTTGTGATCTGCCCACCTCGGCCTCCCAAAGTGCTGGGATTACAGGCTTGAGCCACCGCGCCTGGCTATATACAGATTTTTAAATGTGTTTTATAATACTAATAGCCTGAGGGAATATGGGCAGGCTAATTTTAGGTTTTACTATAAACTTAAAAATTTCATAATTAGTCAATTTTAGACCTAAATTTGTTTCAGAACCTGGACCTATGAACTTAAGAACTTATGTTAGACTGATAATTAGCATCATAATCTTCAGGATTTTTATCTACTTCAGTTGTTTTGGTCTCTTAAAAATATATCAGAAAAAAATGCTATTTTATCTTTATCATTGGTGAACAATTTCTTAACTGTTTATATTGAAATGAGCCAAAAATGTAAAATATTCTCTCTAAAGGTCAGAATCTATTTTTTAATAGAGTACATTAGATATATTAATTTGAAATTTGTTACATGCTGAGAAAATACATTTATAATATCACTGATAGGAATATATTCATGTATATATTACATATAGAGAAAGACAGGGATGACTGAAAATTTATTCAGAGGTTTTTTGGGTGCCACTTATGTTCCATGTTTATAAATTGGAAAGATTACCTTCAGATTTTAAAATCTGAAATATTTTCAAAATGCCAATAAAAGTGTCTATGCTAAATTATTCAGTAAAAAGATGCAGTACATGTTTAGGGCATGACCAAAGAGTACCCTCACAAATTGAGAAGATGGTCTGATATTTAAGAGAGAGAGAGAAATAGATAAAATAGTCATCACAGAAGCATTAGAGTTTTGTTAGAATTGCTTGTGGTTATTTTATAGTTTCCTTCTGAATTACAGTGGTGAATGCTTTAAGGAATAAATTATGCCCTCTGAACTTCTGGTTTAAAGACATGTATAAGAGCATTTTGAAGTTAAAACTTCGTTTCGTCTTAGACTTTAAATGTTATAAATATTACGTTCTGTTTGTGCACCAGCCTTTGCCAGCAACCACTGTATATTGTTTTGGTTAATACTTGACTTAGACTCTTGGCCTGCTCTCTCATGGTCAGAGTCACTGCCAGGCTAAATGTAAATTTTTCCATTATTTAGTCAGTTTTTAAACTGTTTTCTACATGACATCAAGGAACCATTCTGAAAGTGTAAAAATTCATGTTTAATTTGTTAATTTTAATGACATCATTGACTTTTTGATGGTAGTTGGTATATCTCTCAATATAAATATACCATGACATCAAAACAATTGTCAATAAAGAGTGAAAGCCAGTAGGTCTTATTATTTATCAGGCAGTTGATTTTGTTACATAAGATAAGCACGACCGGTCCTTCTTTTCATATAGTATTAGTTTGATCAAATGAGTTTTAGAGCCTATTCATGATCCACACAATTCTTAGTGTTAACAGAGAAGTCACCATGCATGAGGGGATGAAAAAAGAATCAAGTCCAAATACATTGTGGGGATAGACTCTAAGAATTAAAATAAAGGAATCTTATGTGGCCACTCCCACCTGAGCAGATAATGTGCATTAATATTTTTAAAAAACAGTTTCAATATTTTTGAATGCTTATTGCATTAACATTGCCAAACCGTGTGCCACTGGTAGCAAATGGCAGTAATTGATTTTAGACCTATTGTTGAAACTCTCAGACTGTAGCCATTATATATCCATTTTTTCATTCCATATCTGCCATCTGCTACCCTTAATATTTCTTGACTTTTTTTTTTATTATACTTTAGGTTCTAGGGTACATGTGCATAATGTGCAGGTTTGTTACATATGTATACTTGTGCCATGTTGGTGTGCTGCACCCATCAACTCGTCTTGACTTTTAGATTGACTTCTCCTCTATAGTATTTGATTATTGCTAGAACTGCCTGGCCCATAGTAGGCACTGAGTTAATATTTTTGAATGATTGAATATTATTGCTGTTATTTCTGACATAGTTGCAGCATAGCAATGAAAAGTAGGGAGTGTGTGGTTTCTATTTCATATTTGTTTTTTTCAGACTATACTTTCACTGCTCCTCTCAGAAAGAATTGAAGCTTTAGTTCTGAAAAGCATATCTGGTTTCTTGATGACGCTAAAAAATTCTTAAAACATTTAGAAAGTATGCTGATGTGGCAGCCCAAAGTGGTGTTCACTCTGATGGGCCATGGATCTAATGCTTTTATATTTAGAAGTATAACAATCATTGTAGAAATAGAAATATTTGACTCAGGTTAGGAAGGAAAATTAAAATTATGCAATTTTTGTTATGTTTATGAATATATCATGCTTACTTAAAACCATTCTACCATCTACCTGATTAAAACAGAAAATTTTGTTCAAATAGGTAATATATTGCAAGTAGACAAAGTTAATGTTGAGCCGCTGACTAGATTCTAGGGAGAATGTTATGGATTCTGACTAAACAGACTGGTTAGAAAGTTGTATATCAGAGTCACTTGGAATACATATGCTAATTTATGTAGATTTGTATACACTAAATTTTGCTGTTAATAATTACTAAGAATTAGATGCCTGCATAAGCAAGAGACAAAACTAAATATAAGCTGACAAAATTTTAAAAGTCAGTAAACGTCTAGATTAAATGGCACCAGGTTAAATTTTAAATGGTCTCAATAATCAAATGGAACAAGTAGTTTTTTACTGATTAGTTTGCCCTTAATAATTTAGACTCAGATAAAGTAAGAAACTGGGATTAGCTCAAATAGTGTTACACTTAACCAACAGGTTAGGTGAAGCCATTCTGCAGAGTAGTTAAGAATAAGTCCAGACAGACTTCAATTAAGAGTCTAGATTCTACCACTAACGAGCTACGTAACCATGCCCAGATTACTTCACAGTACTCCTTGTAAGGATAGAGTGAGATATTACAGATAAAATTCTTAGGCTAGTATGGAGCATAGAGAAAACACTTAGTAAATATTAGACACTGTTAGGAACCATGTAAAAGTCTTTAGGTTTCTCCTAAAGAAAGTAATTTTTCTCTGTTGAAGAGAAAAGGAAGCATGGAAAAGGTGAAGCAATCCTAACATGTGTACTGTAAATAGAGATATCTGTATTTACATGTATGGATATAAAAATATACCTCACTCTTGTATGTATTAATATATACACACAAAAAATATATACCTAACTTGTCTTGTTTGTATATCTTAGTGGGAGAAATAATTTTTAGTAAATTTAATGTACTGGTAATATAATACTGTGAGTGTCTCTGCATACCTTTACTAAGCATATATAGAAGTCATAATCTAGATTTTTTTATTTTTAAAGTCTTATTTGATATTAATTTAAATAAGAGGAATATACTTTGAAGAATAATTTATTTGAAATTTTTATCATTATATGACTGTTTTATGATGCCAACTTAAAAAGATGCTCTTTGTCTTCTAGGTAAATTGGTGGATATAACTGGAGATTATAAATACATGTACATGGCCTGTGGGGCTATTGTGGTAGCAGCAAGCGTGTGGCTGCTCATTGGCAATGCTATCAACTATAGATTGCTTGCAAAGGAAAGGAGGGAGCAAAGTGCAAGAAAGACAACCAGAGAATCGGAACGCTTGAGCAAATCTAAACATTCGGAAGATGTTAATGTCAAAGTTTCAAATCCACCGAGTGTAGCCTCAGAAAGAGAAACTAATATTTAACAAGAATCACATCTCTGATTTCAGTGTTTATTGCTTTCCCTAGCAGTTTGTTTTTCATTTTGTTTTTTTAAAGTATTGGAAAAGTTTTTAGCTGAAATGAGGAGTCACAATTAAGGATGAAGATGATATTTTCCTCAATGGCAAATTTTAAATTAGTTTTAAAACTTATTTGGGTAAATTTTGAGATTATGCATAGAAAGAATCCATGCTACAGGTTTATTTCCATACCTGACTCTGGATGTGGTGGTGAAAATACTAATTTTAAAGTCTCCCAGTGACTTTCGGTCTTGGTTATGTGGAAAGTTCTGAATTTCAAACCCCTAGTTTAAGTAGGTAGAAGGAGGATGCCTAATCCTACAAAGTGATCCTTAATACATTTCATTTTTTTGCTTGATATTAATGTATGAGATAGAGATGAGAGACAATTAATTATCTCCTCTTACACACAAACACACATACTCCCACATGCTTACCCACATGTACACAGAGTGTCTGGAGAATAAAAAACAAATTAAAAAGAAGCGATAATTTATTTTTAAGGTAAAAAATCCATGAAGACAAAAGAAACATATGTCTGTGTGCTACTTTACAATGTTAGTTTTAAAGATAAGCACATGGGTAAAAATGAGGGTGATCCTTATTCAAAAATATATCTGACTGCTATAAAAATATTTGCATATATAAATTTGACAAAGAAAAGAAAATCAATGTTAAACCATTAAATCTGAGCACTGTTAGACTTGATTAATCCATGAGCATGATTTTTTTTTTTGAGTAGGGGGCATTAGTACCTGGTGCTAGACAATAAAACCCTCAAATACTTTTTAGAATTCTTACCTAACATGTAAAAGTCTGCACGACTCTTAACAATGAACCACATCCATTGATTTTACAAGGATTTTAGTTTGTAATCCAGAAAGTAATAATCAGGGATTTAATTTTAAACAGCACTCTATCCAGATTCGCTGTTATACTGAAATATCGAAGTAAAATCCTAGTTGGCAGGAGTGTAAGTAGACCGAATTCTAATTTTTTCCAACACATAGTAGTAATTGGAGGTTAGTGTTATGAATACTTCATCTGACTACAACTAAGGGTGAGAGGTGGTTTTAATGAACTCTCTAAGCTGTCTCAGCTCCCTCCCTTCCACAAAATGCAAGAGTAAAAGCAAACCACAAACAGGCCTTGTGCTCAACCACTGGAAATGTCTCCTAGGATAAGAATGGCAGTACTTCCTGCTGCCTTTGGACATAACTAAGCCAGGAAACGTAAAAAGCCTTCTAGAAAGAGAGGCACTGTATGACTTGCAATTGTATGTATAGTTTATAACCTGATAGCAAAAAGCTTGAAATATTGCAGCCCAGGTTAATTCAGCACTTTCCCATTTTCGTAACTATGTGAAAACATCTGGGAACCTGAATCACTCCTGAATACAGAGGCATATTCTTTTTAAACTATAAATACCATTTTGACTGAGAAAGTACTTTTAAACAAGAAAGAAATTGTACAGTATGACTAAAGCTATAAATATATTTGCATCTATAAATCTAAAGTTTAACATTATGATTAATTTAAAAAGTATTTAGTGCTTGACTATTAAAGCAGTGTCATGTCACTCCTAAGATGTCAAAGCAAATTAGACATTCATTTTTTTTATTGTAATAAAGGCAGGTGCTATTTTTTTTCTGGTAAGATTGCACCTGGATACCAGGCTTTTGTAATAGTTAACATTAAAGATTTGATTCATAAAGTTAATTCACTGCTTAAGCATGTGGCTCATATTTAGGAAGCTATATACAATTCAGTTTTTCATTTAACATTTGCTCTTTTGCATATGAAGAGATACTTGTATTTTTCAAATGTTAAGTAAAACAAGATGTGCCAATATCATAGGTAAATAAATTAGGAAAAAATGTGGGACTTTACGGCTGTTTTTAATTTAGTTTCACCCAATCTTGATTCTTGAATTAGCTATGTTTATATTTTTAGTTCTTTTTTATTCAACTCGGATTTCTCAAGAGGTGTAACCCCTAAATTGTGTAGTAACTCTCCAATCATAAATTTCCAAACACACACAAAAAATTCTATTTCCCAAAAAGTGTCTTGAATTCTCTGAAAAGGTACATTAAACTAATATGAATATCATGTTCCAGGGGGAAATAAATGACAAAGTAATAATCATGAGGATTTAGGTCAAAGGCTATATTATATATTTTTTATTACCTTCTAGTAGAGACGTTCTGCTGGGTGCATTTCAGTGGCCTTCTCCAGGGAGGTTTATTTACTTACTGATCAGTTTCTCATCACGTCAAAACCAATTCACATTTGTCTGGCTGCTCTTTGGTTATCTTCATTCGTTATTTCTTTTTTTTTTTTTTTTTTTTTTTTTGAGACAGAGTCTCGCTCTGTTTCCCAAGCTGAAGTGCAGTGGCCAGATCTCAGCTCACTGCAAGCTCCGCCTCCCGGGTTCACACCATTCTCTTGCCTCAGCCTCCCGAGTAGCTGGGACTACAGGCGCCCGCCACCTCGCCCGGCTAATTTTTTGTATTTTTTTAGTAGAGACGGGGTTTCACCATGTTAGCCAGGATGGTCTCGATCTCCCGACCTCGTGATCCGCCCGTCTTGGCCTCCCAAAGTGCTGGGATTACAGGCTTGAGCCACCGCGCCCAGCCTTCATTCGTTATTTCTAACGCTGATTGTATTAAATTTTTAGAAAAGAAAGTAAAAATTGCACATTCAACGCACATGATTTGTACAGTCACACCTGGCAGTAGCACTGCACAGAGTTACAAATATGCACACATGTTAACTGCCATGCATAAATATTGACAGTTAAACCAGAACACACATGAAACAGTGACATACATACCTACAGGATTCAGAATTGTTCCAGGGTAATATAAATTATTCTACTTGTTCACGCTCCCCACCCTCTTGAACTTGTTTGAAGATTTGCTGCTTTAGCAGAATCTTTTCAAGATTGAGAAAAGAATATCAACCTAGGATTTTCATTATTAGTCACATAAATGGAGGAGGAGATATATTTGGCTTCCGCCTCTGCAACAATTAATGCTGAACATATTTCTTCCTCTGGGGAACAATAGGTTTTAAACATTTGAGATATCATGAAGCAAAGTCGGTGTATACCACTACAATCCCCACTAATCTGTATTCCCCCATTATGAAATTGTACAGAAGGAAGGGTGTCATTAATTAAGGTATCAAAATAATTCATGGCTACTTTAAGAATTTTTTCATTCGTGTTAATGGAGCCCCCCATATTTTTCACTACTTAAATAGGCCATCACTAATTTATGAATAGAACATTGAGTTTGCACTTTTCCTGACCTATCCTCACCTCCTTTCCTAATCATTTTTTGCGTTCACCTAGCATACCTTAGGAGACAACAGATCAGGTTTTAGTGTATTTCACATTGGAAGACATGGTGTTTTCTCAGTATAAATCTACATGACTCATAAATATCACTTTTTTGGTACCAAATTTCAACACCTTAGCTCATGGACTTATTGGCCTCAGCCTAATACTAAGAAATAGGTAAAATAATTAGATTTGTTATGTTGGAATGTGCACTTTAAAAAATCTAGATAATTTTTACTCATTTTTTTCTGGCTGTACAACATGACAATCAAGAATATAGAAAAGACTAAAAGATATCTGATATAAATGTAAGTTTTTATGTAGATGATATAAATATGAAGAGATATTCGTGATCAGTTAGTTGAAACTTATTTTTTATCTAAAACACCTTTAAAAAATCCCTTTTATAAGTAGAATGTTAAAGACTTAATAAAACAAAATAAAAAATTATTATTTTTAGGCTTAATAGGGAGATTAGATACATAGTGGAAAGGGAACTAATATTTATGAGATGAATTTTGCTTATGTAATGCCTTTCAATATTCAAACCAAAATCATGGCAGAATTATTACCAGCTTGACATGACAGATGAATGAAAACCAAAAACAAAGAAGCTCAGCAAACTGCCCGAAGTTAAAAGGTGATATGAACCAAATTTAAAACTCAGGTTTACCTAAAACCAGAAAGATCCCCTAGAGTGTTCACTACCATGCTGCCTACCGATAGAGGCCAGAGAAGCAAAGGAAGATAAAATATAGGTACAAAAATGGTACATCCTATATAGTAATACAATTAGGTTTAACTGTAACTTGTATTATGATTTATTTAGTGTTTATTAGAGAACTGCATTTGCTAGAACCTGAATATGCAATTTCTTTTTTCTTTTTTTTTTTTTTCTTTTTTTCTGACATGGAGTCTCGTTCTCGTCACCCAGGCTGGAGTGCAGTGGCACGATCTCAGCTCACCGCAACCTCTGCCTCCTGGGTTCAAGCAATTCTCCTGCCTCAGCCTCCCGAGTAGCTGGAATTACAGGCATGTGCCACCATGCCTGGCTAATTTTGTGGGGGTTTTTTTGTTTTGTTTTTTATAGTAGAGACAGGGTTTCTCCATGTTGGTCAGGCTGGTCTCGAACTCCGACCTCAGGTGATTCACTTGCCTCTGCCTTCCAAAGTGCTGGGATTACAGGTGTGAGCCACCACACCCAGCCTTGAATATGTAATTTCTAATTGCCTGCTTTTCTCCCCAATGCAAATTATCTCAAATAATGATAATTATTATGTATAGACATAATTGCTTTAATATGACTCTTTTTTCATAAAAATAATAACATATTTGAGTCAGGCATAATACTTTTTTTCTGAGGTTGGAGTTATCAGGAAAATGTTATCTTTTATGAATAAATAATTCCCAGATTGGTTGCTACATATCATGATTCCAAAAGTACAATAATAAGCTGGATGTGGTGGTGTGCACCTATAGTCCCAGCTACTCGGGAGGCTGAGGTGAAAGGGTCATTTGAGCCCAGGAGGTTGAGGCTTCAGGGAGCTATAATGGTCCCACTTGCACTCCAGCTTAGGCAACAGAGTGAGACTCTTGTCTCTGTTTAAAAAAAAAAAAAGAAAAAGGGAAAATGTACTTACTAGAAAACATTATATTTAGAATGTTAGTGATTATCCCATTTATAATATCCCTAGCTACCAAAAAAAAAAGACTGTAAGATACAAATGATTTGGTTTACCTATACAGTTACATATTAATTTTCATTATTTAATACAACTTACCCTACACTCTAGATTATTTTGCAAGTTTCTCTGAACATCTTTGTTGTCATTTGTCTCTTTGTTTGTTCTATAGAGAAAACAAGTGTCATTGCTTTTGTCTTCTCCATCTAGACTTTTGCAGTCCTTAGACTGTAGTTCTCCTTACCTCTATTCAAATAGTGCACTTGCAAGGCGCTGCATTCTTTTCAAAGTCAACTGTGATGCACGTTTATAATTACATACACATATAATTGAACATAATTTTAGAGTCTTGAAAAACTGGCACTATCATGAATGTTTTTAATTTTCTTAAAGTGCCTGACAACATTGAGTAACAAAGCTTACTATCACCACATTGCACCATTACATATTATTCTGTAGTCTCCATCAATGCAGTGACATCACTGATACATCATACCAACAAGATTTCTAACCACAACCATTCAGAGCACCAATCAGCATCTAAAGTATTGAGAATATAAGACTAATATTACAAACTTGACTCATCTCTCTTTAAAATTTTGATTTCTGCACAACCATATGCAGAGCTCATGTTTGAGAAGGCACTTAAAAGCTGAGAGACCCAATTATCAGTAATTATAATGCTTGCATTATCAAAATTATAAATTATCTTTGTTGATGCAATTAAAAATGAGTGATTTTCTGAGCTTGTCACTTTATTATGGTTCTGATTTTCTCTTCTTTCCTATCAGTTGTTTGTACACTGGAGATTTTAGCTCTTTACAGGGTGCTACAATCTGGTTTATTTTAGTCTTATCTACTGATTTTTCTTCACTTTAATTCATTTATGTCCAAATCATGAAAGAATTGCTGTAGTATTGAGAATGGTCATTTTAAAAGTCTCTACCTTAAGAGCAAAATTAATATTGCAAAATGAATTTTTGATATTACAGGAGCATATGGGAATTTAGATCAAATTACATCTCCCATCCCAATCTCCTACTTCCTCATCATCCCCCCCTCCTTTTCTTTATATAATTATTTTTTTAATGTTTTACTTTCTATGTTTTTATAATATCTAGGTAAAACTTCTTTAACATTTTTATTTAACTATGGACATGTTTAGTATGGATTTTTTTTCTTTGGTGTATTTATTTACACTTACACTTGTTTGCATGATCTACATGTTTTTCAGTCTTTGTATATACTTGTTAATAAGGTGAGCAATATTCAGGGATATATCAGTAGGCAATTACTTAATGACCATAAATGTATTCACATTTGAGCAAATATTTTTCACATGATCAAACAGGAATTTTGTTTCTTTGTTTTTAATTTAAATGTGGCAAAATAAGCTAGAGAATCTCTGTGTGAAAACACTGATACTAAACATTTTATTAAAATAGAATAAGCTGATAAAAACCTCCTCTATTCAGAAAAACAAAAGAATGGCGTTTTATCTCACATAAATTTAGGATGGAAATTTTAAAACATTATTTTGACTAAGTCTTTAATTCTGTTTTTTCAGTTTTTATATGCATCTAAAATAAGTTTTTTGAGTTAGATTCAGTTTATATAGCTTGCTTGTTAGAGTACACATTTTTTTTCTCATCCTCTGAATCTCAAGAGTACATATTTCTGACAAGCTTTTCAGTGGTACAATAGATTTTATTTTTCTACCATCAACTTTCTACATCTAACTAAAGCATTAATATTTCTAGATTTAGTGAAATAGCACATATGAATTAAAATATTTATTTCTAAGCATTAGATCTAATTGTATTTTTATTTGTTTTGATATATTTATGTCTCAGAATATATATTTAATGAATTCATTTCATCCTCTCAACCCTCAGTTTTGTTAGGTATCCACATTTTTGCCGTATAAAACTAGACTGGATTAAGGATTTTGCCTAAACCTATACCAATACTCTGAGTAAATGCAGGATTGAGGATAGAATTCAGGTCTTTTAACTTCTAACACACTTTTTTCTCTATTGAACTACAGAAGCCATAAGGTCATAATGATGACTTTTATAGAGTGAATAAAATATTTTCCTAGAAATACATATGAAAACCCTACTTGATAGTTTATATCCCAAATGAATATATTTTTCCAATCATGGTTTACAAAATCATGTTTGCAGACTTACTTTGAAGACTATTTCCTGATTGCCATGGCAGATAATTCTTGGCAAATCAGAAATAATATTTAGTGAGATTAATTATTTTGCACAATATATGTTGTTATAGCAATATCAAAATCATTTAAACATACCAATATTGTATTAATAGAAAACATGTCAATATCTCTTTAATTCCTTTTTCAGTTTGTTCATTTTTATTTTAGAAGCAGTGCTCATTTGTTTTCTAAAGTAGAACGCCAGAGCGCAGAACACACACTACAAGTTTATTAAATTCTTTAATTGTATGCAAGAAATTATTGCTGTAGCATAGTCTTGAGGAGAACACTTCTACAGTATTTCTTGATCTAAGAACCTGAAGATGTGTTAATGAAATTATTAGAATAAGGTCTATCTCAAATTTCTTATTTTGGTGATTTTTTTTTTTCACCTAATAACACTAAAATCCACAACAGCTGTCTGGCAATAGTGTAACTAGAGCTTCTTTAATGTTAGAGATTCCATCTGCCTCTATGTCTTATCTAGATAGATATAGTCTTTCTAGATTTTCTTCTTTATTCCCTTGCAGAGAACAAACAAAAATCACACCTAAATTAAAGATCCATGGTAAAGGGGTTGCTATTAGTTTTCCTGGTAAAACTGTAAAAAGAGTAATCTGCATTCAGTATTTTTTTGCCTAGTTCATCAAGATAGTTCATCAAGATCTACCCTAAAAACACACTTTAATAAAAATTTGGGTAAACTCATGTATCACAGTAAAATCTTTTATGAATTGGGTGGGCCCTAAAAACATCTGTAGTAAATGATGTATTTGGTTAGATTCAGCCAAACTGACACCCGTATGCTAAAATAGCATTGTCATTCTGACAGGAGGCGGCCTCAGTAATTACAGTGAGTGCATTTACTAATATAAGGATCCTTCTTTGTAGTGACAACAAAAATGAGATTGTAACTTAATCAAATATAAGTCAGATATAGTAATTCCCTATATTGCAGAAGAAAGAGCAAGGTCTTTTCAAGTGTTTGCTAAAACTGACTAAATTTGAAGCTTTTTATGTAAAAGTTCTCCCAGATATTTTAAACCAGTATGTTAATTATTTCCTAGAATGAACAATTCTACTTTTTTGATAGATTTTTGAAATCATTTTACTTACTACTTATATTCTTTGAACAAATATGTTTTACTCATCTCAGTATTGAAACAAATATTTAAAATAAGATTGTTGGAATAAAAGTTATACATAGTAACTTGTTGCTAATAAGTAAGACATTCCTTGGCAACAGACATATCCAGCTAACTTTTGCAAGAATTTTTTAAGGGATTAGATTTAGGGGTTAATCTTTAGAATTATTTTTAAAGTATAAATTATATTTTAGGCTGTATTTTTGTGATTTTTAAGTGAAAAAAATAAAATGTAATTGTCTTGTTTATTCTATAGATATCTTGATGACCACTGAACAAATGATCATATTGCCACATGGTCTATCAACTATGGTTACTATGATAGTGAATTAAAGAGGATAGTTTTGCTTGACACCTAAGATGATCCAAACAGTTGTTTTTACATGACCTAAATCATGGCTGTATTATTTCATTTTTAAAGAAAATTAATGAAATATAAATAATACATTTAAATACCTGTCAAAGTTTTAAAATATAAGATAGAACCTTCTTTTTTTGCCTTCTTACACATGAATGTACTTAAAGTGATTGTTATGCGATCTTGGGATACTTATTTATTTTTGAAATTTTTGTATATATAGCAGTTCTGAACTTAGCAAATAATATGTGTAAAGGAATTAACCAAAAATGAAAGAACTGGCATTTTCATATGGATACGTATTTTGTTTAAACTAAATAAAATAACTTAGATTTATTTAAATCAGGAATATATTATGTCGTTGATCATTTTTAAAGTATATTTTGTTCAATTATTCCTACTTTGTTTTTCGGCACACTTATTTAAGTTCTTGCCTTTCAGGTATACTACAGTGTTACATGAACATAATGTTTTAGAGAAATCTCTGTTGTAGTTTGTAATTTTCACTGCATAACAAATTTGAAACCAAATGTTGAATTTCTCTGTGGGGGTACATATTTTGCCTACAGTTTCAAATGTATTTTTTTTTTTTTTTTTTTTTTTTTTTTTTTTTTTTTTTTTTTTTTTTTTTTGAGACTGAGTCTTGCTCTGTCGCCCAGGCTGGCATGCAGTGGTGTGATCTCTGCTCACTGCAAGCTCCGCCTCCTGGGTTCACGCCATTCTCCTGCCTCAGCCTCCTGAGTAGCTGGGACTACAGGTGCCCGCCACCATGCCCAGCTAATTTTTTTGTATTTTTAATAGAGACAGGGTTTCACCATGTTAGCCAGGATGGTCTCGACCTCCTGACCTCATGATCCTCCTGCCTCGGCCTCCCAAAGTGCTGGGATTACAGGCGTGAGCCACTGCACCCGGCCTCAAATATATTTTCAAATTCATCTCTTTTACTGGACTGTGAGCTCCTTGTGGACAAGGATGTTATTTTAGTTATAATGACAACTTTAATATCTAGCAAAGTGCCAGGCGTAGAGTATTCCTTTATTGAAATGAATTGATAGATACTGATTATTAAAATGCTACTACAGTATTCTATGATGCAGGCTGAGTGTATATTCAAGAAATTCTCTGGCTAATTTTAAAAGTAAGACATAGAAAACAAAACACCTGTAGCATTTTCTTTATTTAAAATTGAAACTCTGTTTTGAATCCTTTTTACATTGTCAAACATTCTATGCAAATACTGAAATATGCAACAGCTAAACTTTATGGTACAAATTAATTAGTTTTATTTTCTTTTCAAAATCAGAAATGCTCTATTTTAGCTTCCTGGAAATGTCGACAATCATTCTGATGACCAAAGGTGCTACTTATTTTTCAACATTTACCTTGATCATAAGTGCTTCTATCTGCTAAGCTTTATTTATTCTTTTTGGACAGAAAGTTTGGTGGGAAGGATGCAATAAAATCAGAATATCTCTTTTGTCTGAATTATGCAGTTTAACCCTGTCCATGTTCCTCTGTACTCTATTCCTACTGTATTCTAGTTATTTCTTATCACTAATTTTTATTGCAGGTCTGTGCTGTTTCTTAGAAAGTACATGCATATATATTTCTATAATATGTAAGAAAAAACCTGTATTGCTTATTAAATTAAAATTAAAAACGTTCATGTTAAACTTTTGAAATGAAATATATACTATATATTCTTAAGTTTCCATTAAATGCTGTTACTCAATGCTAATCAACACATAATTTCCCACACCAGACCAAATTAAGGGCATTTATTTTGCCTGAATGTACATAATTGATAATGTCAACAGAAGTCAGACACAGCCCAAAATACAATGAATTCCTAAGGGTTGAAATGAATTTTTACTGTTGTTTTTCATGAGTATACATTTTAATAGATTTATACAGAATAAACTAACACAGTTCAAAAGGAGAACATTACTGGCATCACAGAAGTTCCCCTCAAACCCCTTCCCAGCCTATTCTGTTCTCTGGACTTTGTGTAAAAATAGACCATTTTTTTAGAGCAAGTTTATGTTTACAGCAAAATTGAAAGTCCAGGGATTTTCCATATACCCCTTGCCCCAATGAGAGGTGACAGTGTGCCAGCAGCCCTCACTCTGGTGCCTCCTCAGCCTCTGCGTCCACTTTGGTGGCACTTGAGGAGCCCTTCAGCCTGCCACTGCACTGTGGGAGCCCCTCTCTGGGCTAGCCGAGGGGGGAGCTGGCTCCCTCTGTTTGCCGGGAAGTGTAGGGGGAGAGGCGTGGGCAGAACCCGGGCTGTGCCTGGCTCTTGCTGGCCAGTGCAAGATCCCGGTGGGCATGGGCTCCACAGCCCCGCCCTGCCAGCGCCAGCCAGCGTCACTGGGCCCCAGGAAGTGAGGGGCTTAGCACCGGGGCCAGCAGCTGCAAAGGATGCGCTGGGTTCCCCAGCAGTGCTGCTGGCGGGTGCTGCACTGCAGTTCTTGCAGGGCCTTAGCTGCCTCCCTGCAGGGCAGGGCTCAGGACCTACAGCCCACCAAGCCTGAACCTCCCCCATCAACGGGGGCTTCCGCATGATCCGAGCTTCCCCAGCACCGCCCTGCTCCACTGGTGCCCAGTTCCATCAACCGCCCAGGGCATGAGGAGTGCGGTGCACTGCAGGTGACTGGCAGGCAGCTCTGCAGGGCCCTGGCACGGGATCCACTAGGTGAAGTCAACTAGGCTCCTGAGTCTAGTGGGGACTTGGAGAACTTTTATGTCTAGCTAAGGGATTGTAAATATACCAATCAGCACTCTGTGTCTGGCTCAAGGTTTGTAAGGGCATCAATCAGTGCTCTGTGTCTAGCTAATCTAGTGGGGACTTGGAGAACTTTTAGGTCTAGCTAGAGGATTGTAAATGCACCAATCAGCACTCTGTGCCTAGCTCAGGGATTGTAAACACACCAATCAGCGCTCTGTCAAAACAGTCCAATCAGCTCTCTGTAAAATGGACCAATAATCTCTCTGTAAAATAGACCAATCAGTTTTCTGTAAAATAGACCAGTCCTCTCTCTGTATGATGGACCAATCAGCAGGATGTGGGTGGGGCCAGATAAGGGAATAAAAGCAGACTGCAGGAGCTATCACGCACAGTGAGCTCTAGTCCCCTTGGACGGTGTGGAAGCTTGATTCTTTTGCTATTTACAATAGATATTGTTGCTGCTCACTGTTTGGGCCCATGCTGCCTTTATGAGCTGTTAACACTCACCCTGAAGGTCTGCAGCTTCACTCCTGGCAGTGAGACCATGAACCCACTAGAAGGAAGAAGCTCCAGAGGTATCTGAACTTTTGAAGGAACGAAGTCCGACACACCATCTTTAAGAACTGTAACACTCACTGGGAGGGTCCACGGCTTCATTATTGAAGTCAGCGAGACCAAGAACCCACCAATTCTGGACACACCAACACATGCATAGCCTCCCTGGTTATCAACATCACTCCCCATCCCGGCCTCTTGAGTAGTAAATTTGTCACAGTTGATGAAACTGTATTGACACATCATCATTACTCAAAGTTCATAGTTTTTACATTAGGGTTCACTTTTGGCATGGTGCAGTAGTTTCAGTGCACTGAAATTGTGTACTCCAAATATTCATCCATATCCCTTAAACCCTGGCAACCACTGATTACTAGCTCCATAGTTTTGTTTTCAATGTCATGTAGTTAGAATCCTACTGAGTGTAGTGCTTTCAGCTGGCTTCTTTGACTTAGGAATATGCACTTAAGTCTCCCCCATGTGTTTTCATGACTTCAAAGCTCAATTTTTCTAAAGCTGAGTAATACTCCATTGTCTAGATGTTCCAATTTATTAACCTACTGAAGGACATCTCGGTTGTTTCCAACTTTTGGCAATTACTAATAAAGCTGCTTAAAAACATCCTTGTGCAGGTTTTGTGTGGACATAAGTTTTTAACTCCTTTGATTAAATACCAAGGAGTATGACTGTTGGATTGTATGGTGAGAGAATGTTTGGTTTTATAGAAAGCCATCAAGCTGTCTTTTGAAGTGGCTGTACCATTTTGCATTCCCACCAGCTTTAAATGAGGCTTTGTGTTACATCCTCTCCAGTATTTGGTACCATCAGTGCTCTGGATTTTGGCCATTCTAATATGTGTGTAGTATCTCATTGCTATTTACTTCCCTGCTGACATATGATATAGAACATCTTTTCATATGATAATTTTCCATCTGTGTATATTCTTGGGTGAAGTGTTACTCTAGAGTTTTGGTCAATTTATAAACTGGGTTGTTAGTTTTCTTATTGTTTTAAAAGTTCTTTGTATATTTTGGATAACAATCTTTTATCAGATATGTCCTTTGCAAATATTTTCTTCCAGTGTGTGGCTTTTCTTCTTATTCTCCTGACAGTGTTTTTTGTGAGGCAGAATATTTTAATTCTAATGAAGTCCAGTTTGTCACTTCTTTCTTTCTTGGATCGTGCCTTTGGGTTGGCATCTAAAAAGGCATTGCCAAACCCTTAATCATCTAGATTTTCTCTTATCTTCCAGGGGTTTTAAATGTTTTTGTTTTTTACTTTTAGATCTATGATCCAATTTCAGTTACATTTTGTGAAAGATTTAAGGTCTGTGTCTAGTTTCATTTTGTTATTGTTGTTTTGTTTTTGCAATGTGGGTGTTCAGTGGTTTCAGCACCATTTGTTGAAAAGAATTTTCTCCGTAGTATTCCATTGCCTCCCTTGCTCCCACTGTCAAAGATCAGTTGATTGTATTTATGTAGGTCTATTTCTGTACTCTCTATTCTGTTTCCTTGATCTGTTTGTCCATCCTTTTGCCAATACCACACTGTTCGGTTTACAGTGGCTTTATAGTGAGTCTTGATGTCAGGTAGTGTTAGTCCTTCAACTTTATTCTTCTCCAATACTGTGTTAGCTATTCTGGGCTTTGCCTCTTCATTTAAACTTTAGAAAGTTTATTTATATCCACAAAATGACTGTCTAGGATTTTGCGTTGAGTTACAACATTCTCCTTTAGTTCCACGGAGTTCATTATTACCCACCTTCTGAAGCCTACTTCTGTCAAGTCAACCATCTCAGCCTCAGCCCAGTTTTATGCCTTTGCTGGAGAGGTGTTACAGTCATTTGAGGGAGAGAAGGCATTCTAGCTTTTTGAGTTTTCAGTGTTTTTACATCGATTCTTTCTCATCTTTGTGGGCTTATCTACGTTGTATCTTTGTGATTACTGACCTTTGGGGTTTTTGTGGGATCTTTTTGTTGATGTTGTTGTTGTTTTCTGTTTGTTCGGTTTTTTTGTTTTTGTTTTTGTTTTTGTTTTTAAAACAGGCAGGCCACTCTACCTTAGAGCTACTTCAATTTGCTGGGGGTTCGCTCCAGACTTCAGTCGACTTGGTTTCTCCCATACCTGGAGGTATCTCCAGCAAAGGATGTGAGACAGCAAAGATGGCAGTCAGCTTCTTCCTCTGGAAACTTGGTCCCAGGTAAGTAGTGACCCATTGCTAGCCTGCCCTACCTGTAGGAAGTGGTCTCACACTGGGTGGTCTCACACCGTCAGGAGTAATGGAACCAGGGACCCAACCAAAGAAGCAGTCTGGCTGTTTCTTGGTAGAGCAGGTGTGTTGTGTTAGGGGTGGGAGGGTCCCTTCCTCATCTAGGCCACCTCTATTCTCCAAACCTGGCAGGCTGGAGTGACTGAGTCGACTGAACCGCAGAGATGACAGCCACCCCTCTCCCCAGGAGCTCCGTCTCAGGGAGAGATCGCTTTGTCAGTAGAACCCTTGCTGGAGTGGCCAAAGCCACACAGGGAGGTCTCACCCAGTGAGGAGGGATGAATCAGGGTCTCACTTAAAGAGACAGTCTGGTCACAATCTGGCAAGGCAGCTGTGCTGCATTGTGGGGGATCTGTTTTCATCTGAACCATCTGTATTCTCCATGATTGGCAGAATGGAGTGGCTGAGTCTACCAAACCACAGAGATGGTGGCCACCCCTCCTCCAGGGAACTTGGACCTGTCTCAGGCAGACTCCAACCCACTGCCATTGGCTGGCTGGAATCCAAGCCAGTGGGTCTTAACTTGTGAGGTACCATAGAAGTGGGGCCCACAGAACAAAGTTACCTGGCTCCCTGGATTCAGCCCTCTTCCTGGGGATATGTACAGATGGATTTCCCACTTTGCCAAGGATCGCAGAGCTGGACTATGTAAAACTATTGGGTCTCTGTGAGTGTGTGAGCAGCTGCTCTGCTGAGACTTCACGCAGCTCTGTGTATCAGACCCAAGACCCTGGTGGTGTGGACTCACTAGGGGATCTCCTGTTTTGTGGGTTGCAAAGATCTGTGGGAGAAGCTTGGTTTCCCAGCAGGCTCACACAATCACTCACCGCTTCCCTTGGCTGGGGGTGGGGGTTCCTTTGGTCCTGCCCACTTTTCTTAGTTCTCTGTGGATTGAGATGTTCTTCCAGTCAGTCCCAATGTAAGAACCTGGATATCTCATTTGAAGGTGCTGAATTCATTCGCTCCTTTACATTCCTCTCCATGCATGCCACAGACCATCGTTGTGTCTAATCAGCCATCATGGATCCACCCCCTTGGCTGGGATTTTGAGTGGGATTACACTGAATCTGTAGATCAACTTGGAAATAACTGATATCTTGATAATATTGTCTTCCTATCAATGAGCATGGAATATATCTCCATTTATTTAGTTATTCTTTGGTTGCTTTTATCAGATGTTTGTAGTTTTCCTTACATAGATCTTGTATGTGATTTGTTAGATTTATGCCTAAGTATTTAATTTGGGAGATTCTAATATAAATGGTACTGTGTGTTTAATATCAAATGTCACTTGTTCATTGCTGGCATATAGGAAAGTGATGAACTTTTTATTTTGCCCTTATTTTCTACAACCTTGCTATAATTGATTATTAGTTCCAGGAGTTTTTTGTCAGTTAGTTCAGATTTTCTACATAAATGACTATGCCATGTGTGAACAAAGACAGTACTGGGTCTTATACTTTCTGTTTGGGGACATTATTAATTACTGATTGTATTCATTTAATCGGTACAGGCCTATTCATATTGTCTATTTGTTCTCATGTGAGTTTTGGCAGATTATGTTTTTCAGAGAATTGGCCCATTTCATCTAGGTTATTAAATTTGTGAGCGTAGAGATGTTCATAGTGTTGCTTTATTATCCATTCAATGTCCATAGGAACTATAGTGATGTCTTCCCTTTCATTCTAACATTGGCAATATTTGTTTTCTCTCTCTCTATTTTTCTTACATAGCCTGACCAGAGACCTAACAATTTTATTGATCTTTTTAATGAGCCAGCTTCTGGTTTTATTAATTTTCTTCATTAATTTCCTGTTTGCATATTCATTGATTTCTGCTCTTTTATTATTTTTTCTTTCACTTACTTGGATTTAATTTTCTCTTTTTTTTCCTGTTTTCTAAGGATGGAATATTAGATGGTTTATTTCACATCTTTTTTCTTTTCTAATGTATAAATTTGGGTATGAATTTCCCTCTAAGCACTGCTTTAGCTATATCCCACAAATTTTGATTTTTTTTTTTTATTTTAGTATAGTTCAAAATATTTCAAAATTTTTCTTAAGGTTTCTTCTTCCATCTGTGTTTTATTTAGAAGTGTGTGGTTTAATACCCAAATATTTAGGGATTTTCCAGCTATCTTTCTAGTTCAATTCCATTGTGGCCTGAGAGCAGACAATGATTTCTATTCTTTGACATTTGTTAAGATATGTTTTATAACCCAGAATGTGGTCTGTCTTGGTAAAGGTTCCATGTGACTTCGAGAAGAATGCATATTCTGTTATTGTTGATTGAAGCAGTCTATAGATGCAGATTATGTCCAGTTGATTGATAATGTTGTTCAACTATGTCCTTACTGATTTTATGCCTGCTGGATCTGTTCATTTTTAATAGAAGTGGGTTGATGTCTCCAACTATAATGGTGGATTCATCTGTTTCTCCTTATCATTCTATCAGTTTGTGCCTTACGTATTTTGACAACCTGTTGTTAGGTGCATACATTAAAGATTGTTAGGTCTTATTAGAAAATTGATTCTTTAATCATTATGCAATGCCCTTCTTTTCACTTGACAACTTTCCTTTCTGTGAATTTTGCTCTGTCTGAAATTAGTATAGCTACCTCTGTTCTCTTGATTAGTGTTAGTATGTTATATCTTTCTCCATCTATTTACTTTTAATCTATATGCATCTGTATATTTAAAGTGGGTTTTTTTGTAGACAATATATAGATGGGTCTTGTTTTTTGATCCAGTGTAACAATCTCTTTTAACTGGTCCATTTAAACCATTGACTTATTACTGATATTAGTGGATTAATATCACCCAATTTCTTACTATTTTCTATTTGTTACCCTTGTTCTTTGTTCCTATGTTTGTCTTTCACTCTTTTTCTGCTTTTTGTGGTTTTAATTTAGCGTTTTATTCTATTTTCTCCTCTTTCTAAGTATAACAGTTGTTTACTTTTTTGAGTGGTTAACTTAGAACTTACAATACTGACAACTAATTCAAGTACACTTTCAAAAATACTGTGCCACTTCATGGGTAGTGTGAGTACCTTATAATGACAAAATCATCCCAATTATTCCATCCCTTGTATCATGGCTGTTGTTCAT
Source organism: Macaca thibetana thibetana (assembly GCF_024542745.1). Lineage (NCBI taxonomy): Eukaryota > Metazoa > Chordata > Mammalia > Primates > Cercopithecidae > Macaca > Macaca thibetana. The sequence goes on from NC_065588.1 coordinate 56,168,062, forward strand.
TTCACTTATACATAAGCATGCATAAGAATATATACATGCAGGAGGGCAGGGCCAAGATAGCTGACTAGAAGCAGCTGTAGTCAAAGGCTCTCACTGAAAAGAATGAAAACAGCATGCAAATCCTGCACTGGTAACCAAGGTATCCAGGTTCTATCATCAGGATTGACGAGGTGGTTGATGTGACCCACAGAAGGAAAAGAAAAGCAGGGTGGTATGTCAGTCCACCTGAGAGCCACAAAGGGCAAGGGGAGCCCCCACTCTTAACCAAGGGAGGTGGTGAGTGATTGTGCTACCCAGACTTGGAAACCATGCTTTTTCCACAAATCTGTGCAACCCATGGATTAGGAGATCCCACTTGTGAGCCTACACTACCAGTACCTTGGGTCCCAACCATAGAGCTGTGCAGATTCTCAGCAGCCACTCAGCTGAGAGTCTGCCTAAGACTACCAAGTTCCCGGGGGGAGGGGCAGCCATCATCATTGTGGTTGCCTGCTGCCTGAGTCATCTGAGCTCCCTGAGAGAGGGTGGCAGCCATCACTGCAGCTACCTGCTGCCACCTGCTGCCTAAGAAAACTGAGCTCCCCAGGGGAGAGATGGCAGCCATCACTGTCACTGCCAGCTGCCTAAAATGCTGAACTCCTGGTGGGGAATGGCAGCATCCATTACTACAGCTCCAGGTCATCATTGTTCCCCGCTGGTGCTGGGAAAAGGGGATGGCTTGCACCCAAGAGGTATTCACCACCAACTGTGGCAGCTGGTGTCCAGACTGCCTCTTTAGGCCAGACCCTGACCCATCCCTCCTCAGTGGGCAGGGCCTCCCTGCAGGAACTTCAGCAACACCAACCAGGGCCTTAGGAACAGAACTCTGATCTCCCAGGGCCTGAGCCCCTAGGGGAAAAGGTGGGTTGATCTCCCAGACTTAGTCTTTCCTGTTGCTAGCTTTGAGGAATTCGAGCAGCCCAGACACTAGTTTTCTCCTCAGCACAGTACACCCCTTCCACCAAGGGACAGCCAGAGTGCTTCATTAAGCAGGTCCCAGCCCCCTGTTCCCTGAGTTGTTGAGTCCCCCCCCCACCACCAAACAGGGGTCACCAGACAACTTATACAGGAGTGTTCCTACTGGCATCAGGTCAGTGCCCCTCAAGGACAGAGATCACAGAGGAAGGAGCAAGCACCCAACTTTGCTGTTCTCCAGCCTCCTTGGGTGATATCTCTAGGTGCAGGGGGAACCCAGGTGAAGAGGGCCTGAAGTGAACCCCCAGAAAACTGCAACAGCCCTACAGAAGAGGGGCCTAACTGGAAAAACAAACAAACAACAACAACAACAACAAAAAAAAAACCAGAAAGCAACAATATAGCATCAACAAAAAAAGTCCCAACAAAAACCCCATCCAAATGTCAGCAGTCTCAAAGATCAAAACTACACAAACTCACGAAGATAAGAAGCAACAAAAAAAATGGTGGAAACTCAAAAGACCAGAATGTCTCTTCTCTAAATGATTGCAGCACCTCTCCAGCAAGGACAAAGAACTGGGCAGAGGCTGAGATGGATGAATTAATAGAAATAGGCTTCAAAAGGTGGATAATAACAAACTTCACTGAGGTAAAGATGTTCTAACCCAATGAAAAGAAGCTAAAAACCATGATAAAAGGTTACAGAAGCTGCTAACTACAACAACCAGTTTAGTGAGGAACATAAATGACCTGACTGAGCTGAAAAACATAGCACAAGAGCTTTGTGATGCAAACACAAGTATCAATAGCCAAAAAATCAAGCTGAAGACAGAATATCAGAGCTTGAAGACTATCTTGCTGAAATAAGGCAAGCAGACAAGATTAGAAAAAAAAGAAATAAAAAGGGATGAACAAAACCTCCAAGAACTATGGGGCTATGTGAAAAGACCAAAGCTATGACTAATTGGAGTACCTGAAAGAGATGGGAGAATGGAACCAAGATGGAAAACAACTTCAGGATATCATCCTGGAGAACTTCTCCAACCTGTCAATATAGGGCAACATTCAAATTCAGAAAACCCAGAGTACCCCAGTAAGATACTGCACAAGAAGATAAATCCCAAGACATATAATCATCAGATTCTTCAAGGTCAAAGTGAAGGAAAAAATGTTAAAGGCAGCCAGAGAAAAAGGCCAGGCCGCCTACAAAGGGAAGCCCATCAGACTAACATTGAATCTCTCAGCAGAAACTCTACAAAGCAAAAGACAGTGGGGGCCAATATTCAACATTTTTAAAGAGAAGAATTTCTAACTCAAAATTTCATATCTGGTCAAACTAATCTTTGTAAGTGAAGGAGAAATAAAATCTTTTTCAGACAAGTAAAAGCTGAGGGATTTCGTCACCACCAGGCCTGCCTTGCAAGAGCTCCTGAAGGAAGCATTAAATATAGGGGAAAAAAACAAAAACAAAAAAACTGGTTCCAGCCATTGCAAAAACACATAGAGACCAATGGCATTATGAAGAAACTGCATCAACTAATCTGCAAAATAACTCACTAGCATTATGATGACAGAATCAAATTCACCCATAACAATATTAACCTTAAATGTGAATAGGCTAAATGCCCCAATTAAAAGACACAGACTGGCAAATTGGATAAAGTGTCAAAACCCATTGGTGTGCTGTATTCAAGAGACCCATCTCCTGTTCAAAGATACACATAGGCTCAAAATAAAGGGATGGAGGAAAATTTACCAAGCAAATGGAAAGCAGGTAAAAGCAGGGGTTGCAATCCTAGTTTCTGACAAAACAGACTTTAAGCCAACAAACATCAAAAAAGACAAAGAAAGGCAATATATAATGGTAAAGGGATCAATTCAATAAGAACAGCTAACAATTCTAAATATATATGCACCCAATACAGGAGCACTCAGATTCATAAAGCAAGTTCTTAGGGACCTACAAAGAGACTTAGATGCCTACACAATAATAGTGAAATACTTTAACACCCCACTGTGAATATTAGACAGATCATTGTGACAGAAAATTAACAAGAATATTCAGGACTTGAACTCAGCTTTGGATCAAGTGGACCTGATAGATATTTAGAGAATTCTGCACCTCAAAACAACAGCATATACATTCTTCTCAGTGCAACATGGCACTTACTCTAAAATTGATTACATGAGTGGAGGCAAAACACTCCTCAGCAAATGCAAAAGCACTTAGATCATAACAATCAGTCTCTCAGATCATAGTGCAATAAAACTGGAACTCAAGATTAAGAAACCCACTCAAAACTACATGGAAATTGAACAACCTGCTCTGGAATGACTCCTGGGCAAATATTGAAATTAAGACAGAAATCAACAAGTTCTTTGAAACCAAGGAGAAAAAAGAGACAACATATCAGAATCTCTGGGTTCCAGCTAAAGCAGTGTTAACAGAGAAATTTATAGCACTAAATTCCTACATCAGAAAGCTAGAAGATCTCAAATCAACACCTTAACATTACACCTAAAAGAACTAGAGAAACAAGAGCAAAGAAATCCAAAAGCTAGCAGAAGACAATAATTATGATCAGAGCTGAACTAAAGGAGATAGAGACACACATAAAAAATAAAAATAAAAAAATCAATGAATCTAGGAGCTTTTTTTTCCTCAAATATTAATAAGACAGACTGCTAGCTAGGTTAATAGAGAAGAAAATAAAGAAGAATCAAATAGACGCAATAAAAAATGATAAAGGGAATACCACAACTGACCCCACAGAAATACAAACAACCATCAGAAAATACTATAAACATCTCTATGCAGGTAAACTAGAAAATCTAGAAGATATGGATAAATTCCTAGACACATACACCCTCCCATGATAAAACCAAGAAGTTGAATCCATGAATAGATCAATAACAAGTTCTGAAATGGAAGCAGTAATAAATAGCCTACCAACCAAGAAAAGTCCAAGACCAGATGGATTCTACCAGAGGTACAAAGAAGAGCTGGTACCATTTCTTCTGAAACCATTCCAAATAATTGAAAAGGAGGAACTTATCTCTAACTAAATCTTATGAGGTCAGCATCATCATGATACCAAAACCTAGCAGAGATACAACAACAAAAAACTTCAGGTCAATATCCCTGATGAACATCGATGCAAAAATCCTTAATAAAATACTGGGAAACTGACTGGGTACAGTGGCTCATGCCTGTAATCCCCACACTTTGGGAGGCTGAGGCAGGCAGATCACGAGGTCAGGAAATCAAGACCATCCTGGCTAACACAGTGAAACCCCATCTCTACTAAAAATACAAAAAATTAGCCAGGCGTGGTGGCGGGTGTGTGTAGTCCCAGCTACTAGGGAGGCCGAGGCAGGAGAATGGCTTGAACCCGGAAGGTGGAGCTTACAGTGAGCCGAGATCACGCCACTGCACTCCAGCCTGGGCAACAGAGCAAGACTCCATCTCAAAAACAAAAAACAAACAAACAAAAAATACTGGCAAACCAAATCTAGCAGCATATCAAAAAGCTTACCCACCACAATAAAGTTGGCTTCATCCTTGGGATGCAAGGCTGGCTCAACATACACAAATTAATAAACATGTTTCATCATATAGAGCTAAAGTCAAAAACCACATTATTATCTCAATAGATGTGGAAAAAGCCTTTGATTAAATTCAACATCCCTTCATGTTAAAACTCTCAATAAACTAGGTATTGATGGAACATATTTCAAAATAATAAGAGCTATTTATGACAGACCCACAGTCAATATCATACTGAATGGGCAAAACCTGGAATCATTCCCTTTGAAACCCAGCATAAGACAAGGATGCCCTCTCTCCCCACTCCTATTCAACGTAGTATTGAAATTCTGGCCAGGGCAATTAGGCAAGATAAATAAATAAAGGGCATTCAAATAGAAAGATTAAAAAGTCAAATTGCCTCTGTATGCAGATGACATGAACCTATACCAAAAAATCCCATCGTCTCAGCCCCACAACTCCTTAAGCTGATGGGCAACTTCAGCAAAGTCTCAGGATACAAAATCAATGTGCAAAAGTCACAAGCATTCCTATACACCAACAATAGACAAGTAGAGAGCCAAGTCATGAATGAACTCTCATTCACAATTTCTGCAAAGAGAATAAAATACCTAGGAATACAGCTAACAAGCAATGTAACCTCTTGAAGGAGAACTACAAACCACTGCTCAAGGAAATAATAGAAATCACAAACAAATGGAAAAACATTCCATGTTCCTGGTTAGGAAAAATCAACATCATAAAAATGGCCATATTGCCCAGAGTAATTTATAGATTCAATGCAATTCCTATTAAACTACCCTTGGCATTCTTCACAGAACTAGAAAAAACTGCTTTAAATTTTCTAAGGAGTCAAAAAAGAGCCTGTATATCCAAGACAATCCTAAGCAAAAAAAAAAAAAAAAAAAAAAAAAAAAAAAAAAAAAAAAAAAATCTGGAGGCCTCACACTATCTGACTTAAACTATACTACAAGACTACAGTAACCAAACCAGAATGGTACTGGTACCAAAACAGACACATAGACAAATGGAACAGAATAGAGATCTGAGAAAGAAGATCATACATCTACAACTATCTGATCTTCAACAAACTTGACAAAAAACAAGAAATAGAAAAATGATTCCCTATTTAATAAATGGTGCTGGGAAAACTGGCTAGCCATATACAGAAAATTGAAACTGGACCCCTTCCTTATACCTTTTAAAAAATTAACTCAAGATGGATTAAAGACTTAAATGTAAAACCCAAATCTATAAAAACCCTTGAAGAAAAATCTAGGCAATACCATTCAGGACATAGGTACAGAAAAAGTTTAATGACAAAAATATCAAAAGCAATGGTAACAAAAGGAAAAATTGACAAATGGTATCTAATTAAACTAAAGAGCTTCTGTATAGCAAAATAAACTGTCATCAGAGTGAATGGGCAACCTATGGA